>NW_006160061.1:2047074-2062561 GCF_000334495.1 Tupaia belangeri chinensis
ATGTTTAAGCCACCGGGTCCGGGACTCGAACCACGGTCGATTACGTGGGGGTCCAGCGACATAGCCATTATGCTAACTGCTGGTTCCCAATAATAGCCTTTCTTCTGATGATCATGATCTCAACTCTTTTTTTTTTAAATAATCATTTATTTTATTTATTATTATCATTATTATTTAATTTGACTAAAGAGAGATGGAGAGAAAGAAAGGGAAAGTAAGAAAGCAAACTGTCCGGTCCAGGACTTGAACCATGGTGTGCCATGTGGAAGTCCAGACCTTAACCAGCACACCACCTGCTGGCCCCCTCATGGCCTCAACTCTTATGCTTCTAGGTCTCAGTGCTTTTTTGAATGTTTGCATTTTTCAACTTTTTCCTCTTGCCTCCTCCCTCCCTTTCTACCTGTCTTGATCCACTGCTGCAAGTATTTCTGCCTGAGTTGCCTGCTTCTTCCTGCCACCCTTTTCCCTTATTCTTTTTTGCTTCTTGTCTTCTGTGATCTTGAAAACTACATCATTTCTTAGAACTGTGCATAAAATTAGAAGAAAGAGACTTTGATCAAAGACCCAAGGAGAATTCTAAGGAATAAACTACAAAACTATAAGAAAGTTATTGTTTGGGGACTTTTATTTTCTGCTTATTTCTACTCGAAAGTTTTTCTTTCTTTTTTTTTTTTTAAGGCTATCATCTGTTTCTCAGCTTTGCTCTGAGGAGGTGAAGTCAATTCATCTATCTGCAACTGTTCAGTAGCTGACTGTGAATATTATTATTTTCCAAAGTGTGGCCTGAAGAACTTCCTGTGTCAGAACCACTGGGGATGCTGTTAAAAATGTGGGTGCCTAGGTTCCACTTTGGATGGGTGGAATCAGAATTTCTGGATGGAGAACCCAAAAATAATATTTTTTCCTTTTTGTTTTTGGAGAGGTTTTAGCTATAGGGCATGTGCGCTCGCCAGAAAGACAGAGAAAGACAGAGACAGAAAGCGAGAAATCAGCCCCTGGGGGGATGGCCACACTGCAATCCCTTCTCCTTTATTCTCCTCTCGGGATCTTGGGCACGCATGCACACACGCCTGGTGTGAGTTTAAGCTGCCAGGTCCGGGACTCGAACTGTGGTCGACTACATGGGAGTACAGCGACATAGCCATTACGCTAACTGCTGGTCCCTAAAATAATATTTTCATAGTAGCCTCAGTATTACACTCGCATGGGAAGTTTCCTTGTTCAGGTCTGGGGAAGCTCTCTGAGTACATTGGCATGTGTGTGCCCATGGTCGGGGCTGGTTGAAGGTGGAGAGTGGACTGTCACTGGGAACCTGCTCCGGATGCTGAATCTCTCTCCCTGTGTCTGTCTCTCTTGCTCATGGGTGAAATAAAAAAAAAAAAAGTTATTTTTGTAAAAAACAAAAAACAAAAAAAGTACCCTCAACATGCTTTAGAGTTGGAGAACTATTGGAATAGTGCTATGCTTTCGTTCATAATTTAAGCTAATCTTGTTCTATATTTACAGTTACAATTATTTTTTTAAAAAAGATCATTATCAGAGAGCACAGGTGCTCATCAGAGAGAAAAGGAAAGGGTGTGTCAATAAGCCATAGACCCACTGCACTCCCTTCTCTGTTTTTCTATCATAATGGGACTTCGGGTATGCATGCACATGTGCCTGGCATGTTTTCCAAGCCTTAGGGCCTGAGATTTTAGCTGTGGTTGGCCATGTTTGACCTGGCTCCTTTAAGTACAAGGCTACGGGTCTGGCCCCGTAGTTACACATTTCTGAGATGCTCAGAGAAGTAGGAAAGCCTCGTGGTTAAAAACCTAGACTGGAGGGAACCAGCAGTTAGCGTAATGGCTATGTCGCTGGACTCCCACGTAGTCGACCGTGGTTCACGTCTTGGACCCGGTAGCTTAAAACTCACGCCGGGCGCATGTGCGTGCGTGCCCAAGATCCCGAGAGGAGAACGGAGGAGAAGGGATTGCAGCGTGACCATCCCCTCTGGGGGTGATTTCTCGCTTTCTGTCTCTATGTCTCTCTCTGTCTGTCTGGCGAGCGCACACGCCCTATAGCGAAAAAACCTCTCAAAAAAAAAAAAAATACAAAAAAACCCCTAGACTGGAGACAGACTGCCTGGACTAAGATCTCAGTTCCACCTCTAACTACTGTATGATATTGGACAACCTGTCGGGTCATTGCATTAATATAGGAAAAAAATTTGAAATAGTAAATATATGATGAATCTTGGCAATTATTGTCACTTTTGAACAGTAGTTGTATCATGGTTTTCATGACTTACCCAAAACCTAGTTACTGTTGTTGTACGCTACAATACCTTCTCTAGCTACCTTTCTGCCTGAGCACGCACACATGGACTCGCGTGCCTGGCACCACAAATGACGTGTCATGACCTGTCTCCAAATAGCATGACTGTGGGTTATAGTCACGTTAACAGTTGCTCCTACCTCAGGGAAAGAAAAATGTCTAAGTTTGAAAAATGTCACTGTTTTGAGTCTATTAACTCACTGTCATGAGTTAAATATTTTAAATTTATTTTTCAATTAACATGTAATGGTTGTGCATATTTGTAAGGACAACGCAATTTTACAATATGAGAATACAGTCAGGATAATTACATAGTCATCATCTCAACCATTTGTCATCCCTTGTGTTAGGAATACTAAAAGTCCTTTCTTTTGGGGCCAACAGGTGGCATGGTGTTAAGGTGCCATGGACTCCCACATGACCAACCTCAGTTCGAGTCCTTGACACTCATTCTGGGTGCATGCACGTGTATGCCCAAAATCTGGAGAGGAGAATGGAGGAGAAAGGATTGTGGCTTGACCATCCCCACTGAGGGGTGATTTCTCACTTTCCCTCTCTCTGTCTCTCTGATGAGCACATGCACCCTGTGGCAAAAACCTTAAAAAAAAAAATCCCCCCTTTTAGTTCCCCCGACGTACACGGAAGTTGTTGCCATTGCATCCATAGTCCTCTGCTGTATCTTAGACATCATTCTTCCTAGCAACAAATTTATTTTCATTAAGCAACATCTCTCTATTCTCCAGAGCCCTAATTTTTTATAGCTGTTTTAACCTCAAATTGTGAGACTCATCCAGGAATTCAAAGCAGAGAAGTGGCATTGTTTTAAGCTGAGACGGTGAGACAGGGTTCTTCAGCCTGCACCAAATTATGCAGCAATCCTGTTGGAATCCCATACAGAATTCTACTGGTTTCTATGGCAACTTGAATTTGAAAGAGGATTTTGGAAACCTCTTCAGAGTAGAGAAAGCAAGTTTAATTCCTTCTGTAGTTGTGGCATACAGAGATTGTGGGAAGCGTTTTCTAAATGGAACTTTTGTCTTTCTACTTATCTTGCCATTGGTAATTTGAACAGTTCTGTAGTACGACATTCCTACATTCTTGCTGTCTCTCTGAATGAGACTCTCAAGCTGCCCTGACGTGCTCATTTCACTATGAATAGCTAAAGTCTCACTTTGTTGCCTATAACAGATGTACTATGTATTTTTGACTTTTCTGACTAATACTATAGTAATTAGTGAGAGGAGAGAGCAACTGTTACAAAATTCCCAGGTTAGCAAGTCAACTTATTTTTAGTGGCAACTTGAAGAGAAAGATTTTAAGTAAACGCTTAATTTTTGCAAAAGACGTATTCTAGCACATGTTCATACAAAACAATTCCAAAATCAAATCTTGTGATCATGAAGACAGAGTGTTTTGCAAATGTTGACCGAATTGCCAGTTGCAAGTATATCAGTAAGTACGGGCTAAGTTTTGCTGTGGTAACAAGCATGCATGAAAATCTCAGTGACTTATGATAACAAAGTTTATTTCTCATTTTTTGCTTCCTGCCAATTGCAGATTTGCTGTAGTTCCTCTTTCTGTCATCTTCATTCTGGGACTTGGGCTGGCAGAATGGCCCATATCTGTAATATTCCCTGTCCCTGTGGCAGAGGGAAAAGAACATAATGAAACAACTACTGACTCTGAAGGGGTCTGTTCAGAAGTGACACAGGTTTTTATTCGTAATCCATTGTCCAAAGCATCTGAGCCTGGATTCACAGGTTGGGGAAGTATCTCTCTGCAAGGTAGTATATATCAGGACCCTCAACTCTTACCCCTTCTAACAAAACTGACTGCAGGATCAGTTGTAGTGGTACTCATACTGCTCAGAAGCTGAGGCCACGTAGGCGTCCTGGGTCCCGTCTCCTCAGCCTAAACAGGTCTGGCATGAAGGTGCACACCTATGGTCTAGCTACCTGGGAGGCTGGATCAGGAGAACTGCAACATGGTGAGACTCTATCAGAATCTCTGTTTCTCTCTCTCAGCAGAACTTCAGAGCGTGTATATATAAAAAAATGTAAAGGTGTTCGTGGTGGGAAGTAGTGATAGAATCACAGAATTTTAGAGCGAGAATAAATTCATGAAGTTTGGGGGCTTACTAAAATCCTGTAGCTGTTTAGTGTCAGAATGGACATGAAAACTCAAATCTCTTAGTCCAAGTCTAGCATTATTTTCTCTCTAGAATTAGGAGACTTTATCAATCTCATGGTTTTGATAAACGAGCTTTTTGTACAAGAGACCAGTTTATTCAGCCTGGGTGAAAATACCTCATCTTCCACTCATTTTTTTTTGTTCTTTTGATTATGTTACTTTGGATAATTAAGTTAAACATTTTAATTTCTTTCTTTCTTTTTTTTTCATGGTTTTGATAAATGAGCTTTTTGTACAAGAGACCAGTTTATTCAGCCTGGGTGAAAATACCTCATCTTCCACTCATTTTTTTTTGTTCTTTTGATTATGTTACTTTGGATAATTAAGTTAAACATTTTAATTTCTTTCTTTCTTTTTTTTTGAGAGGTTTTTGCTTTAGGGTGTGTGTGCTCGCTGGAAAGACAGAGAGAGACAGAGAGAAAGTGAGAAATCACTTCTCAGGGGGTATGGCCGTGCCACAATCCCTTCTCCTCCATTCTCCTCTTGGGATCCTGGGCACACATGCACATGTGCCCGGCTTGAGTTTAACCCACCGGGTCCGGGACTCGAACTGCGGTCGACTACATGGAAGTCCAGCGAGATAGCCATTACGCTAACTGCTGATCCCAACATTTTAATTTCTAATGGTGGAACACAGTGACTGCATAACATGTGTTTAGAATCGGTTCTCTAAAGCATAGGACCAACAAGAAATGAAAATAGCCAACAAGATATTTGTCCGATGGTAGTTTTTCTATACAGATTTGAAATGGTAATTCTTTAGATTGCACTTAAATCAGCAGTTAAGAAGAAAGCTCTTGAGAGAATCTTACACTGAGCCATGAAGGACTTTTTTGAGGGACCAGCAGATGGAATAGTGGTTACATCGCTGGACTACTATGTAGTCAACCATGGTTTGAGTCCTGGACACCGTGGCTTAAAACTCATGCCAAGCAGGGGTGCGTGCGTGCCCTCAAGATCCCAAGAGGAGAATGGAGGAGAAGGGATTGTGGTGTGGCCATCTCCCCTGGGGGGTGGTTTCTCTCTTTTGTCTCCCTGTCTCTCTCATAAGCGCATGTGCCCTATCGCAAAAAGTCTCTCTAAAAAATATATGCAATAAAATATGTAGAAATAAATAAAGATTTGTTGGCATGCACGAGCTATTCCTGAATAACATTTGTGAAACAGATTACCTCTGCACTTGTTGCTAACTTGTCTGAGTTGGATGAGACAGAACATTCACTCAGTAAGTTACATGAAGTGAGTTTATTACTTGACGATAGTCAGTAAGGGACAGTGGAAGCCTAGCACCCACTGTAAGTTGGTCCTCCAGTCTCAGGAAAGCTGTCTGGGGAGGAGCGTCTGATCTGTGCTTGTTCCACTAAGACCACACGGAGGGCACCTGACAGGCAGCTCACTGGGTTACACACCTCAGGGGCAATTCGACACGCTGGGCTCCAGCTCTGGAGGTCACTGTGTTTCTAGTAGAGGGCTGGAAGTGCTCAGTGCAGCTCTCATCACAAGATGTCAAATTCTAGCACATTCTACAGTTATTCTGGAGAACTACAAGTGAGAAAGAGGGAAGACCTGGGTGGGTCCAAGGCCACCCGAACTGTCCTGCGAGCACTGAGTCGGGGACACCTACTTCATGAGACAGTGACTTCTGGAATAATTCTGCATTCTGCATTGTATGGAACCTAAATCTGTCTCCCTCCAGTGCCGGCCTTCTTCAGCCCTGTTTCTGCTTCCTTAATTGCCCAAGAAGATAATTTTTTTTTCCTACATGGGAGCCTTCACGAGGGGATTTCAAAGAGTTCATGGGAAATGGAAACAAAGTCTGAGTTTGGTGCAGAAACTTTAAAAATCTACTCTTCTGTTTATTTATCTTTCAAAATACACATTTTCTGTGAGCATTTTAAATACCACTTTGTAGCTCTGAGGAAGAATGATCACGCCTCCTTGTAAAGTCTCTCTGGAGGAAGATTTCCACCTCACCGTTTCCTGTAGGCTGCAGTTTGAGCGTGCCCCCAACTCCCTCAACTTGCTGTACTGATGTCCTTGGGGGGCATTCCCATGGGCCTTTGGCCCCACCTTTTACAGGGCTGGGCCTGAAATAAATGTGGGACTCTGGTCCTGAGAGGAGCTGGGTGATTTTGTTGTCCTCATTCCAGGCAGAGTGGTCCTGATGGGAGGGGCACACACTTTGCCATCAGATGTTCTGGGCTGGAATCCAACTCTGCCACTCATTGGCTGAGCAGCTCCTGTGCTGTTATCTGTCCTTGGAGTCTCGAGCTCATCAGTCTTGCAGAGTGGGGAGAGGATTTTTACATTCACCAGAGGTGGCGCACGGTGAAGAATGGCATGTTCGAAGTGTTGCACATCAGTGTGTGATATATAAGCTGTTCTCAGCAAATGTTTCCGCATTGCTCTAGGTATTATACCTTTATAATTTCAGGATATTAGCATTTTAGTAGCCATATCGCTGCTGTTCCACACTGAACTTGAAAATCTCAAGTCCCAAAGTCTTCCCCACATAATCTTCTTAAACCCATCTCTTCTGTCCGTCCACAAATGCGGGCCAGGAATCTCATGGAGATATAATAGCCCCTGTGTCATCCAGGAGGCCTGGGGGGCAAAGGAAGCCTGCAATACACAGTACATGTCTAAAACAGTACAAAGAAATAATGCTACTACGATCTCTATTAGCACTGTTTGTATTAGTACAGATTGGTATTTAATGGTGTTTATTTTCCTAAGGTTTAGATTTTGATATAAACAAAATCTTCATTTAAGCGTATTTGAGAAGTTAAGAGAGAAGGAAATCACTCCACTTAAAGAGAATACGCTTACACAGCACCTGCGCTTGGTGGCCTTTCAGTACGTCAACTCCCTGGCCCAGCTGTGGTGGCGTAAGTGGGGACCGAAGCCACAGGGAAGGCCTGGGTTTGGTTCCTGGCCCAACCTCAACAGGCTGGGTGTGGTGGTACGTGCCTGTGGTCTTAGCAGGCTAGGAAGCTGAGGGAGGAGGGTTGCCATGTATCAGGATCCTGTTAAAAGTCTGCCTGTCCATCTTTCTCCCCCACCACTCCTGCGCACTTTCTCTCTCTCTCATTAAAAAAAAAAGAAAGAGAGAGAGAGAAAGAAAGAAAAAAAAAATTCCATGTGGACTGGACTGTAGTGTGACTCTATTAATGCTGTCTTTTAACAGTTGACGTAATGTACATTTGAATCTCAGGAAGATACATTTCAACTGAAGAAAAACAGATAAGACTGTGCTAGAAAATGTTTTATTCTGTGCTGTGTGCTTAACCCCAGTTTCATGACACTTAACATGACATGTTAAGCACAGGTGGCTCTCCCACAGAGAGGAAGAGATGGGTAACCACTCAGATTGCAGCGCTCTGCTTAGGCTGCTCCAGATGGACTGACCTCGAAGTCAAAGGTAGCCAGTCGCTGACCATCTTCCCTCAGGGCTACAAATATGCCCTTTGGATTCCGTGGGGCCCTGGTGGTGCCCACGTGTTCTACGGCATGAAACAAATGCACAGATCGGACTTCCCAGTCTTCTTTCCCCCTCTCCGCCTCCCTGTTGAAATGTACTTTTTAAGAGTGGTTTTAGATTTGCAGGAAGACAGGGTTGAACATAGAGTTCCTGTACACCTGCTCTCAGGCTCTTCGTTATTATCATTTTACCTTAGTAAGGTACGTGTGTCCCAATGAATAACTGATAGAACTAGCTCATACTTTGTTCAGATTTCTTTAGTTTTGCCTGATAACTATTTTTTTGCCCCAGGACCACATCCAGGATACCACATGGCATTTAGTCATCACGTCTCTAGGCGCCTCTTAAATGTGACGGTTCTCTCTGTCCTATTTTTCAACCTTCTTTGAGCTACCTTTCAAGAGCCGCCTTGCCACATGTTTGATGAAAGCCCGATGGTGGAGGTTAGCAGAGCCGTTGCTTTACCTCAGTCATACTTCAGCAAGCATCTGTGCAGCAGCAGTGCTGCCTGCCCTGTGCTAGTGCTGCTTAGCAGTTCCAGGTGTTTGCAGAGGTCCCGGGGAGCTTGTTAAAATGCAGGTGCTTGTTCAGTAGCTCCAGGGCCAGGCCTGAGGCTTTGCATGTCCAAGTTCCCAGCTGCACCTGCGCTGTAGGAGACCACACTCTGGGATCACTTCTCCAAACTTATGCAAAGCTCCAATTTAGGAGTCACTGAGATTTACTGTCTGCTGTCAAAAAGTTTGTGGTTCTGTTTAGAAAAACAAAAAAGGGGCCAGCAGGTGGCATGGTGGTTAAACTGCTGGATTCCCACATGGCCAATGCCAGTTCAAGTCCCGGACCTGGTGGCTTGAAAATCACACCAGACACATGTGCATGCCTGCCCAAAATCCCAGGAAGAGAATGGAAAAGAAGGGATTGTGGCATGCCCCCTCCCCGGGGTGATTTTTCACTTTCCCTCTTTTGTCTCCTTTTGGGGAATGCATGCGCCCTATGGCAAAAACCTTAAAAAAGAAAGAAAGAACAACAAAAAGGCTGAACAAATTAAGGGAGTAAAAGTTAAATGCAAATGGAGATTAAGACAATAGATGGTAGAGGCTGGCCCTGTGGCCTAGTGAAGAGGGAAACCAGATCCCACATGGCCAACTATGGTTTGAATCCTGGCCTTGTGGCTTGAAAAATAAGTTGGGCACACGTGTGTGCCCCAAAGCCCAATAGGATGGAGAATGGAGAAGGGATTGTGTGACCACACTCCATTGGGAGGGTGCCTTTTCCCTTCCCCCCTCACATCTCTTTGTCTCTCTCTCTGAGTACATTCACCTGTGGCAATTTAAAAAAAGGCAGTGATGACAGATACTTCACACCCGTGGGGATTGCTCTGGTCAGAAAACAAAATAACAAGTGTTGGTGAGCATGCGGAGAAATTGGGATCTTACACGTTGCTGGTGGGAATGGAAGATGGTATAGCCATTATGGGAAATGGTGTAACAGTTTCTCAGAAAAGTGAACACAGAATTACCATATGATCCATTTCTGCTTCTGGGCATATATTCAAAAGAACTGACAGTAGGAATTTGAATAGTTGTTTGTATATCCTTGTTCATCACAGCATTATTCATTATAACCAAAAAGGCAATGTGACTTCAGTGCACACCAACAGGTGAATGTTTTACAAAAATGTGGTACGTATATACAATAGAATATTATTCAGCCCTAAAAGTGAAGGATATTCTGAGGCTGGCAGGTGGCATGGTGGTTGAGGGCACTGGACTCCCACATGGCCGACCATGCTTTGAGTCCCGGACCTGGTGGCTGGCTTTCTCACTTTCTCTCTCTCTCTCTCAAATAATAATAATAATAATGATAAATACAGTTAAATAAAAATAATTCTTTTTGAAAAATGAAAATGAAGGGAAAATGCTATGAGTTAGGCAAACCTCGAAGATATTATAGTAAGTGAAATAAGACATGCGGAAAAGGACAAATACCATATGATTCTATTTATGTGAAATACCTAGAGGAGTTAAATTCAGAGTCAGAATGAAGAATGGTAGTTGTCAGAGTCTGGGGGAAAGAGCCAGTGGGGAATTAGTGTTAAAAATGGGCATAAAGTGGGGCCAGTGGGTGGCATGGTGGTTAAGGTGCTGGACTCCCACATGGCTGACCTTGGTTTAAGTCTCAGACCTGGTGGCTTGAAAATTACTCCAGGCGTGTGTGTGCATGCCTCAAATCCCAGGAGGATACTGGAGAAGGGATTGCAGCATGGCCATCCCTCGTGGAGGATGATTTCTCACTTTCCCTCTCACCATTTCTCTCTGTTTTCTTTCTGGTGAGTGCACACACCCTGTGTGTGTGTATGGGCGGGGTGGTCTTTAAAAAAATGAGTATAGAGCTTCAGTTCTAAAAACGTTGAAATAAAAATGAAAATGTTCTGGTGGTGAGTAGTGGTGAGGACTGTACAATAATACGGAAGTAATTACTGCTACTAAAGCGTGCACGTGGGGCCAGCTGGGGGCACAGTGGCTAAGGTGGCTGGATCTCACATGACTGACTATGCGGTTTGAATCCAGGACTTGGTGGCTGGAAACATATGCCAGGTATGTGTGCTTGCATGCCCAAAATCCCAAAAGGAGGGAGAAACGGAGAAGAAAGGGTTGCACTATGATTGTCCCTTGTGGGGGAGCTGCTTTCTCAGTTTCCCTCGTTTTCTGTCTCTCTCTGGTAAGTGCACAAATCCTCTGGCAAATTTTTAAAAAATGACTAAAATGGTAAATTTTGTTATGCACATTTTATCATAGTTTAAAAATGTTTAAAAAAGACACATGCATAAAAAAGACAGCAGGTGGTAGCGTGGTCAGATGAGAAAGATACATGAAACGGTCACAGCAGGCCTCGTGTACGGACCGTGTGTAACGTGCCAGGTGCTGGTGCTTTCTTACTCATTGAACCTCCAACATCCCTGTGAGACAGGCACTCGTTAGACCCATTTTACACATGATAAAACTAAGAGAGGAAAGGGTTGTAAGAAGAAGGGGTTGTAACAGGAAGTATCCAAGGCATCAGTGAATTTAAGGTGGGCCTTTGAGAAGATTCAGGATTTTGGAGAAGGTAGGACATTCCAGACAGACTGTAAAGACTGGGTGGGAAAGGTATGGAGACTGGATGGGAATTTAGCTCTCCAGCTGGCCTGGGTGCAGCTGAGGTGTAGGTTGTTTATGAGGAGAACATGATTAGAAAGACAGGCAATGAAAGACCTTTATTTCTGAAGTAAGCGATGTAGCCTTTATCTTTTAGTGTCTAAACAGGGAGTACTCAAGTGAATTCAGAGGCCAGCAGGTAACATTCATGGGAGAAGTGTCTTAGTGCAAGGCGAGAGGGAGTGGTGTGGACTGTGGTAAACTGAATGGGATGTTGTGCCTAAGATAATCAGATCTCGCACATAAATCGTGAGCGGTGGGGGCTACAGATGGGCTGGATAATACTGAATTTCTGAAAGCGAGGTTGCTTATCCTTTAAGGTGTGCAGGTAGAGTGGCGTTGAGTGCATGCGAGACCACATGATACACACATAGCTCCTCCTAACCGTTTCAGTCATACTAGAAGGAGTGTCAGTAAGAATGATGCAGTTTTACTAAGTACTTAGTATAGTCTTTGTGGTGTGAACAAGACAGGCAGAGCGGGGTAATGCCGGCTAACTCGCATGCTCTCATGGTGCCAGGCACCTTCTCAGCACTTCGCGTGTGTCAGCGCCTTCCTGCCTCCTAATAGCCTATGTGCTGGGTATGCTTTATCCCTACTTACAGATGAGGAAGTAGAGGTGCTCAGAGGGAAAAGCACTTACCCAAGGTGATTGCAGGAGAGATGTGGGGTGCAGTGGTTGCTGCAGCGGCATTTCTAATTAACTTAGAGTTTCCTGAAAGCCAAGTTTCTTTTTTCTTTTTTTGACAGCACTATAAACCACGAGTAACTTATTTATTTACTTAAACATTATTTTATTTAGGGAACCAGCAGTTAGCGTAATGGCTATGTCGCTGGACTCCCACTTAGTCGACCGCGGTTCGAGTCCCGGACCTGGCAACTTAAACTCACGCCAGGTGCATGTGCATGCATGCCTGCCCAAGATCCCAAGAGGAGAATAGAGGAGAAGGAGGAGAATAGAGGAGAAGGAATTGTAGAGTGGCCATCCCCCCTGGGGGGTGATTTCTCACTTTCTATCTCTCTCTCTCTCTGTCTGGCGAGCGCATGCGCCCTATAGCAAAAACCTCTCCAAAAAAAAATTATTTTATTTAGCTTTACTTACTTATTTATTTATTTTAATTTGACCAGAGAGGGACAGAACAAGAGTGAGAGAGAGAGAGAAAGCGAGAAAGCAAGGTGCCATGTCTGGGACTCGAACTGTGGCTGACCATGTGGGAGTCTGGCACCCTTAGCCACTACGTCACCCGTCGGCCCCTCAAGAGAATTTTTTTAAAAAATATTTTTCTCCCTTTATTTCTTTTTTTAATTCTTTATTTTGTTTGTTTTTACTTATTTACATTAAATCACGTCTTTACAGTGTACAACATTCCTTTTTCTAGCACAAATACCATGCATGTTAGTAAAGACAAAGACATTACTCTATAGCTTATTGTCAGCGAACAGCTTCTCATTTTCTGTCAATCAAACATATTTTTACTTTTTGCTTCCTCCCTTCCCCTCCCTCACTCTCTTCCACACTAAATATTTTTTTCACATTTTATAGATTCACAAAATACCTTAAACTAAAAATATGGACACAGCTAAAACCTAGTGACAAATGCACTGTAATTTTCTTCTGAAACATCTTTTTCTCTCTCCATTCCCCTTTACTAAAGATAAAGACAGGTATAAACTCACTTATTGCCAAAAATAAAAAAAGGTTCATCTCTGTTTGGTCTATTATTGGCACAAAGCCCCATAAGAATTCAATTTCTGATGCAAGGCAACAGATACTATTGTATTACTGAACTTATGCAAATAACCAAAGAGTAATTTAAATAGGGCCCACTAGATGTCACTACTGGGCACTCCTTAAAACAGAGACACAGACAAGGAATGACGTGACTCCACCTGGAAGAAAACGGAGAAGCTGCTCAAGCTCGGTGTTTATAGTTCTCTGTTGAAAGATGCCATTCGTGACCTGGCTGCCACAGCATGTTTGTCCCCTTTTCTCCCGCCTTGGTCCGGCCCAGCTGGTGGGGTGCTGTCAGACCCCCATTCTACTGGAGTTTCAGGAAAACCAGACAGGATTCTGTCATTTCATAAATTAGCTCCCTCCAGCATGAACTGCCAGGCCCACTGAAGGCAGGAGGGGCAGGACTGACCCAGAGGAGTTTGACTGTTGGAAGCGTATGCACATGCGCGCACGTGTGTGTGTGTGTGTGTGTGTGTGTGTGTGAGAGAGAGAGAGAGAGAGAGAGAGAGAGAGAGAGAGAGAAAAGTATTTGTTTTCAGTTTTTAATTATTTAGGATATATTCTTGCAAATTGAACTAGTGCTTTCACCTAAGACCTTGCCTAACATGGTGCGTGCACAGGGTAGGAGTGCAAAATGTATGCTAAATTAAATCTCATGGGTGGCCAGCAATGGGGCTCGCATGCAGGGTGCAGAGATTGAGAGGAGGCTCTGGAAAGAGAGCAGGGAGGATCCTGAGTCTCTTGGGCAGTGGGCGGTGGAGGAGCGTGTACTGAGGGCTCGCTCAGAGAGCTAGAAGGGGGGTCTGGAGGGTGGTGCAGCAATACAATGCTCTGTGAGACTGAGACTCAAAAAAGAAGGTTCATTCTTCCTTCCCAGCATTCTTGTACTAATTTAAAATCTCCTATAAACTTCTCAAGAGTCCTCTATTTATATCTAAATACAGTCAGTAGAGTGATGAATTACGTTTTTATGCTGGGTCACCTGAAGCAGAAAAATGAAGATGGTGAGCGGTAGCCCGTTCACAGTAGAGCAGAGTAGGGCTGGAATGGCTGGAAGCAGTGTAAAGTGCTCACCGAACCGTGTCCTCTCGGAGAGAGGGGGTCTGCGCACAGTAGGCAGCCAGGAGCTGCTTTCAGAAAGGGGGCTTTGAGCTCTGTGAGAACAGCTGCAAAGAGCTTGCTTTAGGATCTAGGGAGTACAGCAGCAGTGCAGACGGATGTCTTTAAACTACAGGAAGAGAATGTCAGCTTCAGGTGGGACTTTACATTCCTTAGGCCCTGCAGGCTGGAATTCATGTGCAGAGAAGGGGAGGCGAGCTTTATGTTATGCTCATTGTATTTTGACAATTTGGGACATAATATTTGCTGCTCTGCCTTTCATACATTCAAACAGAGACTCTAAACACACAAAGTGCAAATGCTAAGTTATTTCAAATAGCCATGCTCTCTCCTTTTTTTTTTTTTTTTTTTTTTTAAGGTTTTTGCCTTGGGGCACATATACTCACTGAAGGAGACAGATACAGTGTGAGGGAAAGTGAGAAATCACACACACACACACACACACACACACACACACACACATCCCGTGAGGAGATGGTCGTGTCACAATCCCTTCTCCATTCTCCACCTGAGATTTTGGGCAAGCATGCATACGCACCTGGTGTGATTTTCAAGCCACCAAGTCCGGGACTCAAACCGCACTTGGCCATATGGGAGTCTAGTACCTTAAGCATCATGCCACCTGCTAGCCCCCAAATAGGAATACTCTTAATTTTAACTTTAACCTCTCTTTACTGTATGTAACCACACATGCTTCTGTGTGAGTTCCGAGTCATCGCCAACACGGCACTGGCCAGCAGCAAGAGACTTTTGTTGCCACTCTATTTGCTGAGAATAGTAGTAGCCCAACCGGAGCTGAGTCACTTACCTTACGTGGTTAGGCAGTGCTTACAGCCACCCTATGGAGGAAGGTACAGGGCTTATTGTATTTAATAGATGGGAGAGAGATGGGCGAACCAAGTCTCAGAAAGGTTAACTTGCCTAAGGCTACAGCCAGTTAGTTGAATACATTGCATACTTGATCTTAGAAGAATTCTTATGAAAAAGAATGCATTTCCATTAATAAACACTTTGCTTCCTGGAGGTATCTGCAAAGTTTCTACTGCAGATGTTTAGGGGATAGCCATTCTGCCACCTTCCAGTATTTGTTGTGTTTAAACGTAAAAGAGCCAAGCAGATCCATCCAAGCTCCACTTTACGTGGTACTTCAAAAGTCACCCTCCCGGGAACCAGCAGTTAGCGTAATGGCTATGTCGCTGGACTCCCACGTAGTCGACCGTGGTTCGTGTCCCGGACCCGGTGGCTTAAAACTCACGTCGGGCCCGTGTGCGTGCGTGCCCAAGATCCTGAGAGGAGAATGGAGGAGAAGGGATTGCGGTGTGACCATCCCCCCTGGGGGGTGATTTCTCGCTTTCTGTCTCTATGTCTCTCTCTGTCTGTCTAGGCGAGCGCACACGCCCTACAGTGAAAATCTCTCCCCCCCCCCCAAAAAAAAAGTCACCCTCCCGGGCTGGG
>NW_006160061.1:2062718-2086062 GCF_000334495.1 Tupaia belangeri chinensis
ATACTCACTGAAGGAGACAGATACAGTGTGAGGGAGAGTGAGAGATCACACACACACACACACACACACACACACACACACACACACATCCCGTGAGGAGATGGTCGTGTCACAATCCCTTCTCCATTCTCCACCTGAGATTTTGGGCAAGCATGCATACGCACCTGGTGTGATTTTCAAGCCACCAAGTCCGGGACTCAAACAGCACTTGGCCATATGGGAGTCTAGTACCTTAAGCATCATGCCACCTGCTAGCCCCCAAATAGGAATACTCTTAATTTTAACTTTAACCTCTCTTTACTGTATGTAACCACACATGCTTCTGTGTGAGTTCCGAGTCATCGCCAACACGGCACTGGCCAGCAGCAAGAGACTTTTGTTGCCACTCTATTTGCTGAGAATAGTAGTAGCCCAACCGGAGCTGAGTCACTTACCTTACGTGGTTAGGCAGTGCTTACAGCCACCCTATGGAGGAAGGTACAGGGCTTATTGTATTTAATAGATGGGAGAGAGATGGGCGAACCAAGTCTCAGAAAGGTTAACTTGCCTAAGGCTACAGCCAGTTAGTTGAATACATTGCATACTTGATCTTAGAAGAATTCTTATGAAAAAGAATGCATTTCCATTAATAAACACTTTGCTTCCTGGAGGTATCTGCAAAGTTTCTACTGCAGATGTTTAGGGGATAGCCATTCTGCCACCTTCCAGTATTTGTTGTGTTTAAACGTAAAAGAGCCAAGCAGATCCATCCAAGCTCCACTTTACGTGGTACTTCAAAAGTCACCCTCCCGGGAACCAGCAGTTAGCGTAATGGCTATGTCGCTGGACTCCCCCGTAGTCGACCGTGGTTCGTGTCCCGGACCCGGTGGCTTAAAACTCACGTCGGGCCCGTGTGCGTGCGTGCCCAAGATCCTGAGAGGAGAATGGAGGAGAAGGGATTGCGGTGTGACCATCCCCCCTGGGGGGTGATTTCTCGCTTTCTGTCTCTATGTCTCTCTCTGTCTGTCTAGGCGAGCGCACACGCCCTACAGTGAAAATCTCTCCCCCCCCCCCAAAAAAAAAGTCACCCTCCCGGGCTGGGTGGTGGCGCAGCAGTAACTCCCTCTGCCAGGCTGACACAGGGGGAGGTTCCACATTCACATCCAGAAACCACCCGAACACACCAGGTATGGCCTGCCCGTGACCCAGGCTGGCTGATGTAGGGGTGGCAACATTATCAGAACCCTATTGGGGTGCTTGTTGTTCTATCTTACTTACTCATGGAAGAAATAAATAAGCTTAAAAAATTATCTTCCTAATTAATTGAGTCAAAAAGTGTCAATGTGGGGACTGGCAGATGGAGTAATGGTTACATTGTTGGACTCCCATATGGCTGACCGCAGTTTAAATCCTAGACCCGGAAACTTAAAACTCATGCCGAGCGCATGTGCATGTGTGCCCAAAATTCTGAGAGGAGAATGGAGGAGAAGGAAAGGCCATCTTCCCCGGAAAGTAACTTTTCACTCTCTGTCTCTCCTGCAAGTGCACACGCCCTGTAGCAAAAATCTCTCTCTCTCGAAAAAGAAAGTGTCTGTGTCTCTCTCTCTCTCTCTGTGTGTGTGAGTGTGTGTGTGAAGCATGGAAGAAAGAGGAGGAAGGAACCAAGAGAAGCCTTCACTTTAAAGCTGTTGCTGCAGGGCCAGCAGGTGGCGTAGTGGTTACATCGCTGGACTCCCACATGGCCGACTGCTGTTTGAGTCTTGGACCTGATGGCTTGAAAATCACGCCAGGCATGTGTGCGTGCTTGCCCAGATCCCAGGAGGAGAATGGGGGAGAAGGGATTGTGGCGTGACCATCCTCCCTGGGGGGTGACTTCTTCCCTCTCACGTCTCTCTCTGGCAAGTACATGTGCCCTATAGCAAAAACCTCTTTAAAAAATGTTACTACGTTATACGTCAGCCTGAGGAGGGTCTGAAACAGTTTTTGCTTGAATAGACCCCTGGTACTTGCCAAGAGCAGAGGTGCCATGCTGCTGCTCGTCTGTGACCACACCTGAGGCGAACAAGGGCGGGCCTTGAGCAGCCGCTCTTGCAGCGAAGCTCCGCACCTTAGGTGAAGGCCTTGGGGAGGTTCGGGCCGCTTTGGAGAGCTGCCTGGTTTAGCACCTGTAGGTCTCTGCCTGGCAGGATGGCAGATGCCAATTCTTTTTCTTTTCTCTTTTTTAAGATTTATTTCTTCCATGAGTGAGAGAGACAGAGAGAAAGAGGGACAGAGACATACATATAGCATCTCCAATAGGATCTTGGTGCTGCGATCCACCCCCAGCCTCAGCCAGGCCTGGGTCATGGGCATGTGCAGACCTGGCACATTCAGGAAGCTCTCTGGACGTGGACTCAGAACTCCACGTGGGGCAGCCCCACAGAGCGCTGCATTTTACCACTGCACCACTGTCCTGCCCCCAGACACAGATTTTCTAGAATGGCAGCCCCGGCTGTATTTCCCTGGTATGTCCGCACTGTGATTCCAGCTGCTTTGGACTCTCATGGATCACGCTGTTCAACAGCCCATCAGAACCACCTTTCCTAAGCGCTCTCCCTGAACCCTGAGCTTGACATCAACGTCATCCTCCAAAAGTACTTATTACCCCAGTGACTCATTTTTTAACTGAATGAACACTGCCTTGCTTGGTGGTGGCTTTGTTTACGTACATACGTGTTTCGGCTCCCTGACTCGAGTACAGACTTCAAGGGTGCAGGCACTTAGGTCTTAGGGTCTTAGGCCCCATTCTTGCCTCGATACCCAGTCTAGGGTCAGGCCTGGTTTGCTGAGAAGGAGGAGTGCCTGTGGTGATTCAGGCCATGTGCTCGGAGCCGACGTCCTGGGCTTGAATTCTGACTTATTTAGTGATGGGGACCTAGTCTCTTCATCTGCAAAATGAAAACTTGACAGTCTCTACTTCATAGGTGTTGAGAGGAGTCAGTGAGGGTCGGTGTGGAAAGTGCTTAGAGAAGGAAGTACTACTCTTTCCTTTTTTTAAGGATTATTTATTTAATTTTATTTATTATTATTATCATCATTATTCTTATTATTACTATTAAAAATTTGACCAGGTAGATACAGAAAGAGAGAAAGGGAAAGTGAGAAAGCAAGCGTCCAGGTCTGGGACTCAAACCATGGTCAGCCATGTGGGAGTCCAGCACCCTTACCCACCATTGCCACCTACTGGCCCCGGAAGTACTATTCTTATTCTCATTTTACAGCCGAGAAAACTAGATGAGCGTAGTTAAGTCACTTGTGTAAGGTCACTGTGTGGGTCCATTGTGCTGTTAAGCAAAATACCTGAGACTGGGTAATTGATAAAGAACAAAAATTGATTCCTCACAGTTCTGGAGGCTGGAGAATCCAAGGTCAGGGTGCTGGCAGGTTCAGTGTCTGGCAAGGGCCCCGTCTTCACTTCCAAGATGGTGCCTTACTGCTGCATCTCTCTCTTTTTTTTTTTTTTTTTTTTTTTAAGAGAGAGATTTTTGCTATAGAATGTGTGTGCTTGCTGGGGAGACAGAGACAGAAAGCAAGAAATCACCGCTCAGGGGGATGGTCATGCCATAATCCCTTCTCCTCCACTCTCTTCTTGGGATCTTGGGCACGCACACACACATGCCTGGCATGCGTTTCAAGCTACTGGGTCTGAGACTCAAACCATGATCGAGCATGTGAGAGTCCAGCGACGTAACCATTACCCCATCAACTGGTCCCAGGGCCTCACCTCTTAATACTATTGCGTTAGTGATTAAATTTCAACATATGAATTTTGGAGGGCACATCATCATAAAGCCGTAGCAATAATCCAATGAAGAAAATACTATTCCTCTTCCTATTTTACAGATGGAGAAATTAGATGCGGAATGGTTAATCACTTGTGGAAGGTCACACTGCTAATAAAGGAAGACGTGGAGACTGGGGCCCGCGTAGACTGGTCCCAGCTGCCACGTTTAGCTGCTACTAAATGTGGATGGTTCTGGACATGTAGGTATGGCAAACCCATGGCAAGGATGGTATTGCTGAAAAGATGCTGCAGGGTGAAGTACATATTGGCTGAAAGAGACTCATTTGCTGGCATAAGTAAGCTCCATTGTCAAATAGAAAGTAAGACTGGGAGTGACAGTCAGGTACGAGGACAAACTCTTGTTAAAACCTTCAAGTAAGAGGCTGCGGTATTGGTGGCACTGATTTGATTCTAGAGTCACCCATCTCTGTCACCAAGGTTTGTCCGAATTGCTTTCGAATTCCTGAAGTTAACGCTCCTGTGGGGTAAGTAGCAGGGAAGTATTATTTACAGCCATAGGAAGAAATGAATTTGGGAATGGAACCCTAGCTAGACTCTCCCTGCCAAACGTTTTAACAGAGCACACACTGAAAGAGGCTGTAGGCTGCAAATGCCAGCTATGTCCTGGAGTCGGGTTAGTAATTTTCAATTAACTTTTAGGGCGGCCTAGCCTGGTCCCTAAACAAAGTGAAGTGGCTGCTAATGATTTATTTTGTACTCTACAAGCTGCTTTAATTATACCAAGAAGAGGTTTAACACGGTGGCTCTCAGCTCTGACTGTGCATCAGAATAACCCGAGGAGCTTTAAGAAATCACACACTTAGGCCTCACCCCATGTGAATTTTGGAACACTATCTGGTTGGGGGCAAAGAGGCACATTGGCTTTTCTTTCTTTTTTTTCCCTAGTGCATTTTAAAAATAGCTGTGTTTTTGTCAAGATAATGGAATAACATTTATTTCCGTTTTATCCCATAATCTCATGAAAATGATTCCCTCAAAAGGCATGTGGAAAAAAAATTCTTAACAGAGATGACAAACAGGAAGAGATACAATTAACTGACAAATGTTGAGGCTTTTCTGGGAGCTATCAGGTGATGGGGTTAGATTTTGAAAGAGTGGAAATCCAGGACCAGCAGTTAGCGTAATGGCTATGTCACTGGACTCCCATGTAGTCGACCGGAGTTCGAATCTCGGACCCAATGGCTTAAATTCATGCCGGGCACGTGTGCGTGTGTGCCCAAGATCCCTAGAGGAGAATGGAGGAGAAGGGATTGTGGTGTGGCCATCCCCCCTGGGGGGTGGTTTCTAGCTTTCTGTCTCTCTGTCTCTCTCTGTCTTTCTGGCAAATGCACATGCCCTATAGCAAAAAAACTCTCAAAAAAAAAAAAAAAAAAAAAAAGAGTAGAAATCCCCGAAGGTGCCGCATAAACTGGCAGTGTATCCTTGCACTGGTGCTGGGAAGAAATGCACTGGTGCCATCTAGTGGCTGTCAGGCTGTCAGGAGTAGGCCTTGGCATGATTGATGATGGGGTAATTAATTGATAGACACCCTGTCACTCCCCGCTGCTTCTTTTTCTTCTTCTTCTCTCTATCATTCTCTCTCTCTTTTTTTTTCTTTTAAAAAGGTTTTTGCCACAGAGCATGTGTGCTTGCCAGAGAGAGACAGACAGATGCATTGAGAGGGAAAATGAGCCATCACCCTACCCCCCCCAGGGGGATGGCCATATCACAATCTCTTCTTCTCCATTCTCCTCCTGGGACTTTGGGCATACAGACACATTCCCCTGGCATAAATTTAAAGGTGCCAGGTCCAGAATCGAACTGTGGTCAGCCCTGTCGGAGTCCAGCACCTTAACCATCATGCCACCTGCTGGCCCCTGCTCCCTGCTTCTTTATGCCAAGCATCTGGTGGCAGCATTTGTTCCCAGGCTACAGCTTCATGAAATTCTCTAAGTCAAATTCGAGCTCTGCCTTGTGGTGAGAGCCCCTGTTACTGGCACAGGGATGACACAGGCAGAAAGTTCTTTATACCTTCACAAGAGTGAGGCTCACCAAGCGCCAGAGTAACAAGGTTTCTCTGCCTTGGTGGAGAGGTTGGACACCCCCTTGCTGGCTGCCCTGCTCATCCGTCAGATGGGATGCTTGGCTGTCAGCTGGTCAGCCCACTTTCACGCTGATTCTCACTGACTGACTAGGCAGCCTCGAATTCAGAGGTGAGGCCAGCTGTGAAAATAGCCCTTCCGGGTGAGGGCTGAATACAACAGTATCTGGAGAATCCAGAGTTGGCACAAGCAGCCAGATATTACTGTATCCATTGCCGGTTTTTCTAGATGGACTTAGTGCCTCTCTGCCTGTTTCTAGATGGAAGACGAAATATCGAGAGGAAGGATGTCATGCACTGTTGATTTCTGTACAGTCCCTGTCACTTTCACATCTATGACCTGAGCCTTTATAACAATCCTATGAATTATGGAGCTCTTTTCTTGTCACTTTTTTTTGGGAGAGGTTATTGCTATAGGGCGCGTGCACTTGCCAGACAGACAGAGACAGAGAGACAGAAAGTGAGAAATCACCCCCCAGGGGGAATGGCCATGCCGCAATCCCTTCTCCTCCATTCTCCTCTAGGGATCTTGGGCATGCACGCACACATGCCCAGTGTGAGTTTAAGCCACCGGGTCAGGGACTCAAACTGTGGTCGACTACGTGGGAGTCCAGCAACATAGTCATTACGGTAACTGCTGGTTCCTCTTTTCACTTTTGAATAAGAAAGCCGAGGCTCTGAGAAGGTAAGGGACTTGTTCAAGTTCATACAGACACTGCTTGGCAGTGGATACAAAAACTAAGTTTGCGTACAACAGATTATGTTTTTTTTTTTATTCATCACATATTTCCAATTTACTTAATTTCAACTAATTGATAACCGTTCATTTTTAAAAGATAAAGTGGATTTGGGACTGTTTAGGTAAAAGTCATTTCATGTGCACACCAGATAGACAAATGAAACTGAAAACATTGGCAGTTGGCATAATGGTTACGTCACTGGATTCCCACATAGTCGACCGTGGTTCAAGTCCCAGACCTGGCGGCTTAACTCATGCTGAGCATGTGTGCATGTGTGCCCGAAATCCTGAGAAGAGAGTGGAGGAAAAGGGATTGCAATGTGGCTATCCCCGCAGGGAGTGATTTCTCACTTTCTGTCTCTGTCTCTGTCTTTCTGATGAGTGCACGCACCCTATAGCAAAAACCTCTCTTAAAAATAAATGAGAGAGAGTGGTATCTAGTGGTGGCTTCTCCAGAAGTGAAACGGTGAAAAGTTAAAAACAGGTTCATTTAGGCATTTGATTGTAAGTGGGTGGTGTCTGCATTTCTTTCCCAAACTGTTGTAACAAATGACCACAAACTTGGTGGCATAAAACTACATTTATCGTCTCATGGCTCTGGAAGCCAGAAGTCTGAAATCACAGTGTCACCAAGGGCGCCTTCTGGAGGCTCTAGAGGAGATACTCTCGACACCCGCCTTCCGCGGCTGCCCTCTGGACACCCGCCTTCCGGCTTCCGCAGCTGTCGGCCCCTTGACCTCCTGGCCTGTGGCCTCCCCATCCAGCCTGCCTCCATCTTCACATCCCCTTCTCCGCTGTGTTCCGGTGTCTTCCCTCTTCTCTTTAAAGGATTTTTGTCCGTGGGTTTAGGACTCACTCGGGCAGCCCAGTATTACTTTTTCTCAACGTCCTTAATTATACTTGCAAACGCTTTTTATTTTTGGTGAAGGGGGGTCATATTTGGAGATTCCAGGAATTCAAATGTAGACATATTTGGAGGGGCAGTTTAGCCTATCATGGGGTATTAATATTGTGGTTTTTTGTTTGTTTGTTTTTCACATGAAATCGAAAAGTCCAGTGGCACTTAGAGGCTGTGAGGTGTTCGTGCACCTTTAGGAATGCCTTTGTCTCTAGAGACCTGGTCTGCTCTTTCCCCTGAACCCCGGCAGGTAACAGCTGCCAGCTGGGAATCGGCCGCTTTTGGTTAGCCTTTCCTCTGTGTGTACACATCGACGTTTTCTCTCACTCCGTCTTTCCCTTATTTTCTTTAGCTTTCTGGGCAAGGCTTTTTGGATTTTTGGTCTTGGAAACTGCTATTCAAAAGAGAGGAAATCATGCAAAACAAATGAGGAAAACGCTCTGTGGTTTCTGCACCCTGCAGTGGTGGGAAGGCAGGGGAAAACCTTGGGAAGGGGGCAGATACTGGGCTATTTATTTTTAAGTCACTCACATTCTCCAGTTTGCAGAAGGAAAATACTGAAAGCCAGAAGGATTATGTAAGGTCAATTGGCAAGACGTGGGCTGACCCAGCATGAATGCTCAGAGCGCCCGAGTTTCCTGTCCCGAGCCTCGGAATCACGGTGCATCCCCAGGGCTTCTTGTCCTAATAATCTTTGGTTGTCTGGGTGGTATTTGAGGGTCTTGAACTCACGGCCAAGAGAACGCACAGGGGACGCTCAGCCTTGACTTTGCTGTATCTAACCTTTGTTCAGTAAAAAAGAAAAAGAAACAAGTGTGGGGTCTTGGTGGTCAGGCTCTCTTGCTGCCCAGTGGTATGGTGGCTGCAAGCAAATGGATTTTTTTTTCTTTAATTCCACACTAGTATCTCTCTACTAGCAGTGCCTCCCTTGAATCCAATAAAGTGTCTGAAGGATTACCATGGCTAGAGTCAGTGTTTGTAGGGCTGAGAAAAGCAACAAAACAGAAGATAACCCTCCCTTATCTTCTTTGTTAGGAGAGAGAGAGAAGGGAGACAGAAGGCACGAGGGCATCCCTCACAGGGTCTCACCCTGTCTTTGATCCCCTGTCCTAGCCTCCCAGCCAGCAGGACCACAGGGTGCACCACTGCTCCCAGCCCGTGCGGACTGAGTCAGGAACCGAACCTGAGCCTCATATGCAGACCCAGCCCCTGTGCAGTGGCGCCTTTCTGCCCACGCCGTTGTGGCTGGGCCAGCCTTTCTTTTTATTAAGGACTTGCTCCAACCATTCATCTAAAAGCAAATTTTCCCTTCGCAGACTTTGAACTGCTCTGAACTTGTTTGCAAGGTCAGCTCTCCAACAATCCAGTAGAAGCAAGGCTGTTTGGAAAGCTGGAGTCAATATTTAAGTAAACCGGTCCAAGGAACACTTTGCTTCATCTCAGGGGCAGTTGATGGCTCTTACAGGTATTGCTGGTGGTGTCTCAACATCTCCAGGCACCAAAGACTCCTAAATGACAAGCAGACTTCAGAGAAGCATGCCTGTTAGTGATATTATGCTTTGACTCATTCTGGGCATGAATTTCAGACCTTACTGTTTCAGGCTAATGCTTATTAAAGATTTCTTTCGTGCTAAGCATATGACTGAAAAACTGCACACTACAAATCTTAGAGTTGAAAAGTTCACGGGTGATGCTTTCTTATTTAATTTTATAATAACCTTGGCCTTATGGCTTGTTGTCACTGCCTGGGAGAGTTTTCAAGGTACATTTTTAATTTTTGTCATATAAAGGACACAAGAACACCCCTGGTGTGTGTCTCTGGGGATAGTCATGTGGGCAGTTACTTTGTCATTTATGCTTGCCAACTCAGTGGGCCAGTAATAATTTGGATTATGTTTGGTTGAGCATAAACTTTGGAAAAATGTAAAAAGCAAGGTTTCTGCAAACTTACCTAATTCCTTGTTTGATCAACATGTGGGCTTTAAGTCTAAGCCTATTTTCTGCTTTCACTGGGACACAAAAATTACTGTAAGAATGTGCAGGGCTTGTAGAAATCTGTGAGCTGAAAGGGACCTGGCCTCAATGGTGTTACCTACTAGATGTGGCCCAGGCAGACTGGGGTACAAGGAGCTTGTGAGGCATCCCATAAAAAACAGACCCTTTTGCAGATTCCAGACAGTGAAATGTAGGCCTTGTTATGAGGATGTTTGTCACAGCAGTCTGATTTTTTCCAGATGTTTCTTTGGATTTAGCTATTTCAACTTCGCCTGTCTGTTGAGAGCAGTAGGTTCTGGAACTAGCCTGCCTTTCTATTTATTTATTAATTTTTGGGGGGAGAGGTTTTTTTCTTTGCTATAGGGTGCGTGCGCTTGCCAGATAGACAGAGACAGATAGAAAGCGAGAAATCACCCCTCAGGGGGGATGGTCACGCCGCAATCCCTTCTCCTCTATTCTCCTCTCGGGGTCTTGGGCACGTGTGCACACATGTCCGGCGTGAGTTTTAAACCACTGGGTCTGGGACTTGAACCACGATTGGCTTGAACCACATGGGAGTTCAGCGACATAGCTATTACGCTAACTGCTGGTCCCAGCCTGCCTTTCTGATTGCTTACTGGCCCCTCATACATTGCTTTGCCTCTTCTGGCCTACAGACTTTTCTGTGTTGTTTCAGCCTTGCTTTGCCACGGTTGCCTGCTATACCTGCTAGTCTGATGCAACTTTCACTAACTACCATGAATATCATCTCTCCTGGGCCCTGGGCTCCTATTTCCTGTCCTTGAAAGTAGGTCTGGGCATCCTGGGTCAAGCAAAAATGGGATCTACAAATTACTTTGTTTCTAAGAGTGTTTCTAGATATAGTTAGTGATCCAAAGTGTGTTTCTGAACAAGAGGAAAGCATGGGCAGAGCCTTACTGATAAAAATGATGTTCAACAACATGCTCACCGTCTTTGACCCTGACCTTATTCAAGAGGTTTTCTTGTCCTTCCCACACCTACCAAAAAAAGTAACAGAGCTGAGAATCTTGTGAGATCCACTCAGTGTCAGCCCTGTTGGTGTCGTAAGGAACACAATAATTACTGGATTTGGAAGCTGAGGAAAGTGTCATTTTGACAGTACTGAGAACTGAAGTTTTCTGTTTGCACTACTTGCAAAACCATTACAACTGAGGAAGTGGAATGTTTCCAAGTCTTCTTTAGTGACATGGCTTAACCTTGACTTTGGAGTAAAAGTCAGTCAAAGGATGTGAAATGCCCCCCACTTATGTTGACTAAGTACTCGTAGCATCAAGTTTTTCTGGAGAGGACAGAATAGGTCTTAGTTGGAAAGAGGTAAGAAACGGGATTGAGCGTAACATTCCCGATTGACATGGCGGCTAGAGTGGCTTTCCCAGAAACTTAAATTGCTCTCCAAGGTGCTGGTTTGCACTCACTCATCTCAGGAACTGTTATGACATATGTGTGAAACAGCCACACTGTGTATAGAAAACCTAGAACCTGTGTTGCTAAGAAAAAGCCCCAGGGTAGGTGTTCACTTAGTTCATGCTCGTGGTGGTTGTCTGTCTTTTCTCTCCATAGGTATGTACCAACAATTCTGCAAACTATAGGTGCCCTTATAGTTCATTCTTAAATCTCGTAAGATTAATAACGCGTGGAGCAAATGTGCACTGTTTAATAATTAGAATTCCCAGGAAATGGGATAAACTGAAGAGAAAAAATGCTTTTTAAAAATAGTAAGTGTAGCTTGTCACATTGCATAAAGTTGTGTACCACACAGAGCTCTAGCTGGCACCTTTTGGGCCAGATGCCACATCTCCTTGGCCCACCTTGGCTTGCAGCTGCAGCTGCACTGGGCAGTGTGTGCACTCAGCTTGCTCTCCTTTCTTCACCCTCAGAGTTCTCCCGTGACTCCTCAGGAGTTTACTCAATCCCAGCCTATGCCCACATGCAGAAACGTTAATGGTCTTTGAACCAATGACAGGAGAGCTGATGGTTAAGTTTTCTAGCCATTGTCCTTCAGAGGGGCAATTCTGAGAGGCATTTCACTCTGTTGTTCAGAAGCTCTCAGTGGGAGGTCAGCTTGTGGCTTGGTGGTTAAGAAAGCCAAGTCCCACATAGCAGCAGTCCCCAACCAGGGCTTGGCCTCATGGAAGATAATCCTTCCATGGACAGGGAGGTGGTAGGGGTTGGTCCCAGGATGACCCAAGTGCACCACGTCCACTGTGCACCCCATTTCCACCACTACTACTTTGCAACATACAGTGAAACAATCACGTGTTCCCTCTGCCACACGGCCAACTGCATGGTTCAAATTCCAGACACAACGACTTGAGAATTAGGCCAGGTGTGCATGTGTGAGTGCCCTTAGTCCTGACTGGGTGGAGAAATAGAGGAGAAGAGATTGCTGTATGGCCATGCCCCACTGGGAGGTGCTCTCTCTCACTCTGTCCCTCTCTCCTTTTCTCTCTCTCTGGAGAGTGACAGAGATTGCTGCATGGCCATGCCCCATGGGGGGGGGGCTCTGTCCCTTTCTCTCTGGTGAGTGTATATAGAGGAAATAAGAGGAAAAAATGAAGTTTTCAGTGGGATTGAGCCCCCATTACCTGCAGTAGAATATCAGTAATGCATTCTTCATTGACTAGCCATTTTTCACTCTTGTCTCCTTATTCCTGCTTCCTGAGAACCCCTCCTAAAGTCTTTTTTAAAATAAAATAATTATTTATTCTATTTAACTTCATTTATTTATTTTTGATAAGAGAGAGAGAGGAAGAGAGAGAGCGAGACAAAGTGAGAGAAAGCTGCCAGGTCTGGAACTCGAATCGTAGTTGGCCATGTGGGAGTCCAGCACCCCAACCACCACCATGCCACAACCCCCTCCCCCCCACCAAAGTTTTGTCTTAGGTTCTGCTTTGGGGGAAGCTAAATTAAGACAACCACCATCACAGAACAATGAAGAACTCACTGAAAACCTCGCTTGTAGCATCTCCTTTTAATTCCTTGTAGAGAAAAATAGTGTTTCCAGATCTTTTTCTTTTCTTTTCTTTTCTCTTCTTTTCTTTTTTTCTTTTCTCTTCTTTTCTTTTTCTTTTTCTTTTCTTTTAATACATTTAGAAGCCAAAAAGAAGAAAAGATGAAGAAAAAGATTGTTCATATGACCATGCTAAAAAAAAATTTCAGAAACCTCAGATGGTCATGATTTTAAAAGGCAAGAAGCACCTTCTTCAGACTCTATTTTCAGTTAATTGGCCCGTTGTCGGGATCTGGCACCTAATGGATGCTCCCAATTCAGAGCCATATATGGAAAATTGTTAGAGGAGACAGTAAAAAGTCATCTGGCCAACCCTCCATTTTCAGACCAGGTGAGATTTAAACCCAGTCTTCCAGTTGCCTTGTTAGGGAGAAACAGGACGAGATTCTGCAAAGTGAGCTTCACAGAACTGTGTAGACCAGCTTCTGGGAAGATAGGCTCCCAACGCTGGGCTCCATTCAATCTGGATTTTTGGTCTTATGTGTTCTTGATTAGTAAAAGTTACATTTTGTCTCTGAGATGAAACGCCTATACCCAAGGCAAGTCTGCAGCTGACCTCTGAGTTAAAAGGTGATGAGCTGTTCAGCTGCAGTGTTCAGGGTCTAAGCCCTCTCGTCTAAAGGGGTGTAGTAATTGCTAGCTTGCTGGAAAATCATGTTAGAGTAATCTGAGTCTTAGGAGGGTGAGCTCCCATGAATTGTTTGATGTGTGGAAAGTCTAAAGAGAAGTAGGACTTAGACATGCAATTTTCATTGAAAGAAGTTTAGCAGAACTTGAATTTCATGTGTAATTTGTTATAAATTTATTTCTGCCAGATAATGTTGCTTGTGTTAATGATAACTGTGTTATATAGCTACACAATTTACCAACTCCCATCAGAAAATGACATTTTATTTTTATTTATTTATTTATTTATTTTGGAGAGGTTTTTTTGCTATAGGGTGTGTTCACTCGCCAGAAAGACAGAGAGAGACAAAGAGACAGAAAGGGAGAAATCACCCTCCGGGGAGGATGGCCACACCGCAATCCCTTCTCCATTTTCCTCTCTTAAACTTCGCACCTGGCATGAGTTTAAGCCACTGGGTCCAGGACTTGAACTGCGGTTGACTCCATGGAAGTCCAGCGATATAGCCATTATGCCATTATGCCAACTGCTGGTCCCAGAAAATGACATTTTAAATAGACATTAACAACATTCTAAATGGACTTGTGGTACTAAACCAAATTTTGAAAATTCTCACATTCCTCGTGAGAGTCTCTGTATGCAGTATTCTCCCTAAGGTAGTTAACTTTTCCTAGTGCTGTTTGTTTGGTCAGTTGAATGTGGCTTCTGGTCAGGACCAGAGAGTCCAGTCCACGGTGCATAGATACAGTCAGAGGGTAGAAGGGGTCAGAATATGTTTGTATAAATCCCTTGACTGATGTTGAGATCAGTCCCAGAACTGGCCGAGCTCTCCTGCACCGAGAGAGTTGTGACGAGTGCTTTCTGTGTGGCACGTACAGTGTGGTTTCTGAGGAATCAGCAGTGCAGCAAGTTCCAGTCTGTCCTTTTTACGTTCTCACCTGTGTGTGGAGGGCACAGTGTGCAAGTGCTGTGATACGGTGGTACCTGGACCTGGGGGTCCCTTCAGCAAGGACACACTGACTGGAGAGGGGTGTACTTTTGGTCAGGCTTCTGCATAAGGAGATGCTGAAGTGTGATTTGACCAGTGGGAGGAAATAAGGCACAGAGAATGGGGTAGAGAAACATTTTTCTAGCAAGAGGATTTATTGTGCTCAGAAACCTCGGAGAGCAAGTGCAAGAATGTCAGGAAGTTAGTGTGGCGTGACTGGAGTGTGTGTTGTGAAGAAACCACAGTGAGGGAGGAGGCTGGTCAGACGAGAAAGTGACTCGTACTTTATCACAGAAAGAATTAGAATTTTACCCAAAGAAAGGAAGTACCACTGATGTTTCAGCAGAGTCATGGTCATATTTGCAGAGTACTTTGGTATTCAACTGCAATGATTATGTGGGACTTGAGAGGTGGGCACAGGTGGGGGCAGGAAGCCCAGTAATTTGGGGAAAAATTGAGCAAAGTCTAAATTGTAAGGATTGAAAAAAAGGAGAGGTTAAAAAGGTGTTTAAGTTAGGGGAATGATGACAGAACATGGGGTTGAGTGGAGAGAGGGGCAATAGAAAAGTCAAGGATGATCCCTGAATTTCCAGATTCGACAACTGGATAGATATTGCCATTTTGTCATATTCAGGGGTTTGGTTTCAAAGAAGATGGAGAGGAGTTCACTATCAGACATGAGTTTAATTTCTCTGAGCTGTGGGGCACCTGAGGAGACAGGTGGGGCCAAGACTCCAATTCTGTATCTGAACTGGACACTGGTATGATGAATCATCAGAAGATGGGAGGTGGCTGAAGCTCAGGGAGAAGAAGGAGGAGTTGGGGCTCCAAAATCAGAGGTGGGGTCAGAGGGTGAAGAACCACAAAGGAACTAGAGAAAGAAATAACCCAAGAGGGAGAAGAAAAATGAAAAAGAGTTCTTCCACAGACTCCAAGGAAGAGCTCTCCAATGGGAGGGAAGTCAGCTTGCTCTCTGTGGTCACAGAAGATATGGTCCTATTAGGTATTGCAGCAAAGAGGTCACTGGCAACCCAGGCCAGAGGAGTTTCAGTCAGAGATGGACATCAGGACCAGGATATGAAGAGTGACTAGTGCAGGGACCAGCAGTTAGTGCAATGGCTATGTCGCTGGACTCCCATGTAGTCAGCCGCGGTTCAAGTCCTGGATCCAGTGGCTTAAACTCACTCCGGGCACGTGTGCGTGTGTGCCCAAGATCCCGAGAGGAGAATGGAGGAGAAGAGATTGTGGCGTGGCCATCCCCCCTGGGGGGGTGATTTCTCACTTTCTGTCTCTCTGTCTCTCTCTGTCTTTCTGGTGAACGCACACGTCCTATAACAAAAACCTCTCCCCCCACCCCCCCCAAAAAGAGTGAATAGTGCAGAAGGAATGATAACTGGGTAAATGTACCCTGAGTGTTGGCTGTGACGGACAGATAGAAACGGGTTACTAGCTGGTAGAAGCAAGGCCAGGTAGGGGCTGTTGTTCTTTAAAGTGAATGGTGCTTCCACTTGTTTATCTGTTATGAGGAACATCTAGAAGAGAGGGATGGATTGAAATTATAGTCAAGAGAGCATTAGGAATCGAGCTCATATCAAAGTCAGGGAAAATGAAGATTTTGAATGCAGGTGAAAAGATGAACCTTAGAAGGAGAGGGGATGCCTCTTCCACTAAGATGATTGGAAAGATTTGTGGGGTGGGACTGGAAATGGAGGGAATTACCTCCTGTGGAGTAAAGGGGTGAAACAATTATTGGGTTGTTGGAAAAGTCATGACATATTTTTTTCTATGCAAAAATGCATCATGACTCTTCAGACGACCTAATATTTAACAGTCAAAGAAGATAAATGATGTTAAGAGTCTTGAAAAGATGGGTGAAGAACTGTGCAAACTGAAGGAAAAACAAACTGATGATAAATGTGGAAGGAATGCTAGGCAGTTGTAATGTACTAAAAGTTTATGGTCCCCCAAATTCATGTGTTCAAATCCTGTGTCACAAGGTGATGGTATTGGGTATTGAGGTCTTTAGGAGGTGATTAGTTCAGGAGGGTGGAGCCCATGTGATGGGATTAATGCCTTTATGCAAAGAAGAGACAGCATTGTTTTCTTTCTCCACCAAGTGAGGCTGTGGCAAGAAGGTGACTTTCACAACCCAGAATGTGGGCTCTCCTTAGACACTGGGCATACAGTCACCTTGACCTTGGACTTCTCAGATTCCAGAACTAAGAGAAAAAAAATCTTTGTTGTTCAAACTACCTAGTCTATAGCTATTTTTATTTTTATTTAAAATTTTAAAAAAGAAATTGCTATAGGGCACATGCTCTTGCCAAAGAGACAGAGACAAAGGGGGAGAAAGAGTGAGTGAGAAAGAGAAAAAGTGCTCCCAAAGGAAGATGGCCATCCTGCAATTCTTTCTCCTCCATTCTCTTGGGGCTTGAGGCATGCATTCACATACATATGGAATGATTTTCAAGCCACCAGGTCTAGTACTCAAACCACACTGTTGGCCATGTGGAACCCAGTGCCATAATCACCATGCCACCATCAGCTGACCCAACGGTAGTTTCTGAATAATAGCCCACGCTGACTCAAATAGCAGTACTGAGAGACCAGTGAAGACCTCAGGTTATGAAGTTGCACTGCATAATTTGGAGATTAAAAAAAACAACACATTTTAATTATCCACTACTCTATAGGTTGGAGATTTTTAGATTCCACCAGAATGTAGGTAAAATTAAGTATAGGGAAGGTAGATGTACTGGATAAAATTAGAGGGACTAACTTAGGGATTTAAGGCCTGGAGAGCTAAGTGGGTCCAGCAAGCAAGTGAATGTGAGTAATTGAGAGATAAATTTAAAAGGAAAAAATAAGCATAGTCATCTCCTTGGGTAGGGAGACTGGTTTGTCTGTCCCTTTACTGCCGTTCTCTACTTGGACTCTTTTTTAGAAAAAAAAAATTAGACAGTAGCACTAATTTACAGATAATCACTTGCAGCAATTTCCCACTAAGATTTTAATTTACTTTGATTCTATTTTATTTTAGCAATGTATCTTCATCTTGAACTTCAGATCTTTTTTAAAAAAGGTTCTATTTCAGTTGGTAATAAGTTACTTGGTAATAAAAACAGTATAATAATTATTTTATGGAATCACATTCTCAGAAGAGGAGTTAAAATCTCTAATGAATATTTGTAAGGAGATTTTTCAGGCAAATTTATACAGATGCATAAATTCTCAAGAATGAGCACTATAAAGTGCTACATATGACTGAGATATTGTCATTGGAAGTGGAAATATACAAAAGGGAAGACATTTAAATTGGTGGGTCGCATCGAAACCGTGATTCATTCTCCTTGCGCATAGGTACTAAGTTATCTGAGTTAGCAGCATTTGTAATGACACTAAATTTAGAAAAATAAAATAAAATGAAGAGGGAGGAAAGTGCTGTCGTGGTGATTTACAGTGACACAGAGCTCATGCCAACGTGTGAACGTGTGACCTTGTGATTGCGCTTTTAGATATGTGTCCTGGTTTGCTAATTCCAGTCACCAAGTTTGTTGCACTCGTTAATGCTTTCTTTCGTCTACTTAGTTCAAAACATCAATAAAGTCCTTTCCTGTGGATCCATCATCAGAACTTATTATGCTCAGTAGTGTCCAGGCTTTTCTGTCCTGAGATTTGTTTGAGGATGATGTCCATGGTGGAATAACCCCATGGCAGGCAAAATAGCCCCTGGAGAGAGATGAATAGAATTACACAGTGTGCTCTCTTTCTTCTCGGAACTCAACCAAGGGCAGAGATTGAATCAACCCCTCCTGATCTGCAGTACTAGACCTTAAAGAATATTCACTGCCACATAAGGATTTAATTTCTGAAGTTCAAATAGTCTGTCCATCATTGTCAATTAATTTGTACCAAGAGCCCAAGGTGGTTGGCATGGTAACGCTGATACATTTGAGAGGTTATATGCAGAACAGATAAAATAATTCATTTAAATTCTTATTTTATCTAATTTTGAAAATCTATGCCTTACTTTTTTCTTTGTTGGAAAATTGGAGTGAGTTTTCAACTAGTGCATTTCTCAAGACCATCAGTATTCCATGGTGATCCGACAGTGTAAGTGTTGGTTGTCAGCACTTGGCAAACTTTTTCCATCTTTTCCTTCCAGAGAGATCTCGTCAAGGTGGTAGAGAATGACCAGTTTCAGCACCAGAGAGGAAGATGGCATCTCTAAAATTCTCTATCAGAACATCTTGTGCTGGTGATTTATAATGGTTCGTGTTATGGCTCCCAGTAAGAGATTAGACAAGCTAGCATAACCTAGCCAGAGGGAAATGTACTAGAGTTGATATGGAAGGAAACTCATCTCTCTAACCTCAGGCCTTCTTCCTCCCACCCCAACCCCACCCATATTCTCCTTCATTCGACTGTTAGCTAGTCTACCTCTGAGATTGAGATAAGGGCACTTCCTAAGCCCAGGTTATGTCAGGTTGATTGGCGTGCTAATATGATACCTATATCAATAGCCGTAGCTTCTAGAATGGTGCTGAATAGTATGCGAGGGAAATACTGGTGGTTTAGAGGAGGGAGTGGCAAAGGGGTGGGTTGAAAGGTTATCTGGGTGTCTGTTGGGTTGTTGGGGAAAGTCATGATGTATTTTTGCATAGAAAAACATGTCATGACTTTCCTGATGACCTAACATATTTTGGTAAAAATTCTCCATAAATCGGTAAATTATGGAACACTTATCACTGGCTTATAGAATACTGGCAAAGTCTTCTGAGTTTGAAAAAGTACCATTTTAAAAGTCAGAGCAGGGGGACCAGCAGTTGGCATAATGGCTATGTCACTGGACTCCCATGTGGTAGACCGTGGTTCGGGTCCCAGACCTGGTGGCTTAAGCCCACGCAAGGTGCATGTGTGTGCGTGCCCAGGATTCTGAGAGGAGAATGGAGGAGAAGGGACTGCAGAGTGGCCATCCCCTCTGGGAGGTGATTTCTTGCTTTCTGTCTCTCTGTCTTTCTGGCAAGTGCACATGCCCTCTAGCAACAAACCTCTCAAAAAAAAGTCAGAGCAGGCACTTATCTATCGTGTAGCTACTTCTGCAAAGTGCTGAGCATAAAAGTAACGATGGGACTTCAGATGGTCTGTAGGAAAATGGAATTAAAGTGAGAATTTATTTTGGTACAAACATTTTTTTTGAAATCCACACATCTTTTCCATACTAAGCAATATCCATGAAGTTTTCTGAAGACCCCTCATATATTAATGTTGAGATTCCTTTCTTTCCATGGAAATGAGCTCCTTCTTAGAAATAAGACTAATAGCTATGGGCCATGCTGTATTATTGCCTTGTAAAAGTAGATCTCGCAGGGCGAATAAGTTGTTTTATAGATGTAAGTTCAGTACCATGGAGTAACATGATGGTATGGGGAATAATGCTTTTCTGCAATGCCTAAGGAATTGCATGCAGAGCTTAGTCGTCCAAGAGATGTGATATTTATCTGTTGCAGTCTTAGCCTAGTGGTCTTCTCATTCCATTGCCTAATACAATAACTGTGGAATTTTTAGTAAATATAGATGATAGAACTTGTACTCAGTTTGATTTTTTTTGGAATGTAAAGTGGATTTTTAAAAACCTCCACAGCTAATTCTATTTTGCTGTGGTTGAGAACCATTGCCTTACATGCCATTTTCATAAGATTTTCCCCAAAATGACTGGAGAGAAGAACATCACAGTCTCTATTATTTAGATGTGGAAATTAAGTTAGCCATACCTAGGAAGAAAATGCAGTGGTATGTATGTTCTCACATATATGTTCATTAACAGAAATGAAAACTAAGGCAGCAATGAGATGCCACTTTTTGCATATCAAATTAGCAGATTAAACAAATTAAATCTGTAGTTACCCTTTGTCTCACTGCTGGTGATATGGCCAAGATCTACTACTTCACATCAAGCTAATGAGTATGTAAACTGGAAAAATTTTCTTCTGTAGCATTTGGCAATGTGATGAAGAGTCTTAAAATTGATCATATATTTTGACCCAAAAATATCTGGGATTCTAGCCCAAGAAAATAATCTGAATTGGAGAATAATATAATTCCTGCATTATTTACATGAACAAAATGAAAACTGCATAGTACAACCATTTGATGCAATATTATATAATTGTAAAAAATTGCTTATGATGAGTTTTTAGTAATATGGGAGAGAAACCTATGTTATTGCTAAAAGAATACAAAAGTTTACACAGAACATGTTGAAAATATAAAACAAAACACATACAGAGATAAGAAAAACATGAAGTAGTCGTAGTAATCATATTTCAGCAGTGTCTTAAAACATTTTGTGTTGCTATAATACAGTACCTGGGACTGGGTAATTTATAAGGAGAAGAGGTATGTTTAGTTCACATAGTCGGAGGCTAGGCAGTCCAATATCATCTCGGCTTTTCATGAGGGCCTCATGGTTTGTCATAACATGGTGGACACGGGGAAAGGCAAGCAAGTGTGTACAAAAAGACACATGTACGAGGCTAAACTTGCTTTTCAACAATCTACTCTCAGGGGAACGAATCCATTTTCAAGAGAGTAAAGTCTCACTTCCATGAGACAGCACTAATCTATTCATTATTGTAGTCTCTCCATGGCCTGGATGTCTCTCATTAGGTTTGACCTCTTAAAGCTTCCGCCTTCCGACATTGATACTCTGGGACAAAGCCTCAGCATGAGTTTTGGTGGAGAGATGACCACATCTAAACCATAGCAAGTGGTATGACTATATATTTTTATCCCTGTCATTGTACTTCTCTGAATTTTTGAAGTTTTCTATAATACCACTGTTTAAAAACATTTTACTTTTATAATCAGAAAAACAAATATATTCATTGGGAATGCTTTAAAAGCAAAAAATATCATGAAAGAGTTGCCTGTGGAAGATCTCATTAAAGTAGGGAGTCGACCTGTGAAGGGCAGATTTGGGGAAATGTCTCAGTAGATCATAAAAATGCTTAGGTTGGAGCTTAGTTGTCTTTCCCACTATACAAGATGGCAGGTGAAAAAACTGCCAAGCAGGTTACTAAGAGAAGAAACCTGAAGCCAAGAAAGTTGATGCCAGTGGCAAGGTTAAAAAGTGACCCGAAGGCTAAAAAGCCAAGGAAGGGAAAGCCCCATTGCAGCCAAAACCCAGTCCTAGTCTGGGGCATGGGCAGATCTGGCAGGTACTCCAGGAAGGCCATGTGCAAGAGGACATACCCAGCCATTAAATCCAGGATTGAAAAGAAAAAGGAGAAAATCCTTACCACTGTCACAAAGCCAGTTAGTGTGAACAAAAATGGTGGTACCCATGTGGTTAAATTTCACAAAATACCTAGGTAGTATCCTACTGAAGATGTGCCTCGAAAGATGTTGAGTCACGGCACAAAACCCTTAGGATAGCATGTGAGAAAATTGAGAGCTAGCCTCACTCCTGGGACCATTCTGATCATCCTCACTGGATGCACCAGGGGCAAGAGAGTGGTTTTTCTGAAGGAGCTGAGCAGTGGCTTGCTACTTGTGACTGGACCTCTGGTTCTCAATCAAGTTTCACCGCATAGAACACACTAAAAATTTGTCATCGCCACATCCATGAAAATTGATATTAGCAAAGTAAAAATCCCAAACACCTCACTGATACTTGAGGAACAAGAAGCTGCTGAAGCCCAAACACCTAGAAGGTATCATCTTGGCTTCTCATGAGGGCCACATGATTTGTCATAACATGGTAGAGACGGGGAAAGGCAAGCCAGTGTGTACAAAAAGACACATGTACAGTGCTAAGCTTGCTTTTTAAGAATCTACTCTCATGGGAACTAATCCATTTTCAAGAGAGTGAAGACTCGCTTCCATAAGACAGCACTAATCTTCGATATAGAGATGGAGAAATACGAGGTTACAGAGCAGCACAAGGTTGATCAGAAAGCCAAGGATTCACAAATTTTACCAAAAATTAAAGCTGTTTCTCAGTTCTAGGGCTACTTGTGATCTGTATTTGCCCTTACAAATGGAGTTTATTCTCACAAATTGGTGTTCTAAATTTCTTGCCAAGAACCTAATTAAATAACTGATATATATTTAAAAAATGCTTAGGTTACTTTCGAACTTAAGCAAACAGGAAGCTGGATCATAAGCACTTATTTTGGGGAATGTGTAATGAGTGGATAAAAAAACAAATCAAGTGAGGAATACATTGTAGAGATGATGGGGGCAAGTAGAGGGTGGATGAATATATGAAAAATATATTTCATTTCCTTTCTCTATGGCTTCAGAGTTGTGTGATATTAGGAAGCAGCTCCATGATTTCTAAGCCCTCAGATCTTTCTGCTTATTTTATGTCCATCAAGTCTATGGTTAAAAGAAGTAAACACAACCTGGGACCAGCAGATGGCATAATGGTTATGTTGCTGGACTTTCACATAGTCGACCATGGTTTGAGTCCCAGACCTGGTGGCTTAAAACTCATGCTGGGTGCATGTGTGTGCATACCCAAAATCCCAAGAGAATGGAGGAGAAGGGATTTCAGTGTGGCCATCCCCCCAGAGAGTAATTTCTCACTTTATGTCTCTGTCTCTCCAGTGAGTGCATCTACCCTATACCAAACATCTCTCTCTAAAAAATTTTAAAGTAAAAAAAGAAGTAAGCACAACGAACAAAAGCTGAATATGAAAAGAAACGGATGACTTTACTACTTATGAAATTAGCTCAGTCATCCTTGCCCTTTTATTCTTTTTCTCAGTCTTACGGTAGTTGGTTTGCTTGCCCAAGGATAAGATAATTTCCAAAGTTGCCGTTTTGGTTAACATCTTTCTATTCTAGTAGATTCTTTTACAGAAGTGATCCTGTATTAGTTGAGGCCTATAGGCCATCTACATGACGTTGTCTTTTAGTTACAGATTTTGATGTAAAGATTTAAAAGTACTTGGCTGAGAAAAGCTCATATTATCTCATTAAGCCGGGTGAAGTTGAACATATACTATCTATTTATCTCTATCTATCGATCATCTATCTATCTATCTATCTATCTATCTATCTATCTATCTATCTATCTATCTAAACGTTGATAGTACTCTGAGAACCATAACGATGTGAATTTCTCCTTGTCTTCTGAGAAGGACAAGAAGTGTCTGT
>NW_006160061.1:2087360-2095341 GCF_000334495.1 Tupaia belangeri chinensis
CATGTCAGCATTTGCAAATCATGTTAAAACAATTGCTTCATGTTCATGTAATCTCCAGGTTGTCTGGATGGTTAGAAGAGCCCAAGAGAGGAGGAGCTATATGACTGGACAGTGCTTCTGAACTGACTATTATTTTAGTATCTTGGGGTGTTGTATATTTACTTAAAGTTAATTTGTTATTGAAAGAGTAACTTAAGGGAACAATTAGAAATAATTTGTTTTAAACCACTGTTTTTGAAAATGGTGATACTGTTGCCTTCGCTATTTAAAAGAAAGTTGATTCTGAGGAACACGAGACCACAGGGTTAAGTAGTATTTCTAGCTTATCCTCCCACACAATTCAGAAATATAATGAGTGTGAGGTGCTGTAAGTTACATGGCAGCAAAATATTTATTTGGATAGTTCTGTTTCTTTTTCTTCAATTTATTCTTCTGAAGTTCTTGAGAATTAATTTTTTAGTAAGAAAAATGCATTGCCAAACAACTTTGCAAAGCTGTGTGTGTGTTACTAAAGTCTATAGTTTGTTTATGCTTTAGGACTTAAGAGGCATGCCAACAAATATAAGTGATTATTGATTATTTTCCACATCTGTCTTTATTTTTCATCAAAATGGATGTACATGATTTTTATTATTTATCCCCCAATGTGTTCTATTTCTATGGAGATTGTTGTTATTTTCCTTGAATATTTCATGTAAGAATAACTTCTGAGAATTGGAATTTAGATTAAGTAATTCAGTTTCTGTTTACGCCTCTTGGGGAAAGGTTTGGACTTAGTGCTCTGACTTAATTCTCCATTTAGTACTGCAAAGGAAGTGATCAAACAGACTGGGAATGAAGAGAAATTGTATTGAGAATCCAAATCTTCATGAGGAAGTCCTTGTGGACTTACTAAAAGGTGGTGAATATTTTTCTCTTTGTAGTGATCCACTTAAATTCTGAAACTGAATAGAGTTGAAGATTTTCTTTGAATTCATCAGGGCTTTGAAAAAGTAGTGTAAAATTGGCAATTTATACGTGTGTGTTTTAGGCTCATAAACATCTTCTCTTTGTTTCTAGTCTTTGGTTTTAGAAAATGACCAGACCCAATATGTATATATAATAGCAGTGTTCTGTTTTTAATGGGGAAAGTGGGGTTGGGATTTCCTGTCACTGACCACCATCTTGAGTTTGTCAGCCTTTTGTGAAAAAACAATTAGGAGAAATGAGTCCTCTTGTTACCTTCTGGATATATTTTTGTTACTGTTCTAGTGACCTTCATAGTTTAGTTACATGTGCAGCTTGTATTAAGCTGAGCTGCTGCAACAATGAGAAAAGTCGCTCAAATAAAATGGAAATGTTCTTCTTAATAATGCCAAGTTTTCTTTATCTTATTAACTCTTCAGCCTAATGGTGAGATCCTCATCTGTAGAATGGAAGTTCTCATCAGCATCATCACAACAGAGAAGTAGGAAGAGAGCATGTGTGTGTGTGTGTGGGGGGGGATAGTCAGTATCGTTCCAAGGGTGTGCTCTGTAAATTGGGAAACTTACTATCAATCTAGGTAGCCAGAATCTAATCACATCTACTAGCACCGAAGGCTTTGAAATGCAGTTTCTAGTTGGAGAGTCAGATGCCTTGCTAAAATTGAAGGTGGAATGGGATTTATTACTAAGTAGAAGAAATAGAAAAAGGATGCCAGAGCTTTCAGTCATCTTTGCCACGTAGACTAATAGAGAGGCCAAAGCTCAGCAGTGTGCATCCAAACCACCTTTCTCTTCTGAACCTCTCATGGAGTTGCAGAAATTGAAAACTGTCAACCTGAAGGCTAAGACTAATCCATTGCCTGAGATAATCCTGCCCAAGTTTAGCAGACGTGGTAGAACTTGAGACATCTGGTCTCCTTGGTGTTGTATTCTGTTGTGGAGGTCATCTATATCGTATCAGCTTATTTGGCTTTTTTTTCAATGCAGTTATTGAACTTCTCTTATTTTCAGTTTTCTGTGATAGGCATTGAGTCAGAGAGGGTAGATTAACATGATAAATATGACTTAGTTCCTGCCTTTGAGAAATATACGATTGATTTGTCATTCTTTCCAAAGGGAAGTAGGTATTTCTCCAGAATGAAGTTTTGGGAAATATCCCAGGATCCTAATACTACTATCCATTCATCATCCACCCACCTCTCCTCTGTCCATAGATTCTCCCTAAGAAGAGCCCCTCACACTGACTTGGGTCCACCTCAGATTTAAGTTCCTGACACCCTTTCCTGTTTTGCAATTTGTTTTCTAAATCCACAGCAGCCCTAGATTGACCTCTGCATGCATTCCCTTTTACAGTGACTCACTCTAAGTCTTAAACATCCACTAGACTAGCTGCATGCGATGATGGAGGCAGCCAAGTATGAGTTTTCACATTTGCTGTTCAGATCCTACAACTTGTCTTTATTGAAGCTCTTCCATGGGAGGAGGCATGTGGGATATAAAGCTGAGGAAGGTGTAATTCTTGCTCTGAGTTCATCTTGTCATGAAAAAAAAAAAAAAAACAGGTTCATTGGAGAAATTATGCTATTATGCCATCAGCCCACCCGTAGCGGTAAGGGAGAATAGAGTGTTGAGGGGGTATAAAAGGATTGTCCAATATCTGAGAGACTTTGGGAAGGTCATAATGACATTTACACTGGACCTTAAAGATGGAATGAGGGGCTGACCCATAGCACAGTGGTTAGCCCTGTACATAGAAAGCCAGATCCCACATGGCTGACTGCAGTTCAAATCTCAGCCTTGGTGATCTGACAAACACACTGGGCATTGTGCATGCCAGGATCCTAGTGGGATGGAGAAATAAGGAAAAAGGATGGTGGTGTAACTAGGCCCCTTTGGGGAGGGAGAGTGCTCTCTCTTCTCTCTTTCCTTTCTTTTTATCTCCATTGAGGGTGTGTGGCCTCTGACCAAAAAAAAAAAAAAAGAAAGAAAGAAAAAAGAAGGAAGGAGAAGAATAAGGATGAAAAAGAGAAGGAGAAGAAATGGATTATTTACCAAAAATAAGTCAGGGGTGGGGATGGCAGAGGCCACAGTGTGCCAAGATATGAACGGTTAAAGATTAGGAGGTCTTGTGTTCATCAGCAATAACAAACAAAACCTTAAAGACATTTCATCAACCCATTGTATATTAAGATTTTTAAAAAAAAATAAAGATGTTAAAACACCACTTCAGTCACACCTAGATTATTTAATTTGTAAGAATCTGAATCTTGGCCCAGTTGCAATAACATGCACTGGATGCTGCTGCTCCGGAGTTGAGGACCCTTGAGAGGCCCAGGTTCAATACCTGGCCCACTCCTAAAGCTGACTATGGCGGCCTGTACCTGTGGTCTCTGCTGCTCAGAACAGTGAGGTGGGAGGAGCAAGATGCAGTGAGTTTCTGTCTAAAAAAATAGAAAAATAAGGGAATTTGTACCTTAACAGATCGGTGTTTCCCAGTCAAGGCATGAAAACAATTTGGTGAAGATCCTCTGGCGATGCTCAGGTTCTAAATTTTCTTTAAAAATACCCATATTTTCCTTTGCTAGTGTTTTGTTAGTGTTTTGTTAGTCACAGCACTGTTTTGGCAGCCAAAGCACAGAGGTTGCCGACAAGTCAATGAGTTCAGAGCCACTGAGAGTTAGTCTCATGTTTGTCAAATGCACAAGATGGTACACTAGGTAGTGGGGACATGACAGTGAGTAGGGAGCTGCCACTGCTCTGTCTTCCTGTACGTCCCACTCCAGGGCACAAATAATTCATCAGCTTCACTAATGTTTATTCATGGGGTGGAGAGAGAGGAGTTGCGGGGTTCTAGGCAGAGAGCTCAGAGTAGAGAAAGCCCGGTGCTGGGAGCGGGGCCATGTGTCCAGGAAGCCCGGCTGGCTATAGAGGAGAGAGCAAAGGAGACAGACGTGGGAAGCCAAATGGGGGGTCAGGCCAGCCTGTGTGAAGGATTTGCGTCTTTATCCTCTGAGCTCTGAGAAGCCATAGAAAGATTTAAATAGGTACCAACATGATCTGATTTTGTTTGATGCTGATGTCAGGTACTCAGGAAGTATGTGTAGATGCGAATTATTAACTGTGTTATCACATCAAAGAGGAAAAACTCTTCCTGGGAGGGAAAAAAATGAACTTTTATGTAAAAGCAGTATTAAAAAAAATCACGAATTTTGCATTAAAAACAAAACAAAACAACCAAACTGTTTACTCTTGATGGCAAATTTGGAACAATGGTCCTGCAGAGTCCTCCTTTGTGGAGGTGGTATGCCCCAGGCTCTGTCTAGGTGAGCTGGTGGCTGGTTCATTTCTGCCCTGCTCTGTGAGCACAGCCATTCCCTTCCTTCCCCCTTTCTTGCCTCCCACTCCCGCTGAAGCTTTGCAGATAAAGGAATCAAATTACTCCCCAGCGCGCCTCAGAGCTTCTCTGCGTGAGAGCTGCGATTGCCACCATCTCCTTGGTTTGATTTTTGTCATAGGCACCTCTGGTGTTGCTGCCGGCAGTCCCTCGTCTGCTCCTGGGGACACAGTCTTGTCTTGGGGATTTCCATTCTGTGCGGTAGCGTGGGGCAGCGGACCAGTGAAAGACGCTATTGCCAAGTTAGCTTTGATACTAACATACCAATAAAATGCTACATAGGTGACGGGACCAGCTGGGCTAGTCTCCTGAGTTCATTCTGGAGAAGAGTGGAAAATAAAGTTGTGTGGCCTTAATGAAAATTGTGACTTTCTGGAATTTTATTATTATTATTTTTTAGTGCCAGAAGATTGGCTTTTTTCTTAAAAAAAAAAAAAAACCAGAAATTTTAGAAGTTGAGAGATTTCTGAGTAATACGTCAATCACAGGCAAGGACTTGTCATTTTCTGGCAAGTTGAATAGGCCATGAAAATTTTTTTACCTTACCTACGCTCTTTTATGAATTATGAGGCATTGTTTTTTTTCCCCCCCAAACGCTCAAGAATGGCAGGAAGGAGGAAAGCTAGTTGATGTACTCATTCTTCTCTGAGTGTCTCTAGGGTGTTTGGTCTCTGCCTACTTGTGCCTGTCTCTGTAGGCCTCTCTCACTCTTCCCTCTTGCCTCCTTGGTATAAATCAGTAGTAGCATTTGTTACAGGGTATTCATTAGGACAGTTTACTTTGGTAGTAGATGGTGACAGCATGGGTTAGTCTAAGAGTGGCCAGTGGGGACAATGGAGGCAGGGGGCAGGCTGGGTACACTGAGGTAGGAGGGAAAGACTGAGTTCAGGGGATGGTTGGGATGTAGGGGTATTGTCAGGAGGCAGAGGAGGTCTGAGTGAGCATGCCAGCTTCAGCATAAGGAGCAGTCAGCCTGGCCAGATGAAGCAGGTAGGCGGCCGGAGGAGCTGGCATGAAGTTAAGTAGGGCAACAGGAGGCGGGATGCTACTCTCAGCTCTGGCGGCCGAGACTAGGGACCTCGTGGGGACTGAGAGGGCCAGACCAGCATCAGGGGCAAGTATTAGAACCCCACTCCAGAGGCAAAGGGTACCAGGGGTTCAGATCAGAACCAAGGCTAAGAATGACAATGAGAACCACTACAGCAGCCCTGATTCTCATGGGCACTGAGTTTGGGCCAGGCCTCCCTCAGAGTATTTTCTTGTGTCAAGTCTTTTAATCCATGCAAAACCCTTGATATAATTCTCATCTTATAAATAAGGAGGTGGGGACCAGCCGATGGTCATAATGGTTACATCACTGGATTCCCACATAGCCAACCATGGTTCGAGTCCTGGACCCAGAGGATTAAAAAACTCACATGTGCATGTGTGCTTAAAATCCTGAGAGGAGCCTGGAGGAGAAGGGATTGCAGCATGGCCATCCCTCCCCGGGGTGGGGGTGTGTGTGATTTACTGCTTTCTGTCTTTCTGTCTCTTTCTCTCTGAAAGCGCACACATGCCCTATAGCAAAAATCTCTCCAAAAAAATAAACACACACACACACACACACACACACAAATAGGGGCATGTGATGACACAGAGAGGCAAAGTAGCTTGCACGGTGTTACCTGGCTGGGAAGTGGCACGATTGCTACGTACAGGCAGTCTGCTCTTAATCACCTGCTCACAGCCTTGTTACAGAGAGCCAGGCAGCACCATGTACACAGAATGTGATGTGCGTGGGGCCCTTGACACTAAATAATATGGGAAGCCCTGATTTCATACTTCTTCCGTTAAAAAAATAGAAGCCCATTATTTTATTCTGCCTCTTTGTGCCTTTTATATATTGTCTTATGTTACAATCTCCATATTACAGATGAGGCCTGGAGAGACTCAGGAACATGCCTGCCTAGGCAGTGAGGTCTGCATTCCAACTGGGAGGAGTACCAGCAGGTGACTAGTGAGAGGACCTGTAGTTTTTTTGTTTTGATTTGTTTTTATTGCTTTGCCTGCTCTGCTATCACCTGTCAAAGAGGCATCAAGGAGGAAATGGGGATAAAATATTAACACTTGGAATCTCAAATGGATTTCTAGAGGTAAAAGGGTAGATTAGAACTTACAGAGCAGAAGAGAAATCATTTAGCACACTGTGGTCACTTACTACAATTTAAACAAAAACAAAGAGCAAAGTAATTCCCAAGGCTGAATTGGCAGAGACTTGGGCTTCCATCCTAGCGCGTAATACCAATGAGAGGGCTAGTCTTTGCTGAGTCCAAACGTTCCATTGTCTCTTCCTTGGCCTCTCAGAGTCCTTCTGTGGGACTTATAACTACATTGGCATAGAAAAGCTAAATTCCAGAGAAATCTGGGTAGAAAATTAGAAACTAGAATTTTCTTTTGGTTCTAAATGTGACCAGTAGTTTTGATCATAGCCATCTAAAACTCAAGAGTCAATCATCACACTCTTGGCTTTTCCTCCCACTTCCCCTCCCTTCCCAAGCCAATGGAAAACAGATATGCTTGTCCTTTGTGTCCACAGTCAATTCCATGGGTTTGCTGTACCATAAAGCCCAGCACTGGTTAGGGCAAAGGGATGCCATAACCCTACGTTTGAAATCAACAAAAACTAGCTGGGAGTAATATCCCTTGTGACACAGAAGAGCACTTTGATCTGAAGGCCATGCTATTTCCTCCGCTGCAGTGAGCTCAGTTGAGGCAATTGTCAAATTGCAGGAACAGCCTCCCAAGTAAGAACCATGTGGGATTTATAAACATAGAATGATGCAGGCAATACCTTCTCATAGGGGCTTTTGCCTTTGAATCATTGATCCTAATGAGAGATGACTTGAAAGGAAGGAAGTCGAAAAGTTACCATTCAGCCCAGGAGCCTGAACTGGAGGTGGCCTCCTTGAGGCTATCTAGTTTTGGGGGTTACTGAGTGATATAAAAGTAGGTGGGTTACTGGTAAACATCTGTACAAGATGAGCCACAAAGTCTTCATAGCTGTCCTTATTATAGCCTCAGGTATAAGTAGACCAGGGGGAGATTGGTTTCTCTGTTGTTCTTTCACTTAACTGGAGAACTTTTAAAGTCACCACTAAGAGGGTGCCAATTGCTTGGTTGCTTTTCATCTCCTGCTGCAGTGAAGTATGAAACCCTTGAAATTTGGCCCTTAGAACTTGAACCTGCTGGAATTCCTGGACCCTTTCACCAAAACCTGGGGACTTGAGGTCCTCTGAAACAGGCCCGGGAAGCTCCATGGACCTCTCACTCCTTCCCAACCAGGTCTTAGCTCAGAGAATCTTCAGAAAGAGATGATCAGTTCCAAGATCCTTACAGAGTTTGAGATGACTTCTGAGAATGCCTCAAAGTTCTGTGGAGGTCTGGAACAGTCTCGCTAGGGTTTCTCTGAAACTTGGATTAGCCTGAGTGCTGGGTTGAAACCTTTAGGTAACTCACAGGCATGATACTTAATCTGTAAATCCAGAACCTAGGCCCAGATGCCCCAATTTCTTATTTGACTTTTTAGTGTCAGCTTGTAGGTGCCCAAATGACCTGTGATTAGAACTTTTTTTTTTTGGAG
>NW_006160061.1:2095557-2099989 GCF_000334495.1 Tupaia belangeri chinensis
CAGGGGGGATGGTCACGCCGCAATCCCTTCTCCTCCATTCTCCTCCCGGGATCTTGGGCACACACGCACACACGCACACACGCCCAGCGTGAGTTCTAAGCCACTGGGTCCGGGACGTGAACCCCGGTTGACTACGTGGAAGTCCAGCGACATAGCCATTACGCTAACTGCTAGTTCCCTGATTAGAACATTTTTAGAGTAGGAGGGGTGGTAAAGAATAGGATTTTTTACCACCAAAGTGGCCAGTCTTTATTTTGCCAAGTTCTTCTTGGGAACAGAACCACTGTCCTTCATCTCTTATCTTGCAAACTCAATCAGTAAGGGAGTGAGGGAGAAGCACTCAAGCATAGAACATGTGGCTTTGAGTAAAGCAGTTTAACTCTTCTGGAGAGTAAAGAGCTGCATTAGATGACTTCCGGGGTTCTTCTGCCTCTAACAGTTGTGATTCTGAGTCCAGGACTTTTCTAACTGCCTGGGAAGCAGGCAGAGCCAGATTGCTTCTGCTTCACATCTGTTCTCAGTCCTTGAGGGGTTGGGTGTAGCTCTTCAAGGAGTAACTACAGACAGCTGTGCTTGATCCAGTGCCTCCCTCCTCACAACCCACCTGAGTCATACTCACTGGATGTGTTTAGTGTATCATAAAATGAACCCCTGCTCCTTTTTTTTCCCCCCCTTTTTCCTCTATGAGCAAAAGAGAGAGTCTTTCAGGCTACAATCTACCCCCAGCTTCAGCCAGTCCCAGATCATGGGCATGGGTACACCCAGCGTATTCAGGAAGCTCTCTGGTCACAAACCTTCCCATTCCCATGTGGGTCAGCCTCACAGGGCACAGTGTGACCGCTGTTTCACCATCTGACTCCCTGCTCTTTGCAACTTTCTTTAGACCCCCACATTAACTGTGAAGAGCGTTCCAAGGCCCAACACAGGAGAGCAGTTGAGCCAAGTATCTTTTTCCCAATAGGGAACAGTTTCTCTAGTTGAATTATGAAAGTAGACTGCCTCTTTCTTCTCCTTTTAATCTGGATTCCCATTTTAAGATAATCAGGCAATACCTGTACTTTTAATCAAAGAGGTAAAGTAAGGAAATGATCTGAAGCATGTAAGAAGAAAAAAGACTCTTTTGTCTCAATGTTCTGTATGTTCTGACATATAGTATATCGTATGGTTAGTGAGTTAATGAAGAGAACATAATCTAATACATACATTTGAGCATACTAATCCTTTGATCCAGTCCTCTTTTCGTGTTAGGGGAGCTGAGGTTCTGCCTGGGCAGGGGCCTGACAGGTTGTGAACAGGTGGAGTCAGCACTGAGTCTCTGTGGAATCCTGTCGGCTGTACCTGTTGACTTGTGCTGTACTCCCTCTGTGTAGACACAGCTCCAAGATGACACGGTATGCACACCTTACCATATTGGAATTCTGAAGACCAGCCTAGTCTCCTTGCCACCTTTTCTATGTGAAAGTACCTCAGTATTGATGCCACTCTGAAGGTGAGCAACTGTGAGCGAAGGACATTAGTGGGTCAGCGCAGACCTAGTCGAACTTGTACTGCTCAGCAGTGGCAGCTCTCGTGTTGCGTTTTGTGACTTTGTTTTGTTCCTTTAAGAGTTTGCTTTTCAGAGAGACTGGCTAGAAGGACAGGCCTCGTTTCCTAGGTTCAGGGCGAGCCAGTACTCCTGTGCTGAGTTCCCGTGAACTGCAGCCAATGCCTTCAGCTGACAAAGCAGAGTTGTCGTTGATAAGTGTTTATGTTGCATTTTAGATTTGCAGGGTTCTTTCTCTGAGTTATTTCTTACCTCAGTTTGTCAGGTGAAGAAACTAAAGTCCATGGAGGTGGTGACGAACCAACCAGCCCAGAGCCTTCTGAGCAATGAGTGGCAAAGCTGATGCTAGACTCAGAGCGTGAGTTTCTGGGTCATTACTTACCCAATGAGTCATGTGGCTTCTCGGGATTATGTTCTTTGCCCCTCACCAACTTCTTCTGTCCCCGCATTCAGCTGACTTCTCTTAGCACGAGCTTTAGAACTCCCTGTTTCAAAGAGGCAGTTTTTTGTTGGTTGACCAGAAATCTGTAGGTTTCTAGGGCCACTCCACAGGTCAGGCTACTCCAAGGTAGGGCCTGTCCTAGGTCACCAGAGTTGTGCTGTGGTGGGAGCAGGCTGGGAGGAAGGTCTGCTCTGCTTGGGCTTTGAAGAAAAGATCAATGTGGTTTTCAGGAATAGTGAAGGCATGAGAAAGGAAGGAAAACTTTAAGCAAAAACGCTGGTTATCACTTGTAGGAGGTTAAAAAATAAAACTAAGGAAATATTAAAAATGTTTGTATCGCAAAGTTGTGATGTTTTTGGCTTTCTTTTCAAAGTCCACTATTTGAGACACAGATATTTCCTAACCAGTGAAGGAAAGAGACTTTATCCAGAATATTGAAAACTTTTACTATAGAAATTCCTGCAAGAAATCTTACTGTTTATTCTGTCCATTTCCGCTTTATCTTGGGCTTTTTAAAAAATGATCTATGATGCATTGGCCTTTTGGCTTAAATTGCCAAAAGGCAATTTAAGTACAGATGTAGGTTGGAGATTAACATCGGTTTGCCTGTCTTTACACGGCATTCTCGGAAAATAAAATCTCTCCTTTGCTTCCCTACCTCCTTCCAATTGTGAATTTAATTAAGAAGATGAGTGGTTGTGTTTAGAGTATTTGTATTCTGCCTTTCCAGACATTCCAAGCAGCCTTTGGATATTGATAAGTGTTTATTGTAGCACTAACAATACAGGCGAAACAGGAAGCGGCTCTTTGCTGGGTAGGATGCTCGAGTGGCCCTCTGCTCTCCCAGGGAACGCTCTTCAGCTGACTGAAGCAGGGAAGCCGAGCCAATCAGAGCCTGCTTTCCTAGCTCAGTCACCAGTCTGTGGTTGAGGAAGGGTTTTGCTTTTTATGCTCTGTATTGGGGAGGCAGATAAAATGCCAGGTCTGGACTGCCTCTGGGGATAACCTCACCCTGTGTGATGTGAATGAATAGCATTTTGCCCGGCAAATCCTCAGGATTTGATAAGGCAGGCACAGTTCTTCCAGACAGGCCTTTTTCTTTTTGAGCTCTAGCTTTGGTTTCTGTAGCAGTTGTGTTTTTTGCCTTGAAAGAGGTGCTCTGGATTATCAGACCTCCATGTATGACAATTTGTACCTGCATGGAATTGAAGACTCGGAGGCTGTAAGTATTTTCATAGATAGCTGGTTCCCTCTCCCCTCCTCTTCCTCCTCCCACTGCCCCCCGCCCCCCCTTATTTCTTAGGCAACGCAGGAGCTGAAAGCTAACATCATTCGGGTGCTCGCTGGCTGCTATGTAAACGTTCTCTATAGTTTATAGTTACCTGAAATTATTCATCATCGTCAAGCAAACAAGAAATGAGGGGGATAGCAAAGGCATCTAAGAGTGTAGGCTGATTGGATTTGTATGTTACCTGGTCCCTGTTGGGTCTCACGAGGGGTTTGTAGACTGGTTTAAACTATGCAGAAAGTACCTATGTTTTCATACCGCGGGGTTCATAGAAAAAGGCTCGTTCATTATATAATGCACATTGTTTACTGAGCTAGCGTGGATAGAAGTTCCTAAGCTGTAGCTGTGTTATTCTGTGCTTTCTGGTCCAAGTGGCAGTGCAGATCTCCTGCTTCTTTGTTAAGGAAATCAGATGCGAGCGTTGTGGTCGTACAACACCTCAGTGCAGAGGCAGTGGGCAGGGTTGCTATACTCTGTCCTGGACGACCCAAGTAGGCTCACGTGTGCTTTGCCTTACTAAACTGGACTCCTGTCCCCTCATAGGTCAGGCTCATGCGATCTATTAAAATCAGGATGAAATGGTTTTCTGACATCCCTAAAATCATGCCATCAGAGTGCTAGCCTTCGAATACAGGATAAAACCGACTTCTGAATCTTTCTTTTTATTATTGCTGATGATAGTTTCTGTTTTTCCATCAATTACATAGAAACCTTGCAAGGTAGCGTGATTGAGGGTGGCTAATGGGACGTGCTGTGGGGAATCTGAAATCGTCTATGAGTGCAATGCCGTACATGTGGCTACATTTGAAACAGGAATGTGTTATATAAGGTCCTCTGGCTAAACATGAAATAAACAGATTATAACAACAATATTAAAAAAACCCTATGGAATACGTCAATGCAGACGTATGTATCAAATGATGTCTAATCCATGAAAGATAGAAATTCTCAGTTCTGATAAGGCATTCCATTTTCCTTCCTGTCTCTGTGTTATCTCTAACTCTAACTCTGTTTCTGCCAAGTGTCTCTGCATGTTGTCCAACGTGCTCGTAAATGATCAGGCTGTCAGTTTATTGCAGGGGACTGTATTCTAAAGCACTGGTGGCTGAAATCAAGAAGGTCCACACTTCCAGGTGGGGTAGGAGAGTGTGGCAGGCCC
>NW_006160061.1:2100222-2133597 GCF_000334495.1 Tupaia belangeri chinensis
ACACTGCCAGGTGGGTTGGGAGAGTGTGGCAGCCACAGGAGTTCAGTAAACCAGCTTCCCTGGCTGGGCTCTTTAGGAGGCCTGGTTATTTCTTATATCCCTTCTCTCCACACTCCGTTATGAAACATGTGATGCCTTATTGAATTGTAAGTTTTATTTTTGACCATTGATTTTGAACTTGGGCAGTGTATTTGTACTGAAGTGGATTGGAGTTATTTCAGATATGCCTTTAGAAACCAGCTGCTGTGAAAAGAGTCGGCTAGGAACTAATGTGTCCAGTTCCTCGTTCTCCAGAACTGTGTAAATTTCAGATGCACTGGTTCAAAGGAGAGCCATTATAAGTATGAAAACATTTCTTTCCTTCTGGCCCAGCCTCACAGGACAGCTGAGTTGGTCTGTAGGGTGGGAAGCGAAGAGTGCAGTAACTGGACTCCGTGGAGGTAGTCGATGGCAGGTAGTGCTAGGTACTGCAGTGCTGTGCTCCTGGTGACTCAGTGGTGGCCAGTAGACTGAGCTCCTCCGGGCTGTGCACATCTGCGGAGGTGAGGAAGGTGGGAATGAGCAAAGGCATCTGGCTGGTCCTCTGTTGAGAGTATGGGAGGCTTGCAGATGGGTGGGACTGAAACCAAAACACATAAATCAGAGGGGAAGACAGAGATACTCGGCGGGGTGAACTGACTCTGAATGCTCATTTGAGTTTGTTTGTTTTTATAAGGAAGAATAATGTGATGTGTTACCCAAGATGGTGTGAACAGAGCTTCAAGCCAATGGAGAAGACTAGGCCTAAATAGCTGACCCGGTGAAGTGACAATAAAGCCACACCTGGAGTGCCACATCCTCAGCAGTCTTTCTCAGTGCCAATGCATTTATGGCTGTAAGTGTGGGGTTTGCCCAGATTGAAGCAGAGCTCTCGGAACAGGTCTGGTGGATAGCATGGAGAGGCTTTTCTCAGATGGCCAGCTGCAGTCCGAGAATACACAGGCACTAAAAGCTGAGCATGGCACTTCCTTCGGGGGGCTGGGGCGCCATGCACATATGTCCTGCCACTCTGTGCTGTTGGTCGGGTATGTGGGGTTAACACATGATAAGCAATTATATTCAGTGAGTTCACACAGTAAACCTATAATAAGATCATCTTGACCAGGGAGTGATATTTTATTCTGAATAAGAATAAAGCATTCTTAAGCACTGTTAGCACCTCACACCCCCACTGTATGAAAGAGATTTTGGTACTGGGATGCAAGGTTTTTCTTAAGAGACTGGTCCAAAGGTAGATATTTTATGCCCAGTGCCCAAAGATTAGCCTGTAACCTCCGTAGCTCACATACTGTGCGTATGAAGAGAGAGGACCTTGAAGCATGCCGGCGCACACTGGAGTCTGGACATTTTAGGTTCTTGAGTCCCGTGGAGCCTTTGAGGGCAAGTTCTTTAACTTATGCTTTGGTTTCCGGGAGAGTAAGTAAAAATCAAGGTCATTCAGAATTGCAAAGAAGTGCAAAAGATCATTCAGTATCCCACATTAGGGTCCTGCATGAGAATGGGAGCTTTCAGGTAACATGTGACGTGACTCCTAATGTTAACTTGACGTAGGTAATGGAATGTGTGCCTCTGGATGAGTTTCTGCCTGGTCCAGGCCGGTTACAATCAGTTGTGCACAGAGGCCCTCCCTACTCAGGATCTGTATGTGGGGTACCCTCTTCTACCTTCACTGCTCCCACCTTGTCTTAATGCAGGTCTTGGGGACCAAGATGGTGTTACTGACGGCAGGCACACACCATGTATTTTAATCTGACTCCCGATAGATTTTAGTAGATCTGCTTCTTGGTGTATACTTGTTTTATAAAAAGATTGTGTGTTTTGATGTTTGTGGAATCATTCTAGTCTAGGGATAGCTTGTTTGTTTGTTTGTTTTTTTCTATCTAGCAAATTTATTACACAAATAATAGGTGAACATTCTTGTAGGGATACCTAGAAGGAGCAGAGAAGCAGGAAACATTACCTAAAACCCACCACCCAGAGATAATTGTTGCGAATGTCGTGCCGTATACCCTTTTAAGCTAGCAGTGCACATATATGTAAATAGGTCATTCCCAACCTGCTACTGTGCATTGCATCCTATTCTGTTAAATGCTGTCTCACTTGACAAAATCTAGGACTAGAACTGGCCTATGGAGGAGATGCTTTGCAAATGTAAAGCTCCTCCATGGAATTTTGAACAACTTGAAATATAGGTTCTTAGAGCATTTTGTAAAGTGGAGCCATGGTTAACTGTGCAGAGAATTAATAGTTAATTTCTCTGACAAAATTCCTTCTAATTTAAAATGCTTAAAGTCTAGAGTATTTAGAAGGAGAGACCTGTTCTTTAGTAAAGAGATTAATAGATCATAATTCAGGACAACTACCAGAGAGGAAAATATATCCTTTAAGTGTTTTCAGTCATAGAAAGGAGCTATAGTTTTATTATTAATAATATTATTTATTATTGGACTGTTAGAAATCTTATGTAAAAAAGTAAAATACAAGTGGAGATAAGTTTTGTGAACTATAATATATAATAGTATCTGAATATATATAAAAATACATATATAAAAGCACATATTTAAATCTATGTGTACACTATTATCAGGATAAGTAAACATTAATTATTTCTGTGAGCTGGATACTATGTATGTTTGTCTAAATGTCTGTGCACCCACGCGTGCATACACATTGCACACCCTCGTACATTCACATATATCCGTATACAGAGACGCTCCAACCCTTGCTAATTGATGGTTAATACTAAGCAAAAATTTCTACCATAGAGCTTATGGACAAGGAAAATTAACTGTTTTGATGTGAAGAATGATACCCAAGAGGGTGGAAAAAGACAATGTGTACATGGAAAATAAAAGATGACTACTTTCAAAGATATAATGAAGTTATTTTAAATATGAAAACATGTCCTTGTGCCTGCTAGGGAAAAGGATAAATTTCAAATAGAAATTTAGAGTAGATGGGGATCTGGGATTGTGTTTAGGGGCTCTGGACAAATGCTGTAGGGATATTAAGAACTAGGTTGCTTTTGGCAATAGGAAGGCCAGAGGTCTTTATGGTTTGGTGGGTTAGAGCTTCCCTTCTGGGGTCAGAAAGTCTTTTATGGTTATAGAGAATGAGAACTAGTCTGTAGAAGAATCTAAGGGTTGGATTTGACAGCACTGGCCAGAGGAGAAAACAGAATACTGCTCCTGCTTTGTGTGAGAAATTTGACTAGAAAGAGCAACTTGTTTTACTCAGCTAAGCTATTTTGATGTTTGGTCAGGGTCTGTTAAAGAGCTGATGAGCCAAGCTTTGTCTTTAATCAGTTGATTCTTAGCAATGATAGCTTTCTAAAATATTTGTTGAAATGATTTCTAGATGTAACTGTGGTGGAGCTGAAGAGAGAAGTCCCTTAAATCTAATCAGATCCTGTGAATTTGCTTCTCTAGACCATCAGTCTTGTCTCTCTCTGGTTAATTTTCCATTTTTGGAAAAGAATTATTTAATTTTATTATTATTGTTACTATTATTATTTTAATTTGACCCAGAGAGATAAGAAGAGAGGAGAGAGAAAGGGGGGGGGGAGAAAGCTTCTAAGTCCAGGACTCAAACTGTGGTTAACCAAGTGGGAGTCCAGTACCTCAACCACCATGCCACCTGCCAATCCCTAATTTTCTATTTTTAAGTGATGTGTTAAATGAAGGAAGTATTACCTGTTGTCCCTAATCCAAAAATCTGAAATTTGAAGTGCTCCAAAATTCAAAATTTTTCAAGTACCAACATGAAACAAATAGTGGAAAATTCTACGCTTGACCTCATGACAGAGTTCATCAGGATGCTTCAATATAAAATTGTTGTTTGAAATGACCTTCAGGCCACGTGTATAAATTGTACATGAAACATAAATGAATTTCATGTTTAGACTTGGGTCTCATCCCCAAAGTATGTCATCATGTATATGCAGATGTTCCAAAATCCAACAAATCTGAAATCTGAAACATTTCTGGTCCCAAGCATTTTGGATAAAGGATATTCAACCTGTAAAATCAATCCTCGATTTTCTCCAGGTGTTTCTGTATCCCTCTATCTCCTTTCCTGCTGGTGTTCTTATTAGTAGTTATGATGAATTGATCCAGGATTTTAGAGGATTTTAGAGTATGGTCCTATTTATTCAACGAACATTATGTTGTAGTGTGAGATGTTCTATAAAGAACATCTTATAATTTTCATTCTCTTCTCCCACTAGTTCTTTATTTTCTTTTATTTTTTAGGGAGAGATTTTTGCTATAGAGCACGTGCACTCACTGGAGAGACAGAAAGAGACAAAGAGACAGAAAGTGAGAAATCATCCCCCAGGAGAGATGGCCATGCCACAATCCCTTCTCCTCCATTCTCCTTTCAGGAGTTTGGGCACACATGCATATGTGCCCGGCGTGAGTTGTAAGACACCAGGTCTGGGACTTGAACCACATGTGGGAGTCCAGCAACATAACCACTACGCAGTCTGCTGGTCCCCCTACTTTTAACTAATCATCAAGGCATGAGCTCAGATATCCATGAAACTAAGTTAAAAACTGTACCAAAGAGTGGCATGGTGGTTAAGGTGTTGAACTCCCAAATGGTCAGTCGTGGTTCAAGGCCCGGACTTGGTGGCTGGGAAATTACACTGGGCACGTGTGCATGCTCCAAATTCCCAGAGTAGATGGAGAAGGGATTGCAGTGTCGTCATATACCCTGGGGGTGGTTTTTCACGTCTCCTCTCTATGTCTCTCCGAAGAGCACATGCACCCTATGGGTATGTGTGAGGCCAGCAGGTGATATGATGGTTAAGATGCTGGATTCCCACATGGCTAAATACGGTTTGATTCTCAGAACAGGAAATCAAAAAAGAAAAAAAGTCATGCCATTGTGTGTGCATTCATATCCAAGAGGAGGATAGAGGAGAAGGGACTGCAGCATGGTCATCCCTCCAGGGGGTGATTTCTCACTCTCTCACCAGTGCATACATCCTATGGCAAAAATATATTTAAAAACTCTCAAAATCCCCAAAACAAAATACAAAAAACTTTACCAAAGGAGCTCTACAGTTTTAGGCTCTGTATTCTCATGTAAACCAGGCTGATTTAGGTACCTTTAATGTGCTTGCATCTGGCATGTGAAAACAGCACCTGTGACTACCCCCGGAAGGACACACTGAGTGGGCGCGTGCTCTCACTTATTGCGGATACAGCACAGTAGGCTACAACTTTGTGTGTCAACTCAAGGGCCTTTACAGTTCATATAAAATAATGACAGCAGATTGTGAGCTGTAGGCTTTTATGCCTTGTACTTTGAAGTTTTTAAGACTTTGAAGGGTGTGAGTCCAAGATAAAATTACGCAGCTATTTGTACAATATTTAATGGTATGTCAAAAAGGAATGTAGCCCAGATGAGCTCATGTGATGATTTCTGAGATAGGAATAGACCACATGTGTTCCTGGTCTACAGTTACATGTTGTTTTATAACATAAGCGCATAGTTTTAGTTATAAACATTTTTCTCTCTTCTTAAATGGTGCCACACTATCAGTACTTATTATGTCCTGTTTTCTTCTTTTGTGTCTGTCATCTGAAATACTGAAAAACCTTACATTTAAAACAGGATGTGTTGAATTTGCTTTTAGCCTTTTTATCTAGGGGGATTGTTTGAAGGGATGCCCCTGGCTGTGAAGACTGGCAGCTGCCGATTATTCAGGAGCGTGATTGTGTAGTTTGTGAGTAACGGTTCTCTCACTTTGCCTTTCTTGCTCCTTTGACTCCTTAATCTCTCTTTTCCTTTTGGCTGGAGCATCAGATAGGAAAAAGATTCTGACCTTCAATATTATTACTCTGCTGGCAATGTTGTTAAGTTCAGTGAACGATAAGGGTATAGTAAAAGTGTTTCTCAATCTTCATCTTCATAAAACTTTACATTTTTATCTTTTGCTGAGCATGTCGATCAGCCAGGAAAATGTTAGGTTCACTGTAATTTGTATGATGAAACTATACTACGTGGTTAGATGTATGGACCCCTTCCTCACAGGTGGCCCTGGGTACATTGCTGAAACTTTCTGTGCCTTGCTCTCCTCATCCCCAGAGTGTCGATGGTAACAGAAGCTGTCTCAGGTGTTTGAAGATGAAGTTAGTTGTGTCCTCTGCTGTTACTGGTATACTTATAATGAATAGACTTATACTTTGGGGAACCAAACATGCCCCTTCCTCTGCAGGCTCTGATAGTCCTGTCAAGTCCCCTGATTTATTTTCAGAGTTTTTGTATAGTTTTAGAAAGCAATTTTCAAAAATCTCATAGTGGTTGGGTGTGGTGGCGCCCGCCCTATGGCAAAAATCTCATAGTGGTTGACAGGTAAAAGAATGTACTCATATTCTTTTTAAAGAATTATTTATTTAATTTTATTTATTATTATTATATTTTTATTATTATTTTTTTTGGGGGGGAGAGATTTTCGCCATAGGGCACGTGCGCTCGCCAGACAGAGACATAGAGACAGAAAGCGAGAAATCACCCCCCCAGGGGGGATGGCCACACCACAATCCCTTCTCCTCCATTCTCCTTTCGGGATCTTGGGCATGCACACACACGCGCCCGGCGTGAGTTTTAAGCCACCGGGTCTGGGATGCAAACGGCGGTCGACTACGTGGGAGTCCAATGACATAGCTGTTACGCTAACTGCTGGTTCCCTATTATTGTTTTTTTTTAATTTGACGAGAGAGAGAGAAAGTGAGAAAGCAAGTTGCCAGGTCTGGGACTCGAACCACAGTTGGCCATGTGGGAGATCACCTTATCCATCACACTATCTGCTGGCTCTGAGAATGTGCTAATTTTCTAAGACCCTATGATTAGTTTGTTATATTTGTTTTGGATAAGGGAACAATAGAGTGTATCAGAAAGGACACCAAGAATTAGAAGTCTTGGCCTTTGCTACTAATTAGCTGTGACTTTGGGCAAGTCGTATGTTCTGGTCTATTCTGCTGCTAATAACAGAAAACATTTGAGTCTGGGTAATTTACAAAAATAGAGGTTTATTCAGCTCACAGTTTGGTGGTCCAAGGCCCAGGAGTGGCACCTGGGAGGGCCTCCAGACTGCATCACAACATGCTGGAGGGCAGGAGAACATGCAGTTGTGTCCATGTTTTGGTCTCGTTCCCTCTCCTTATAAACCATCAGGAGCCAACCATGGGGGCTCCTCCTTAATGACCCTAAGCCAAATATTCTCCCAAAGGTTCCATCTTTCGATATCATAGTGGGGTTAAGTTGTCACTCTCTTAAATCATTCATTCATTCATTCATTCATTCATTCATTCATTCATTCATTTTGTCAGAGGGCATGCACACTCACCAGAGAGAAGGGGAGAGAGAAAACTCACCTATGGGAAGTGATCATGCCACAATCCTTTTTTCCTTCATTTTTTCATCCTATTGGGATTTGGGATGCACATGTGTGTAAACACACATGTACACACCATTGGTCATGTGGGACCCAGTACCCAGGCTCAAGCACTGCAATGTGGGGCCAGTCCAAGTTTTCACCGTCTTAGTTTCATCACCACCAAATCTCAGCACATGAATTTGTGAGTATCATTCAAATTGCAGCATTGTATAATCTTTCTCATTTTCAATGTCTCCTCCTATAAAATAAGAAGTTTGGATTATTTCTAAGGCTTCACATCCAAAAACCTGTTCTGTTTGCTGACAAGTAATTTCTTCTGTTGAGATAGAAATGCCACCAATAGCCCATTTTCTTTTTGAAATGATCAAGAACCCTGGCATTTTGTACAGAGTGAGCAAGGTGTCGATGTTGGGGTCTGGATGTTTGGCCTCTAGAGCATCTTCAGGGAAGAAAGTGAGTGTGGTGCAAACCTTGGAAAGACTGGGTATTTGAAAGGGAAGATGTTCTTATTTAAGCTTTTATCTTGAGAAACCAAACAGGATGCTCTGTCTGCTGCTTGTTTGTTTGCCAGCACCCATTGTGCGCTTTGGCCCACAGTTATGTGAACTGGAAACACTTGACTCTCACTCATCTCTAAGAAAAAGATGAAAGGCAGAGTTTTCTGAAAAGTAAGTTTTTCCTAACTCATACAGATGAACAAAAGATATTTCTGCTTTTAGTATCTTTTTGCCTTGGCTAAGGTGTCTGAACTGTACTCTAGGACAGTGTTGACATATAAATGGTTGAAGTAATTATTTTACAGTTCTTATAATACTTGATCATTGAGAATATTGTTGTTCAGTGTTCACTTGGCTTACAAATTTTCCTCAGCTTATCATTATCATCCTTCGGAATTTTTTTTAAGAGAGAGATTTTTGCTATAGGGCACATGTGATCACTGGAGAGAAAGAGACAAAGAGACAGAAAGTAAAACATCATCTCCCAGGGAGCATGGCCACACTGCAGTCTCTTCTCCTCCATTTTCCTCTTGAGATTTTGGGCACACATGCACACATGCCCGGAGTGAGTTTTTGTTTTTTTCTCCCCTTATCTTTGTTTCAAACATTTGATTACTATACATGATTTGACTTGTAAAGAGAATTTACCCAACATGAAATACACCTCAGACCACTTGAGAATACACTTGAGAATTATCATCAGCAGGCATTAAGCCATTTCTGTGTCCCACAAATGTCTTGCCTCTCTATTTTTTCTCCCTGATTTCCTTCTAAGTACTCTTCCCTTCTCCCACCCTCCCTCCATACTGTCTCCAGTGTCCATAACTATTTTCACTGCTTTTATGTCCTTCAATCTTTTAATCTCTACCATAGAGTGTGGACAATCAGTATATATTAAGTGGAGACATACAATATACCTTTTTCATGCCCTGGCTTGCTTTACTCAGCAACAAAGCTTCCATATTTGACCACTTTCTATCAAATGCCAGGGTCTATCTCTCTCTCTCTCTCTTTTTTTTTTTTTATGGTGGAATAGTATTCCATAGAGTATATGTGCCACACTTTTTCAATCCATTCATCTGTTTGTGAACAATTGGGTTGGTTCCATGTCTTAGTGATCATGAATAGTACCACAATAAACATTGATGTGCAAGTGCTTTTCCAACTGAGTATTCTCCTGTCCTTTGGGTAGATACCCAAGAATAGAACTGCTGGGTCTAATGGTAGTTCTATTTGTAGGTCTTTGAGGAACACCCATATTGTTTTCTACAGTGGCTGGGCCAATTTACGTTCCCACCAACAGTGTAAGAGAGTTCCCCTTTCACCACAATCTCACCAACAATTATTATTTTTTGTGTTTGTAATCTTCACCATTCTGATAGGGCTTAGATAGTATCTCATTGTGGTTTTCATCTGCATCTCCCTTACAATGAGGCCATGTTGACCATTTCCTCATATGCTTTTTGGCTGTTTGTATGTCTTCCTTAGATAGCTATTTGTTCAGCTCATTTTCCCAACTTTTAATTGGGTTAATCATTTTTGGGGGGATAAACCACTTGCATTCCCTGTGTATTATGGTTATCAGTTCCTTGTCTAAGGTATAGTTTACAACAACATTCTCCCATTGCAAGAGTTGTTGATTCACACTAATTTCTGTGTCCTTTGCTATGCAGAAACTTCTTAATCTGATGTAATCCCACTTGTCTATTTTGGGGATTATTGTGCTTGGTGTGAGTTTTAAGCTGCTGGGTCTGGGACTTGAACCATGGTCGACTATATGAGAGTCCAGAGATGTAACCATTACGCCATCTGCTGGTCCCTAATATTATTTATTTTACTTATTTATTTTTATTGTTGTTCTTTAATTTGACCAGAGAGAAACAGATAAGCAAACAGAGAGAGAAAGTGAGAATGCCACCAGGTCCAGGACTCGAATCATGATCGGCCATATAGGAGTCCAGCACCTTAACCACCATACCACCTGCTGGCCCCTCCTTTGGAATGTTTTAAAGCTAATAACCAATCAACTGGAAAACTTCAGGAATATAACAAATTCTAGAACATATTCATCTATTTTTTTAAAAGAATTATTTATTTAATTTTATTTATTCATTCACATATTTTAATTTGACCAGAAAGAGGCACAGAAAGAGAGAGAGGGAAAGTGAGAAAGCAAGTCACCAGGTCTGGGATTTGAACTGTGGTTGGCCATGTGAGCCTTAACCACCCTACTACCTACTGGCCCCCATTCATCTATTTTCAAATACTCATCCATTACTTTAAAAAAAAGTGACTATGCTGATCTGTTTAATTGTCTTCTATGATAAAATGAAAGTCCACAAAGGTGAAAAAGAATACAGTCCTTATTTTAAAGAAAAAATTATTTTTATTTGACTTTATTTATTTATTTATTTATTTATTTATTTATTTATTTATTCAAATTTGACCAGAGAGGGACAGACTGAGAGAGAGAAAGGCAGGGGTGGATTGTGGGGAGTGAGAAAGCAAGTCACCAGGTCTGGGACTCAAACCACAGTTGGCCATATGGGGGTCCAGCGCCCTTAACCACCACACCATCTGCCAGCCTCAAGAATACAGTCTTGGGACCAGCAGTTAGCGTAATGGCTATGTCACTGGACTCCCACGCGGTTCACATCCCAGACCCAGGGGCTTAAACTCACACCGGGCGCGTGTGTGTGCATGCCCAAGATCCCGAGAGGAGAATGGAGGAGAAGGGATTATGGCATGGCCATCCCCCTGGGTGGTGATTTCTCGCTTTCTATCTCTCTATCTCTCTCTGTCTGGTGAGTGCATGCGCCCTATAGCAAAAACCTCTCCAAAAAAAAAAAAATACAGTCTTTACTTGAGTCTAATCTTTCAAATATCTCCTTAAATATTATTTGGATGAAGTAAGAGTTGGAGGCAAATATTTATCATCAAGCTGGAAATATACAATGAATATCACTATAAATGGTTAGTGAGTAAACAAATTAGTTCCCTAGTTTATTTCCAGAGTCGTTATCAATTGCTTCATAGCATATAATCTCAAATGATGTCCCAGAGGTTAATGTCTTAGGGTTTATCTGATTCAGTGGCTCTATTGATCCAAGTGGCAAAATTAAGAACATATCTATCAAATTTTCAAATTGTCTCACCCTTTGACATGTTGTTAATGCTTAGAATGTAAGAATGTCATTAAGGTGAAGACGATAAAGTAGACAAACATGAAGCATTTAGCTATTATGATGCACCGGACCCTTTGTGAAGTGCTGTGATGTTAGAGTAGAGGAAGGACTAGATCGCATAGATCAAAGAAGACTGTATAGATGTTAGATTTTAAAAAGAAAGGAGCACCGGATGGCTATGTTTTATCATGAGTTAATTGAAAACTAAGAAATTGGTACCTAAAACATGATCATGCATGTTTGTAGAATGCCAATGATAGTTCTTTTTTCTATATTGTAAAAATTTCTACAGTCCAGGGCTGGCAGGTAGCATGGTGGTTAAGGCTCTGGACTCCCACATGGCTGACGGAGGTTCAACTCCTGGACCTGGTGGCTTGCTTCCTCATTTTCCCTTTCTCTCTCTCTCTGGTCAAATTTTAAATAAATAAATTCAATTGATTAAATAAAATAAAATAAATAATTCTTTCTAAAAAAGTTCTACAGACCTATGTCATACTTTATTGATCCAAAGACTTAAGTTCTCTCCAATGTTTAACGTGTCTAACATGAAGGTCCTCTTAAAACTAATGATGTCATAATTTTATTAGCTGTTTTTTTTCCCTTTGTGGTACAAAATCCAGCATTGAATCTTAAGGTCGTTTGTATGTGGAATCCAGTAAAATGAGGTATTTTGGGGAAAATATTTAAACAATGCAAAACCATATAGTGTGGAGAATCAGTCTCCCTTGATGACCTCCCAACCTGCTCACCTCCCCTCTGGCAGCCATTCTTCATAATTCAATGGGTATCTGGTCATACCTTTTTTTTAAAGTGAATTGACAAACAAGGCTCTTTAGAAAAAGTATACTTATAAGCACACATACATTCTATTTGTAATTTTAAAAAATACAAATAAGATCATAATAAATATTATTATTCTGTGATTCACTTCTTCACATAAAAATCTACCATGATGTTTTTCCATATCAATTGAGTCTCCTTTTTTTGTTGTTTTTGTTATAGGGCATATACACCTGCTGGAGAGAGACAGAGACAGAGAGAGAGGGAAAGTAAGAATTCAGTCCATAGGAAGGATGGCTATGCTGCAGTCCTTTTGTCTCCATTCTCCTCTTGGGATTTTGGGCATGCGTGTGCACGTGCCAGGCATATTTTTTGAGCCATCAGGTCAGGATTTGAACGGCACAGTTGGTCATGTTGGCTCTAGCCACCTTAACCACCATACCAGCTGACCAACCCTCGATTGATTCTCTTTAATAAGCTGAGTGGCGTAATAGCTATATAGTGTGGTTGTACCTTAATGAATTTGGCTTCCTGCTGTGGATTTAGACTAGTTCTCCTTTTTCAGACCTTTAGATAAAGTCTTCGGTCAATTCTTTTATGTGAATCTTCATGTGCACATGAAATATTTCTCCCAAATACCTTCTTGGAAGTAGAATTGCTAAATCAAAGGATTAGCACATTTTACAATTTATATGTATTGGTGAGTATTATAAAATATTTTTATATGAAAATAACATTCTGGGCCTGCCGGTGGTGTGGTTGTATATGTGCTGCCGAAGCGAGCACCCAGTGGTGTGGTTGTTAAGGTAGCTAGATCCACATGGCCAATTGTGCAATTCAAGTCACAGACCTGGCGGCTTGAAAAAGATACTTGGTGCATGTGCACTTAAACAACTTAAACAACCCTCAAAAACTTGAGAAGTTTCATCTTCTACCATTTCATTTCATAGATGAAAAAAGACTCAGACCAAGAGACATTAGGCACTGTGAAGAATGAACCCAGATAATTTCTAGTAGAAACTGCCTCACATTTCTTTCTAGAACAGTGTTGATTTTATGATGTCACATTCCAAGATTAATAATATAAAAAAAACAGAAAGAAGCAACCTTTTGAGCCACTCTTTGCCCAGGCTTGCAAAGTATACCTCTTAGGGGTATACTTTCACTTTTAATTAATAGACTGCCTTTTCCTTTGGCTAAAAAACAAACTGCAAAGAACCCTCAAAGGGTACTTCTGTCATATGACTTGGGTGGTGCTAACATCTTACATACCAGCTGGAAATTGGGAGCAGCTGAAAAACAGAGAATACATTGCTCTCTGACGGTGAGTCCTTTATCTACTCAGAGACTAGATTTGCTTCTTGATTTCTTCTGAGCTTTTGATGTTGCTTTGTGATGTGATTTGATGTCCTGAGTCAGTGATAGATTATTATAATAATACATGCACACAATTTAACATAAAGTCTCAATACTAGAGAATGTCAGAAAGAGGTCTCGTGTTTTAGAAAGACCTTAGCGTTTTCATGATTTGTATGCAGGCCTTGATGGCCATTTTAAGTCAATGCTACATTTGGTCTTAGCCAAGAACATCCAAGTTCCATTTTTATTCTCTGTCTTTTTCATTTACAGTTCATCTCTATGAGCTTTCAATACAAAATAATAGTTGCATGATTTAGTAGCAATGTTTTTAAAAGGTGAAAGGGAAAAAAGTACAAGGAACAGAAGGTTCTAATGCTTTGTGGCCCTGAGTCAATCAGAGCCACTACAAAAAACAGGTAACGTGCTAAATTAGGATAATTTGAGAGGGTTTAATAAAATGAAAAAGTGTTGGTAGAGTGTAAGAAAATCACAAGAGATAGTGTGTTACCCTCAGCACTGGTAACTGCGGAGTTGCTACTACCCCTAGACCCAACAGGGCAAGGAAAGCACGTGATTACAGACACTAAGAGAGTACAGAGAACTGAGTTTTGTCCAGAGCTATCTTTTTTGGGGGGTAGAAAGGTTTTTGCTATAGGGCATGTGCACTAGCCAGAAAGACAGAGAGACACAGAGAGGCAGAAAGTGAGAAATCACCTCCCCCCCCCCCCAAGGGGGATGGCCACATCGCAATCGCTTCTCCTCCATTCTCCTCTCAGGATCTTGGGCACACATGCACATGCGCCCGGCAAGAGTTTAAGCCGCCGGGTGCAGAACTCAAACCGTGGTCAACTACATGGTAGTCCAGTGACATAGCCATTACACCAACTGCTGGTCCCCAGAAGCTGTCTTGAGGAAGATGCAGCTTTCCCTGTGAAGGAATGCGGTCATCCTGGGAGCATTCTAGAGGGAGAAAGCCAGGCCATAAATACCCTAATTTCATTCTCCTCCATTTCTCTGATCTCTGCCAGGGCACCCATTGGCCAAACCCAAACCAGAAGGCAAAGAGCAGAACTTAGAGTTTAGTCATGCAGTGTAAAAGCAGAATAGAGGAAGGCAGAGGGTGATTTGGAAACACAAATATATGTTGACTTTATCTGTCCTACGGTGTTTTCTGAGTGTATATTCATATCAGCCGATAAAAGCATGCAATGTGAAGGCATTCCTATAACACGTGTCTGAAGATGCTACCGAAGCTCTGATGAGCTCTTTTAGTCATTTTCCATTGGAGATGTGTGTTGCTTTTCCGTGCGGAGGTAGTTTCACTGCAACCAGTCACCTGAACCTTAATTCCTATACTGTTTTGTTGTTTGATTAGTATCTGGAGTACTTTAACCAAGTCTGGCAATGGGAGAAAATAAATACTTAAATTTAGCTTGTAGTGAAAGCTTGAGAAGCTAAGCTAAGATGGTTTTCAAAAACACCTTACAATATACAAACATCTTCCCAGATGCTAAGATATAAAATGTGTCTCCAGTCTGCTTGGGGCTTAGATATGCTCCGTTCAGATCAATATAATTTTGGGGATTCCTCTGAAGGTTATCACATTGTGACTCCCACCATGTAACACTGTGAGAGGCTTAGTAGGAGTAGGAATTAGCAATATGAGGTTTTACAGTTCTGATGACAGCCTTCTTATTAAAAGATATATCGGCCCGGTGGAGGTATTATTGCTAAGAGGAGTGTTTACAGTGTTGAAAACAGAACTTGTTTTGGAAGGTATAGCAGGTCCATAGAAAATATCGTTCGCAGGCTAGGCCTTGCTATTTTTAGTAAAGCTAAACAGACCAGGGTGTCTCTATTAAAAAGTCCATTTTGACTGGTTGCCAGTTACACAGTGTATACAATTTCTGAAAATCCACCAAGTTCTACAGGTATGCTATGTGTGTGTTTCTGTATGCGTACTATACTTCATCTAGACATTTTGGAAGTCTCTTTGGGAGAAACAAGTGAAACTAGTGGAATTCAATATCCTATGATCACGATTAGGATGGCTACTAAATGCCCTTGCTTCCGTTGTTGGGACTTGCAGAATATAGAAGTGAGTGTGTTCATGCACAGACGAGATGCCAGGATCCTGAGTGTGTAAAGAGCACTGACCTTTGCTTGATGATCCAGCTGGCCAAGGATGGGGATCCATCGCAGGGAGATGCAGAGGCCATGCCTCTGCACCTGAACAGAAGGCTCTCTCATTGGCGATGCTCATCTTGGCCTTTTGCTCCACTGCCTCCCTGGGACAGAGCACTATAGTGGTGACTGCTTGCCCATGTCAGCAGATGTCTCACCCCTCTGAGGAACCGTGATTCTTAAGGTAAGGAGGATTCTGGGGAGCAGATTTTCTCCCTGCCTGTAGTGTATCTGCATGGAGAGAGTCAGGCTGTGCTCAGCGATGGAGACCTGGTTCATATGTTTACAGAACTGTGCCAGTGGCCGTAATGGAGCGCCAATTCCAGGGGTAACAAAATAAAATGACTGTCATGAGTTTCAGTTGAAACTTGTTTTAATTAATAAAGTTAAGGCTCTGATGTTTACTCCTGAAAAGCTGTGTGCTTGATACATGGGTATACAGAGACAATAAAGAGATGCCTCATAAATCTCTAAACGTATGTAAGAAGTCATAGTAGAGCTAAGCCAGCATACATAATACATGAACATAGCTTCAATGTTTTCAAGACTTACATGCTTATAAAATAATATGTTATTTTTCAGGAATGGTTTCTCATATTATTTTTATAGCTGTAATCTTAAACTATTACTAATGTAGAGTGTTATGAGAAGGGTGAGGTAGATCTTATAAGAGAAGTTTGCTGTTCTCATTTGTTCTTATTGATGCTTTACATCAGCTGTGGTATTCTGAATGACGTGTGTGCAAGTGTGTGTGTGTGTGTGTGTGTGTGTGTGTGTGTGTTTATTAAACTCCTTGGATCAAAGCAACAATATAAAGAACTATGCTAGATATGATTACTATTAAGATTTTATTAAAATGGAGTAGTAGTTGACAAATATGACATTGTTTTGCCCTGGTTTTGAAATGTATGTGGGTTTAAAGGTAGCTAAATAAAGTAAAGTAAGTGTTCCACTGGGCATGTGTATACTCATGCCCAAAATACTGAAAGGAAGGAGGAATGGAGAAGAGAGGATTATGAGGCAAACATGCCCCATGGGCGGGCCATGCTTTTTTGCTTTCCCTGTTTCTTTCTCTGTCTCTATCTCAGGCAAGTGCACGTGCCCACTAGCAAAAACAAAAACAAAAGAAAAGAAAAAGTTTTCATACCACATTGAAACTTTAGCGTGGGTGACTCTCCCCCACCCTCAAATTTAAGAGCAAGGAAAAAGAGTGAAGGATAGAAATGAGGTAGAAAAAAGGACAAGAAATGCATAGCCTAGAGTCTATGAATGTTTTGATTCATATCCCTTTTAACTAAAATATGTTCTGGCTGTTAAATGTGCAGCTAGTTGTTAGATTTTTTCATTTTAGTGTTGCATTTACATAGAGAAGCTGGCTTTCAAAATGCCAGCCAGCAGCCAACTCAAAGATCTGGAAGATCTGTCTAACTTAGTGACTAGTTTTGTAAGAAGCTATCTCGAGGGGTTTGGGGAAGGGCACATACCAGACACCTGGTTCTAGAAATTCAGCCAGAATTTTGTTAGCTGTGATCTGATTTTTAAGGCATTTGAATATTCAGTTCCTATTTTAAGGCTCACAAATACATAATGAACACAAAAACCTCACTTCTATACTTAATAGAAGAAGTATGGTTTTGAACTTGCAGGTGGTCTTACTGTAGAAAATGAGGATTTCCAGCCGTTTCTGGCAGTAAGCTGTACCATATCTTTAGAAGTGAAAAAGTGTCCATTATCCTATAAACATTTGTGTTAAATGACTTTTAAGATTCCCAAGGATATGGATAGATTCGGAAACACTTCCCAGTGCACTGATTGGGCTTTCCTCTAGATTCTTAGTCTCCAAGAAATTACAGAACATTTATACTGTCCTAGGACAGATCAGACTCTGAGGGGTGATCCTTGTCATACCTATACATTAAAATACCTGACCTTCAATTTGAAAGGATCTGATCTTTTTATTGTATTCATGCTTTGTAAAACATATTTTGGGAGAAATTATATGCAGTAATTAATTGAGAACTGTTAAGGGACTTCTTTTTTTATTGCTAGAGGGCATGACACTCACCAGAGAGAGAGAGAGAGAGATCAAGAGTGCACCCCGCCCCAATGGGGCATGGTCACATCACAATCCTTTCTCCTCCATTTTTCCAAATCTGTTGGGATTCGGGGTATGCACCTACATGCACCTGGCAGGTTTTTCTTGCCACTGGGCTGAAGGACAAGCCCCTGTTGAGGGAGTTTTAAACTAGAAAGCAGCATGGTCAGCTGTGATTTGGTCAGGGTGGGAGAGGGACTCGAGGACAGGAAGGATTCAGGAAGGGAAGCCAGTTAGGACGCTGTGGAACTGGAGCAGGTGTGAGATGATGGAGGCCTGAACTAGGGCAGTAGTAGTGGGGAGAGAGAGGAGGAGGGGAACTGAAAAATATTGAAGTCGTGTATGCAGCAGGTGTACTGACTAATTAGTTTGGAAAGGAAGAAGAACTCCTGCTTTTGGCTTAGCCGACCGGTCAGACAGTGATGCCACTCTGATTGGGAAATCACACTGTTTCTTCTGATGGTTTTTTTTTTTTTTTTTTTTTTGAGAGAGAGATTTTTTGCTATAGGGTGCGTGAGCTCGCCAGACAGACAGAGAGAGACATAGAGACATAAAGCGAGAAATAACCCCCCAGGGGGGATGGCCACACCGCAATCCCTTCTCCTCCATTCTCCTCTCAGGATCTTGGGCATGCACGCACATGCGCCCGGCGTGAGTTTTAAGCCACCGGGTTCGGGACGCGAACCGCGGTCGACTACGTGGGAGTCCAGCGACATAGCCATTACGTTAACTGCTGGTTCCCTTCTGATGGTTTTTGAGCTGACCCAGAAGAGCTCAGATTGGAAGTTGGGTCCTCATTCTGAAGGTCTCAGCCTTCAGCTGCTGATTTGATTGCTGGCTAAGAAAGTCACTGACTTCATCCCAAAGTCATGAGATGATTTTGTTCTGGACTGGAGGACCCCCCCAGTGACCAGGAACTTGCTACAGAATGATTGTATTCTAGCTGCATCCAGGTTGGGCCCTGAACTCACCCTTAGGTATGTATGCTGCTGTATTTGAAAACTACAGAAGAAACTTACTGTACGTTAGTCTCTTGTGTATGTTTCTTTTTCTTTTAGGTCATCAGTAAAGTCATAGCATATTTCTCTATGCAAAAATGCATCATGACTTTCCCAACAACCCAATGTTTAGAGTAGATCATAGCATTTTTCAGTGTTAGGTTTTTGAGAGATTTTTGCTATAGGGTGCATGTGCTTTCCAGAGAGACAGAGACAGAAAGCGAGAAATCACCCCCTGGGGGGCGGCGGGTGGCCACACCACAATTTCATCTTCTCCATTCTCCTTTCGGGATTTTGGCACGTATGCACATGCACCCAGTGTGAGTTTTAAGACACTGGGTCTGGGACTTGAAATATGGTAGACTATGTGGAAGTCCAGTGCCATACGCATTCTGCCACCTGCTGATCCTCAGAGTCTAAATTTTGATTGGTGGGTGTCTAACGATTAATTTAGTATGCCCATTGACACATTGGGAGAAGAAGTAGGTTCCCTAGACAAATAAGTTTGGTAATCACCACATTCTGTGTCCCTTTCTCAAAGAATCACAGTACAAAGTACACATGGCATCTCCTCACATTCTGTGGGAGATAAGCTAGTTCCATTTTACTGAACCCAGAGATATTGAAAACATTTTTTTCTTCTAAGGAATACTTATTAACTTCTTAAAGAACTAATATTCTCCAGAATATAGTTAGAGAAGTACAAGTTTAGTTATTTACACCCAGTGTCATAGTCACAGTAAACCAGCTGTCTTAAATTGGGTGGATTTTGTAGGATAAAGAGAAGTTTACATTATATAGATAGGCAGGGACTTCAAAGAGTTTGTGAAAAATGGAATTAGAATGCAAGTTTATCTTGGTGCAAAACATCTTTTAGATCTATGCATTGAGATTTTCATAACAGTACATTTTCCACAAACTGTTTATTTATTTAAGAGTTTATTTATTCCTTCCATGAGTGAGAGAGAAAAGAGACCGTGCCCCCAACAAGGTTTCAACTTTGTGACCCACCTCCAGCATCAGCCAGCCCCAGATCATCAGCAGGCACGTGCCCATCACAGCCACGGAGGTTTCGGATGTGAATGTAGAATTCTTCCAGAAAAGTCAGCCCTGCAGAGCACTGCATCTCACTGTTACAGCACCATTCTACCCCTCCAGGAATTTTAAAAAGTATTTAATTAATTAATTAATTTATTATTACTTTTTAAAGCTTTCTATAGGTCATGTGTGCTCACCAGAGAGAGGAGAGAGAGAGAGAGAGAGAGAGAGAGAGAGAGAGAGAGAAAGTGAGAAAGCAAGCCCCCAATTCTGGGACCCAAGCCGCAGTCAGCCCTGTGTGAGTCCAGTGACCCAACCATCACACCATCTGCTGGCCTTCCATGAACTTTAAAAAATATATATTAATTTAATTTAATTTATTTATAATTAATCTTCAACTTGACCAGAGAGAGACAGAGAGACGGAGAGTGAGAAAGCAAGCCTCCAGGTCTGGGACCCACAGTCAACCATATGGGAGTCCAGTGCCTTAAACACCAAGCCACCTGCCAGCCCCCACCATGAATTTTTTGAAGACCTCCTCATTTGTATTTCTAGAGCCTCCATATCAGAATCTTTGCTTTAGTTGGTTTCGGCTGGAGTTTAGTGCTTCTGTTTCTTTTAATAATTTTTCCTATAGGTCGTGTGTGCTCACCACAGAGACACAGAGAGAAAGAGAGAAATCTTCCCCCAGAGAGGATGGCTACACAGCAATTCCTTCTCCTCGTCTCTTCTCGGGATTTTGGGCATACACACACACACACACACACACACACACACACACACACACACATACACCTGGTGGGTTTTTCAGGCTGCCAGTCACTCTAACCACGGAGTTGGCCATGTGAGATCCACTGTCTTAACCTCCATGCTACCTTCTGGCCCTTAGCTGGGGCTTAGGGTTTTGCATTTATCAAACACTCCCAAGGTGATTTGCATGTAGATACTTTAAGAAATAGGGAAAATGTAGTTCCTCAGGGAGACTTTCTTTGTTGGACCACATCGCTTCTGCACTAGCAGGTCCTGGGGCTCAATCGTATGTAGGAAATAACATCTCTGTGTGGTCTTGTGCCCTGGAAATCTCTGGCTTTGATTCGGAATGTGGTTGAATGGAAATGACATGGTCCAAGGACAACAAAGGAATTTAAAGTGTCTGTAAGCCTGTATTCTCCTGGGTGATGTGCTCTCCTGCATGCTCTGGTCATACAGACTGAAATTTCTACATGTGTGTCCTATAGCAAAACTTAAATAAATAAATAAACAAATAAAAACAAGAAAGAAAGAAGAGGCCTCAAGACCAAGGATGCATTCTTGGTTTAATCTGTGACAGAGGCTGGCCTCCAGTGTGTCTGGACAAGTCACAAAACAGTTGATCCTCAAGAGTAGCCGAAAATGGTCAAGTCACAGGTATCATTTGAGAACACAGTTGTGCACTCATTGGAGGAGTGGCAGCTACTCAATCCCATTCAAAAGAACCTGTATGGAGATGTGATGTTGGAGAACTATAGCAATCTAGTTTTCTTGTTTTATCAAATGATCAAACTTGATGCAATTTTCAAGCAGGAGCAAGAAGCATCATGATTAACAAACAAAGGAGTCCTGATACAAACGTTTGAAAAGAAGTCTGGCTAAATGATCATTGCAAAATGCGGCACCGAGATAATCGAGCAAAGCTTAAAAGTATGGAGAGAGGCCATGAAGATGATGTTTTGGGGAAAATATTTAATTCAAGCATAAATTTGTTAATTTAGGGATGAGACCCAATAAATGTGGCACAGGGGAAAAATGGTTGAAATCTCTTTTCGATATTCTTATTCCAAAATAATAACTGTGGAAAAAGAAACTTGATGGCTTCAGTAGGAAATTGCTATTCTGGGACTAGCAGATGGCTTATGGTTATGTTGCTGGACTCCTACATAGTTAACTGTGGTACGAATCCTGGACCTGGTGGCTTAAAACTCACAGTGGGCGCATGTGCATGGGTGCACAAAATCCCAAAAGGAGAATGGAAGGAAAGGATTTGTGACATGGCCATCCCCGCCCCCCCAAGGGGGTGATTTCTCACTTTCTATCCCTCTGTTTCTCTAGCAAGTACAAACACCCTATAGCAGAACTCATGGTAGGATAAAATACTGTGGTTGCAATAAATGCAGAAAAGGAAAAAAAAAAAAAGAAAGAAAGAAAAGAAAAAAATTCTGGGTCACATTATTGTCCCACTCAGCCTGCACGGAGCATTTTGTTTCTGTGCTTGTCTGTATTTGGAGTGGGAAGCACTTTGAAGCAGGACTGTCTTTCTTACTCCTCTCTCTCCTCTTGCTTGCTTTGTGTGCTGGCCCCAAGACAGACACTCAATAAACTGTTGCTGGAATGAATTGAAATTCAATATCTTTAACTCCTCCAGGAATCACAAGGGATCTAGGGAATGGTCAGAAATGATTGAACATGATATATTTGTTAGAGATTCCCAAGGGATGGGTGTACACACACACACACACACACACACACACACACACACACACACAGAGATTTTAAATATTCAAACCCAGCCACTCTTATTTTTCTTTTTAAATCAAAGTCAACTTAAAATTGGGGGCTAGTAGGTTTAGGAAACTAAAAGCTATATATGTATGTATCTCACTCTTTCTTTCTATGTGTATATATAATGTCCGCCCTCCCCCTTAAGACAGAGTCTCACTATATCTTGATCCTCCTGCCTCAGCCTCCTAACTAGCTGGGCTATAGGCACAAGCCACAACATGCAGCTTTTAGGGTGGACCAGGAATTGAACCTGGGCCTCCTATATACAAAAGGCCCATTTTAAAAAAGAATTAGAGTAGGGGCAGGTCGGTGGCATAGTGATAAAGGTGATGGACTCCTCCATGATCAACCACGTTTTGAGTCCTGGACCTGGCAGCTCAAAACTCATGCCAGGCACATGTACATGTGTGCCCAAAATCCTGAGAGGAGAATGGAGGAGAAGGGATCATGGTGTGGCCATCCCCCTTGGGGAGGGGAGTTAATTTCTCACTTTCTGTCTGTCTCTGTGTCTCTGGTGAGCACACAAACCCTATAGCAGAGAGAGAGAGAGAGATATGGATAAGGGAAACACAGTCTTTTCCCTTTATATTTCTAACTGGGCTATATTTATTATAAATGAATTGGTAATGATGTGTAAACCCTGTGTTTCTAGATCCTGCTCTTTAACGTCCCTACTCAACAGTTTGTTTTTAAAATAACATCTTTAATGCATATAATTCATATACAACTCACTTGTTTGAAATATATGAGTCAATGATTTTGGTATATTCAATTATACACCCATCACCACAACTTTAGGACATTCTCGTCACCCCCTAAAAACATTTCTCGATGAGCAGTCACTCCATATTTTCCCCCAACTTTCCCAGCCCCAGACTGTCTCTATATGTGTTTGCCTGTTCCGGACACTTTGTACATATGGGATCACACAATCTGGGGCCTTTTGTGACTGGCTTCTTTCACTTCAATAGTGTTTTCAAGATTCATCATTTTGTAGCACATGTCAGCATTTTGTTTCTTTCCATTGCTAAATAGTAGTCTATGTACAATATACCACATTTTGTTTATTTATTCACTCACTGATGGACTATTGGTTGTTTCCTCTTTGAGGCTATTGTGAACAATGCTGCTGTCAACATTCACGTGCAAGTTCTTGTGTGTGCATGAACTTTCACTGTTTTTGACTGGTCACATTAGAACGTAAGTCAACCTTAATCATTTTAGGTATGCTACGGGTACATTAAGGATTCGGATATTTTAGAATTCCACTCTACCCTCCTCTATGGTCACATCTCAGTTATTTCCAGACAGTCCCACTCCAGTCAGTGTGATCCTCTGACAGTTGTACAAGTAAGCAACGCTCCATCTCAAATACAAGAACTGTGGGCCTTGCTGTCTCCTGCTGGGAAGCTCTTCACTAGTTCTCTTTTTTATAGACCTCACATTACACGAAGTCCAGCTCTTATTCCACTTCTTCTTTGAAGCTCTTCCCAGTTTATCCAAACTTCTGAATCCCTAAAGCAGCATCTGCCCCACTCACCTGGGCATCAACCACTCGCATCCTCGGAAGGCTTTTTCAGTGTTTCACATCTTTGTGTCTTACCTGAGCAATCATAAGATGCTGCAGGGCAAGACTCAAGTTCTTACCTTTTTTTGTGTGTGTGTGCTTCCCTTCAACCCCAACTACGCAGGGGTAGAGAGATGAATAGAGAGACGTCCGGCACAGTGACACACGAGTTAATACCGAACGAGCACTGAAGTAACCATAGCTCCACCATCCCGATGTTCTCAGTGCGCAGTTGAATGGGACTGGTTTGCACCGACCAGTGGGGAAATGATGAGAGCCATCAGTTAAACCAGGTGCAGCTCTGAAATTGTGAGGGGCTCGCTTACAGAGTTGCCGACTTGTCACAAAACAGCGCTGAAAGGCATTCTGTTTAGAAATAATCCCGTCTGTACCTCATCTATGCTCTTCATTTCTTCTTGTTCTCATTGCAAGGACATGTTCAGGGACATTGTCTTGAGGGTAGAATCCTTGCAACTTCCTCTCTTTTATTTCTAAGCTTGGACCATCACTTAGCAACTGTATTGTTGGCAGAGACATGGTGTCTGTGATGGTCCTGTCTGAAACCCCCATGATGTTGCAAATAAGTAAGTTCTTTGAGTGAGCCCCACACAAATGAACCTTCTCAGACTCATCTCTAAAGCCAAGTGGAAACAAACAAATTTACAGGAAATCAGACAGAAATGTATAATAATTCAAACCAGAACAAAGATTTTTTTCATTTTTCTGGCTCTTAGCAATGAAAATTCCTCTATAAAACCCACTCTTTAGATGTCTCCCTGTGGTTGAGAGAATTAAACAAACCATCCCAGTTCATTTTTTTATGAGCTAGTTGTGAAATGTTCTATGGAAATAATTCTGCCTAAATAAAATTACTCTAATAATTCATAGCCTTAATTTTTGGATGATGTTAAAAAAAATTAAGGATGAGGACGGTCACTATTGGTCACTGCTTCTTTGGTTTATAACTAGGGGTTTGCTGAAGATTGTAGAGGCAGACCTTTTATTATTTGTAAAGGTTTTTGCTATACAGTGCATGCCCTTGCTAGAGAGAGATGGAGAGAGAGAGAGAGAAATTGAGAAATCACCCCCCCGGGGGAGGGGGATGGCCATGCCATGGTTCCTTATCCTCCATTCTCCTCTTGGGATTTTGGGCGTGTGTGAACACATACCTGGTATGATTTTCAAGCCACTGGGTCCAGGACTTGCACTGTGGTGAGTCATGTGGGAATTCAGCACCTTAACCACTGCTGTCTGCATATATTATAGTGAAGCTGACGTCATTACTTCAGGGCCACGTTGGTTCTCTTGGTCACAGCTGTAATAGGTAGAATGATGGCAGACCCTTGAATGGGATTGTGTCTGGGAGTTCTCATGGTCATTCATGTTGAGATGGGGGCATCTGGGCAACTGCCTTAAGTTCTCCCTTAAGTGCAAATAAATCGAATATTTATAAAACAGATGGAATTTGTTGTGAAACCATCCGAGCTATAAACATTAATCCTGGGCCTATCTATTGGTGGCCTTTGTACAGGGTCAGTGAGTAGTATGTTACCAGAGAACTGTTTACAGAGGCATTCTTTTCTGACATCTAAACGAGCAGTTCATAGTCCATATGGCACTTGCAATGCCTACCAGGGTGGGCAGCTCCTATGACAGTAATAGAAACAGAAGGGGTTCCCACTATGAAAATGCTTAGAGTTAAGAAAGAGGACCCATATCCAGGCATGTGGAATAACCAGGAGAGGCAGGTATAATAATGGGAAGGCCTTTATGTTTGTAAAAAGAACTGGATTTGCAGTGCTTTTCATTTACTAATTGTTTGCTTTTGGACAAATTGTTTACCTCTCGATTCTTGTTTCCATATTAGTAAAATAAAAATAATTATATCCTGGGAACCAGCAGTTAGCGTAATGGCTAGGTCATTGGACTCCCACGTAGCTGACCGCGGTTCCCGTCCTGGACCCGGTGGCTTAAAACTCACGCCGGGCGTGTGTGCGTGTGTGCCCAAGATCGCGAGAGGAGAATGGATTGCGGCGTGACCATCCCCCCTGGGGGGTGATTTCTCGCTTTCTGTCTCTATGTCTCTCTCTGTCTGTCTGGTGAGCGTGCACACCCTATAGCGAAAACTTAAATGAAAAAAGAAAAAAATGATATCCTTATATGACTATCATAGTGATAAAATCAATTTAGGTAAAAGATCTAGAGCTAAGTAAAGTTCCTGATGTAGTAGTTTAATAAAGTTTAGATATCCTCTAGATATCCCTCCCTGACTCTCTCACTTTGTCCCTCTTTGGTCAAATTTAAAAAAATAAATAAAGTTAAATCAAGTAATTCTAGAAAATAAATAAATAAACAAATAGGTGCTTCATCCAAGGTCACACAGTTACTAAATGGTAGAACCAGGATTTGAGCTCGTGTCCAACTCTAGAGCCTGTTCTTAGAACGGGGAAAGGAGGAATTTGGGTGGCTAGAAAGAAGAGCATGGCAGATCCAATGAAAAGACTGGAGAGTAAGAGAAATGACAAGCAAGGCGTTGGCAGACTCTAACGGTGGAGACCTGAAGGTGTCCTACCAGCCATGGGACCTAAGTGTTTGGGTAGGCGGGAGCCACTGCCCCCGATGGGGGACTTTATTTGCACTAGAAGGACCCTAGGAAGTACAGTAATGTGAACAGCCTCACATTGCTGCATCCATTCCTTTTCCAATTCCTAGGGATGATGACTGAGCCTTTTAACGTCCATGTCCGGGACTAAAGCAGAATCTTTCATTTCAGCTGAGTTGTCTGTCCCTAATTTTCTTAGCAATTGCATTCCTGATACCCCACTGGATATTCAGTTTCTTCTTTCTAAACATACTCTCAGCCAGGTCTGAATGCTCGAAGGTGGTGCTAGCAAAACAGAGAGCAAAGCCAGAAATGTTTTCATCCTTCTCACATAATTTCCTGAAATCACCCCTTCTTCCTGGGAGTATAAATGTTTCAAACGTTTTGAGTAATACAGTGCCAGGATGTGAATCGACTACATCACTAAACGTGCTTCTCGTTTGGCTGACCTTTCCCCCGAATGCCATCCTTTCCGGTGAAGGACTCAGGGCATTGATTTGCATTCTGGTGCAAGCTCCTATGTCCTTCTGGGGCAACCCTTTAGGTTCTGGACCAAGCTGCTTCTGAGGTCCTTTTATTCAGTCTCTAGAGTTCCAAGGCAAATGATTTTATTAGCCAGTTTCAAATGTACCTCAGACATACTTAGATTTCCTTTCTGCTTTCCTTTTAACTGTCTGGGAAACAGGATCCATTCTGCTGCCCTCCCTGGAGATCATGGGTCTTCAGAGATGATGTGGTGAAAGGATAAGAAGAAGAAAAAACCCTGAGCAAGAGAGATCTTCAGAGATCTTTTCCAGCCTGTGCATGGCTTTGTCTGTCTGTCTTAGAACTATCCAAGAGCGATAATGCATTTTACAGAAATAAAAGGAATTCTACTTCTACCTAGCTCTTCCAAATAATCGTTACTCTCCCTTGGAGGTTTCCAATGACCTGCGGACTGTCTCAGGGCTGAGCCCTGTGCTGTCTGTGGGTGTACAGGTGCAGCATGGCTTGTGTTCATTCTCATTGGATTGCTTACTTCATTGCTTATTCTGATTAGTGGGTATTGTGTCACACCAATTATCAAACAATTTGAATATTACCCTGCACTCTTCCAAACACTCTACATGGTATATACCATTTAATTCTTTTACAGATGGGAGTGTGTTTTTTTTTTTCCTTTTTTTTTTTTTTTTTTTTTGACAAAGTCTCACGTTTTTGTAATCTTCCTGCCTCCATTTCTAGAGTATAGAAACTTTCTGGGAATATAGGTGCATGCCACCATGCATGGTTTTTAGGGTAGGCCTGAAATCGAACCTGGGCCTTTCATATAGCCTCAGCCTGCCAAGCAGCAGCATCTGAAAACCACTTACACAGCTGGGTCTAGTTCTCACAAGAGCAAATGAATAGATGTTATTATTTCTGTTTCATAAATGAGGAAACTGAGGCATGGAAAAGGTAGATCACTTCCCTTGGTCACCCAAATAGTCTGGCAGAATTGATGCCAGAACCTCCAGGCTTTCTGTTATGTATTACTACTTTCCAAGCCCTGCAGAGTCCTGTTTCAGTTCTCAGAGTGTCTGAGTATTGTCTTGCATCTTTATTTGCTGAATGAGGTCTCTCCAAAAGCTTCCGTTTTGGCTGGCCTCACAGTGCAGGAGTTAAGTGCTGTGTATAGGGAGTCAGATCCCACATGCCCACTGTGGTTTGAATCTCAGCCTCCATAGCTTGAAAGCACGCCAGGCAAGTATGCATGTGTGCCCAAATCCTGATGGGATGGAGAAATGGCGGAGAAAGGATTGTCATGGGACTGCATTCCACTTGGGGTGCTTTTTCTTTCTCTCTCTCTCCCTCTCTCTCTTGCACATGTAGCTTTTGGCAATAAAAAAAGAAAAATGAAAATTTTTCAGAAAAAGTAAGTTCCTTTCTGTAAGACTGAAGGGAAGGGATTTAATCAGCTCCCTGTGCAGCTCCAGCTTTCTTGTTAGCCTTTTCTGTTAGAAGGAAACAGACGCATCCGCAGCAGAAGCCACTGCAGTCTGCAAGCGTCTCCTGAGTCCCCTTCATCGAAGCTGCTGGGCCTGCCTCTGCAACGGGACTGGTGTGTCTCTTCCCAGCCTCTGTCAGCTCGATTCTGTATTATTGCCCTGATTTATAATATGTTTCATTCTCTTAAACTATCGTATTCCAGCTGTCAGAGAAGCAAACCTATTCTCACTGGCCTCTCTGATTCTGCTGGCTTCTCTAAACTTTCAACATCTCTAAGAGCAATTGGAAAACGTGGTCATCTGTTGCCGTGTACCCACTCTGGAGGGCTTCCTCTGTGTATGCCAGACTCACAACACTTCAGTTATCAGGAGATTGATTAGGGTAGGACAAGGGATGGAGGGGAGGGAGAATTACGTCATTAGGTTTCTTCGAAAGAATTTCTAGAAATTGAGCTGAGATTCACATCCCATCAAATTAACCATTTTAAAGTGGCCAATTCAGTGGCATTTGGTCTGTTCAAAATGTTGTGCCACCTCTGTCTAGGTCTGCAGCATTGTCATCACTTCAAAGTAAAAGCCTGCACTCGTGAAGCAGCCGACTCCCTCCTCCTTCCACCCTTAGCAACCACCAGTCTGCTCTCAGTTCTATGGATTTGCCTATTCTGGATATTTTGTATAAACAGAATTGTATGATATGTGAAGTTTTGTGTCTGACTTTGACTCAGCAGACTGTTTTTGCAGTCCGTCAGTGTCACGGTGGTGACAGCACTGCATTCCCCTTTATAACTGAGTAGTGTTCCATTGTACGGATGGCCCTCACTCATTGGTGGGCACCTGGGCTGCCTCCACCTTTGGGCTATTGCGAAAAGTGGTGTGAGGAAGATTTGTGCACAAGTCGTTGTCTGTGTACCTTTTTCCGTTCCTGAGGGGCTCTCCCTGGAATTGGAATGACTGGCTAATTTGGTAGTGTTAAGTTTAACTTGTTCAGAAACCACCAAAAGGTTCCCCGTAGGGGCTGAAGCATGGGTCATCAGTTTTAATAGAGAACTTTTAGGCAGGCATCATGAAGACAGGAAGAGACATTTGACTGTCTCTTTATAAAGTCTGTGCTTCCTGGAACCAGACAAAAAATGTACATCGGGGGGACCAGCAGTTAGCGTATTGGCTATGTCGCTGGACTCCTATGTACTTGACGGCGGTTTGAGTCCCAGATCCGGCGGCTTAAACTCATGCCGGACGCGTGTGCGTGCGTGCCCAAGATCCCAAAGAGGAGAATGGAGGAGAAGGGATCGTGGCATGGCCATCCCCCCGGGGGGTGATTTCTCGCTTTCTGTCTCTCTATCTCTATCTCTCTTTCTGGCAAGCATACGTGCCCTATAGCAAAAACCCCTCCCAGAAAAAAATGTACATTGGGGTGTTTTAAAGAGACCAATGTGGGTAACAAAAATATGGCTACATGTGGACAGGAACAGAGGTTTTCCTGGTCTCCCTGCTTTTCTCTCCCATTGTGATTATTAAAATAACTTTGTCTTTGGTCTTTCTCCCCCGGCTTTGTTTTTTTTCCAGTCCTTTCCTTGGAGTGGGTTGCTCTCAAAATAATCTTTTAAAAATGCAAACCTGATTTTGTTATTTATCTGCATAAAGCCCTTCAGTGGTTTGCCACGGACTTTAGAATCATTACAGAGGCCTTGCCTTGGCACGCCAGGACCTCATTGCCACAGCCCTTCGTGAGTTCCTTAGCCTCGGCTTCTCCCTGTCTCTGACAGGCACCCTCACACTGCAGCCACATCACCTGCTGAGGACCCGCAGTGAGCCATGTTCTGTCATACCTTCCTCCCTTGCAAAAGGAAGTGCCCTTCTTTGCCTGCAGAGCTGTTAGGTCTCCTTCGAGGCTTGACCCAACACCATGTCATGGCCATACGACGCTCGCAGCCTCTCATGATTCTTCGTTATGAACTTACGGTATTCTCCTCTGTAGTCTAACGCCTTGTTTACTTACTGTATCTTTTACACTTGCTGTACTTTTCCCTTTTGTAAGGACAGAGATAATTACTGTGTTTAGTTCACCGTGTGTTTCAAACACCTGCCACCATGCTTGGTACAAGGAAGCCTTCAAAGTAGGTGTCGGCTGAATGAGTGTCAGCCCTCTTAGGTGGGGATAGTGTTTTTCATTTTGTTTCCCTGCTGTGTGAAAGGTAATACATAGCGGGTAAATGTTAATTGAATGAAAGAAGGGGTGGAAGGGATGGAGAAGGGACCAAGGCAGAAGGACAAAGCAAAGAAGAGATAGGAGAGAAGGAAAAAATAAAGCAGGACATGCAAAGGAAAAAAGAGAGAGATAAAGAAGATAGGGGGACGAATGGGCGAATGAACTGGGGAGGCAGGAAGGAGACAGCACTGATACCTACCTTTACAAGGTAGCGTGTAATTGGGGTGCAGGACTCCCACATGGCTGACCGCTGTTCAAGCCAACTTGGCAGCTTGCTTTCTTCCTCTCTGGTCACATTGAAAGATGGTAGTCATAAATAAAGTTGAAAGAATAATTCTTTAAATGTATGGTTTTCAGGGACCAGCAGATGGCATAATGGTTACGTTGCTGGACGTAGTAACAGTAGTAGTAACAGACCGCATAGTCAACTGTGGTTTGAGTCCCAAACCCGGCAGCTTAAAACTCATGCTGGGCGTGTGCGTGTGTCCAAAATCCCGAGAGGAGAATGGAGAAGGGATTGCAGTGTGGCCATCCCCTCTGGAGGGTGATTTCTCACTTTCTGTCTCTCCAGCAAGCCCATGCACCCTATAGCAAAAACCTCACTAAAAAAACATGGTTTTTAAAATTATACATATCTCAAACTTACTATATTATAGCATGTGCTTGCATGTTAGAAGGGTTTGAAGGAAGAAAGGATGCAAGAGTGAAAGCCTTTGAATGCCTCTCCAATCCCACCCACGTCTCATTCATTCTGTACTGTGACCTGCGGCAGGAAAAGTAGTATTTCCAAATTCATAAGGGTACAGGGCACTTGGCGGGAATAGCTGCTTCTATCACATCCACCATTCTAGTCTGGTTTTAGGGCCCCTGGGTCAGAGCATTTGAAGAGACGTTGGAGATGGAAGTGGGAGCGGCTGGCCCCCCCCCGCCGCTGCACTTTGCCGCCGGAGCACGCGTTATGTAATCTGCACCTGTGCGAGCATCTGCTAGGTGATGCTGCTACCTTCTGGCTGCAGCTAACCAGGGCAGGCTCGCTAAGGAAACACTGGCATCGAGCGAGGAAAGCTTTTGAAACTCAGGTCTCTAAGAGAAAATGATACTGGTTCATTTCCAGTTTCTCATAAGGAATTTTTAAACAACCAGTCCCCATGCGATGAATGAATTAATGATACTCTCCTCCATCCTCACATTGCTCTATGTACGCCCCAGATGGAAAGCCTGAGAAAGTGTTCAAGTGCATCACTATCCTCCTGGAGGACAGAGCTCCTCCAGGGAGTATCAGAGTGCCCTCACCTATGTCCAGCTCCTCTGCTAAGAAAAGACTTCTCAATATGCCACTCTGCACTCTTTGCTTCATCTTTTCCTTTTATTTTTAATAGAGAGATTTTTTTTGCTATAGGGTGTGTGCACTAGCCGGAAACACAGAGACAGAGAGACAGAAAATGAGAAATCACCCCCCTGTGGGGATGGTCATTCTACAATCCCTTCTCCTCCATTCTCCTCTTGGGATTTGGGGCATGTACATTTATGCACCAGTGTGAGTTTAAGCTGCCGGGTCCAGGACTCAAACCATGGTCGACTATGTGGGATTCCAGCAACATAACCACTATGCAATCTGCTGGTCCCTTTCCCCCCCTCCCCCTTTTTAAGGCTACTGCTGCTTGTTTCTGTACACCAGGGTCAAGTCAGCCAACAAACTGACATTTTCATAATAGTGATTAAAGTCTGATGGCATCTGTCTATTTGCTGGGCTCCATATAGGGGAAGTGTCTACACAAAGAACTGGGTGGGCTGGAGAAGGTGAGTGGAGGTAGCAGTGTCCACTCCCAATTAGAAGCCTTTCTGCTGGGCCAAGATCTCACAACTCTTTGCAAATTAAAGAACCTCCTTCTGACGAAGGGAGCCCTGTAGTAAATGTTTTCAGATGTCCCGTTGGAAAGTGCATAGATGGCCTCAGGCCACTTGAGACCGTTTCTAAAGTTATTTAGGCTATTTGTGATCCAGAATTCTTGCTGCAGTAATTCTCAAAGAGTGGTCCAAGAGCCCTCTGGGGTAGTCGCGAGGAAGCTGGTTAGGAATGTAACTTCTGCAGCCCCACTGAGCAGCCACTAGGGGCAGCAAGGAGCACCATCTTTAGTAAGTACCTCAGGTGATTTTTCTGTGCACTGTCACATCCAGAACTAACGTCTTGGAGGTTTACCGAGCAGCTGATCTTAAAAAGCCAACAAGTCTTTTAAGATCACCCAGGTAACATTTAAACGTCTTACCTGGGTGACTCCGTGTCCCTGAAGAACACAGTCCACCCCACCAAAACCTGCTGCGGCTGTCAAGGGCTCTTCTAGAGATCTAATTTAATCCCTTCTTATCAGCTGGGTTGCTGTTTTGATAACTCCTTTTATTTCCCTTCCCCTCCCCCCCCCACACACACATTGGCCACACACAGTATTTTTCATCCGGTGTCTCTCCTTAGGGGATTGGACTGAAATGAAATCTCAGGCTGTGAGTACATGTCACACCAGGATTTGTCGCACGGGGTGCCAGGATTTCCTCAGTCACCTCGATGCTTCCCAGCCATAATCTTTCTTCTCTAAAAACGTGTAGAAGAGATCCTGTCAAGTCCTCCACTTAAGGATGGGTCCTGGTAAAACCAAGAGGGTGGTGTGCCGTTCAGCACCTCTCTGGGGTATTCCCTTCCTCGCTCTCTCCTCCTCACTTGGCATGCAGCCCCCTGGCCTGACTGTGCCTGATTTCTAACACCCTGTGGAGCCCTTGGCTTATCAGGACATACCCCGAAGCTCTGATCTTTTCCTGACCGCTGAGTGCCCCTCATAACTGATCTGTCATGTGGCTCACTTCTCAGAATTTCACAGGCTAAGTGGGGCTCCTCCTAAAGTGTTAAGGCATGCCGAAGA
>NW_006160061.1:2134836-2136704 GCF_000334495.1 Tupaia belangeri chinensis
AATGCCGATGACTTAAGGGCACCCGGCCACCTCCTGAAAACGTTTTCATCTCAGTAACTATCTTCAATGGAAGGAGTGGTGTAGGAATTTGAGGCCCCGAAGGGTGACCAGTTCTATGGGTTTGCCTGGGACTATGGTGTCCAGGAAACCACCTCATCTCAGACAAACCAGGAAGGTCATTCACTGAAAACTCACTGGGGAGCCTTTTGATAATAATGATACAAATAACAATAACAATGGCAGTATCATCGATAATATTAGCTAACACTTCCATGCTATTTTGTGCCAGATTCAGTTCTAGCTTCCTTTAAAAAAAAAAAAAAAAAGTTTGCTAGAGGGTATGTGTGTTCACCAGAGAGGGAAAGCGAGAAAGTGCCCCTCCCCCCCATGGGGAATGGTCATGCCCCAATTCTTTCTCCTCCATTTTGCCTTTCCTTTGAGATTTTGGGCACACATGCACATGTGCCTGGCATTTTTCAGGCCACTTAGTCCAGGATTCAAATCTCATAGTGAGCTATGTGCGATCCAGCCCACATAACTACCAGACCATGGGCTGACCCCTAACTTCTTTATATATATTAACTCATATATTTCTCCAACAAGCCTGTGGTGTATGTATTGCTACTAGCCTGAGATTTAGATGAGAAATGGAAATACAGACACCTGCCAAGTTCCTGCAGATGAGAAAGTTTTCTGTAATTCCTTAAGTTTCCCTGTTCTACCTCTGTGTACAGCCACCCTGCTAGACATAGTCCTGGCATACAACTGTCTTCAAAACCCGAGTATTTTTCCTGTATCCCATGTAGCTCTGCTTTTGATCAACTTTCAATTTAGTAGTACAGGTGAAAAATCATTTTAAACAAATACACTGGGGCACCTGAAGAAAACTAATTGGTGCTTGAAGTCTGACTCCAGATTTTTCTGCTAGTAGAACTTCCAATAGATACTGAATTTCATCCCAATGAGGAATGGAGCCACTGGGTGAAAACAGAGTAGGTATATAAAGTAGAGCCATGGTCTATGAATTTGCTTAGGCTGATATGACAAAATGTCACAGACTGTGTGGCTTAAACAACAGAAGTAATGCTAATTTTTTTCTTCTAGTTCTTGAAGCTGCAAGTCCAAGAGTCAGGGGACAGCTGGGCTGGTTTCTGGTGGGGCTTCTCTTCAGCTTGTAGATTTCCCCTTCTTGCTATGTCCTCCCGCGGCCGTTCCTCATGGCACATACACACGCAGAGAGAAGGTGCTCTGGTATCGCTTCCTCACAGACGTCACTAATCCTATTGGATCAAGGCCCCACCCTCATGATCTCATTTAACCTTAATGACCACCTTAGGGTTGTGTATCTAAATATTGTCACATTAGAAATTAGGGCTTCAACAGATGAATTCTGGTGGAGTGTAGTTCAGTCCATAACAATCTGGACGGCAGAATTTCCTGCTTCAGGACTTGGCTCAGTCATTGGTTTGCTTTATAAATGAAAGATAATTCTTCTCTCTGTTCCATTTGCTTCTGCTAGAACTGTCTTTAGATACAGCTTTTATCACATCTCTCTCTTGTGTAATAATCTATACTAACTTTTCCCTCCAGATCAGACCTGAAGAACTCTAGACTAATTTTTTTTTTTTTGGAGAGATTTTCACTGTAGGGCGCGTGTGCTCGCCAGACAGACAGAGAGAGACATAGAGACAGAAAGCGAGAAATCAGCCCCCAGGGGGGATGGTCACGCCGCAATCCCTTCTCCTCCATTCTCCTCTCGGGATCTTGGGCACGCACGCACATGCGCCCGGCGTGAGTTTTAAGCCACTGGGTCCGGGACACGAACCGCAGTCGACTACGTGGGAGTCCAGTGACATAGCCATTCCTGC
>NW_006160061.1:2137331-2170683 GCF_000334495.1 Tupaia belangeri chinensis
TCCTGCTGGTTCCCTAGACTAATTTTTGACCTCTACTGCTTTCTCCTCTGTTTCTTCATCTCTTTGAATCATAGAAGCTCAGCACTAGACAGGACCTTATAAAGTCTAATCCTGATCTGATTCTCGATGTCTCACACAAACCATCATTTCAGGAGCAATTTTAACACTTCCAGTGACAGGGAACTTGTAGAAGCACATTCCACTTTTACACAGTGTGTCAGAAAATTCTTTCTCAAATATAGATATAATTGGAGTCTGTAATAGTTGTCCATTGGCTCTTGTTCTGCCTTTTCCCATCCTCTAGCTTTTAAGTATTTGCAATTGGCTACCATGTGTTGTTTTTCCCAAATGATCCTTAACTGGTTTCTTCAAAAGATCCCTGCAATCTCATTACCCTTTTGGTTATTTTCTGGAGCTCTTCTTTTTCTGGTTGACAGTTCTCTTTCTAACAGGAGGCATCTCGACCTGAACTCTGTGTTAGCTCTCCTGGGTGGAATGACATGATTAGTATTAACTTGGTAGTCAACTAAAACCACAGTCCCTTTTAATTTATATTTGTGCTGCTCGCAAGTCATGCTTGTCATGACTACATTCTGGTAGTATTTTTTCCCCCAGAAATAAATGCATTCACCTATATTAAATTTCATCTTGTCCAATCTGGCCATCATGTTAGCTAGAAGAATTTTTTATGGATTTTTCATCTGTCATAATATGTGTGTGAATAGTGTCTTCCAATGTCATAGTTGACCCTAAATTTGATCGTCAATACCATTTATGTCTTCAGGCAAGTTTCTGGAAATGACAATTTGGGCAGGACTTGTTTCAAGTCAGCCACAGAGTACTAGGTCGCATCTTCTTAACCGGTGTTTTACGCATTAATAAGCAGACACTTGAGAATCATCTATCACACAGCTTGTGTTTTTCCGCTCCATGAATAACCCTGTTGAATGTATTGTATTCTAGATAGCATTCCTTGTAGCTGAATGAAAGGCGAGCATTGAAATTAGGGTGTGTTCCTGGTAGTCCAGCATCCACACCATATTGGGGGTGGTTCTTTGGGGCCTTTTTCATTCTTTCTGTCAAAAATTTTTTTTCTTCATCGTTCACTTTTAATCATAGTATTCTCTTTTATGGACAGAATAGTTTTACTTCTTCCAAGGAAGCTGGCATGCATCTTCCCTCCATGAATCCCAGGCCTTGATTTTTGGTACATAATACATTTAGCACATGGCCTCAACATGCTTTGAATGTTTGTCTCATGTTGGTGTTATGCGTATCCCAGAATGAAATGCACACTTGGTACATATGTGTTGGGTGATTGAAGGGGAGTCTTGTCATTAAGACAAGACCGTAACCACAAACACCTTAAGGAGAGATGCGAATCTTACAATTCTTTTTTAAATTGGGGTGAAACTTACATAACATAAAATTAGCCATTTTGAAGTGAACAATTCAGTGCTTACATTTTTGGGGAACTCCTGTCTATGGCACAGATGCATGGCACTACCATGTATGGAGCAGAAGGGGGCACACAGAAGATGCTCAGTTAGGCATTTACTAACAATGACCTGATGTGATAATCTCTTGGTTTCCTCTGTAAGCATACTGTGACTAAGGACTAATTACTCACATCCTTTGAAATGGATTTATAAACATTGCCAATGTTTTATTTTTGGAAACTTTTAAGTTGTGGACCAAAGAAAGCCTTATTCTGAAAGCATTAGACTCATGCTATTATTTAAGAAACAAAGAATTCTTCTGGATGAGCAAGTAGCACTTAGAAAGTAGGTTGCCATTTACTACCTCCAAGGAGCTGTATGAAATGAAGCAAGCCAGACTAGGAGCGATTTGGACAAGACAGACTTCATTTCATCTTCCTTCCTAGACCATGTTTGATCCCCTAAAAGAAGAATGCTGCCACTATGGTGACAATAATGAAAAAATATATTCATATTTCTCTCCTCCAAGATTCTTTATAATTATGCCACCATTAGAAACACGAATAGGGGCCAGGTGGTGGTACAGTGGTAATACAACTGCATCTACACAGGAAAGGTTCTGAGTTCATGTCCTGGGACCTTCCTGAAATTGCCGTGCACACACACGCATACCCATGATCTGGGCCAGCTGGCACTGGGTGTGACTTGTGTCATGAACACCCTGTTGAGATTACTATTTGTCTCATTGAAGGAAACATATAAACTAAAAAGGAAAAAAAGGCATATTTATTAGCAAAGATATTTTATCCTCATATTAAATAGTTAATGCAATGTAACCCTCCCTTTCTATATATATATGTGTGTGTGTATTCCATTAAGAGCCATGCCTCTTAAGAAAATTTTATTCCTTTGCTTGTTGATATGCATTTTGCTTATATATATATACTTTTTGCCATAGGGCACATGTGCTTACTGGAAAGACAGAGAGAGAGAAAGTGAGAAAGTGTCCACCCCGGCAGGCGAATGGCTACGCTGCAAACCCCTCCCCTCCACACTCCTCTTGGGATTTTGGGCACATGTGAACATGCACCTGGCATGATTTTCAAACCACCAGGTGGAGAACTTTAACTGCATGGTTGGTCATGGGGGAGTTCAGTGCCCCAACAACCACGCCACCTGCTGGCCCTCCGTTTTATTCTTTAATGCTATCTAGTTGATAAAAGATCTCTGCCTCAGGGATTTGGTGAATCAGGTGGTGGTAATATTAATCCCTTTTTCTCACATGAAGAAGTGAAAGCTCAGCAAGGATCAGTACCTTGAAAAGAGCCCAACAGTTCAGTAAACATTGGATATGAGACTTTAACTCCAGCCTGTACCTCCCAAGTGTTTGGATGTCCCAAAGAAACTTTCAGCACTCAGAAATCTGACCTCCTACAGTAGAATCCTATTTCAGAGAGGCAGTTTTGGCTGGAAACTTCCATTACTTCAACACTTAACCCTTCTACCATTGCTCACACCATTTCTCTCTTCTGGTACCATTTATATAATTTTTTGACCCAAATCTTACTCAAATGTGGAGGTCCCTCTTTGGGGAGATTCTAGGGATTCTAGTTGGCCCCTGTGTTATGTTGTATGGTTGAGATCACCTTGCACTTCACATCTCCTGTATGTGCAAAGTAATTGTGTTTCCAAAGACAATTTGTTTATAAATGTCACAGTAACCAGAAAGAGCCATGACTCTTAAGAAACCCTGTTTCCATGTTTTTTAATATGCATTTTGCTTGTGCTTATGTTTACATTTTGACATTGCCCATCATGAAGACAAACTAGGAACCACTGTTTGGGCAAATAGTGATTTGCCCAATTTTATTAGATTGACACAGTGTTTTTTGTAGATTGATTTAAAACTAATAAGAATATAATTTAGGAACCGAATAGTATTTTACTTAAAATTAAATATAATTTTAAGCCATGTTCAGTCTTTTTTATGTTAAAAAATAGGAAAGTTTTTTTTTTTTTTTACTTTCTCACTTCTTAATTCCTTATATTTGCATTGTTTTGTTTGTTTTCTTCTTTTGCAAACAACTTTCATAAACTGGGTGAATTTCACCATTGCCTAGATTCGTCAAAAAACTTTTTGGTAGTAGTGAGGTGCTTATAAATGCCTTGGATCCTTGAGAGGAGTGGTATTCTAACAGAGCAATTTGGAAGGGGCTCAGCAAACGGTTGGGCCATGCATTCTTTTAAAAATAACTTATTGGGAACCAGCAGTTAGCGTAATGGCTATGTTGCTGGACTCCCACGTAGTCGACTGCGGTTCACGTCCCGGACCCAGTGGTTTAAAACTCACGCTGGGCGCGTGTGCGTGCGTTCCCAAGATCCTGAGAGGAGAATGGAGGAGAAGGGATTGCGGTATGGCCATCCCCCCTGGGGGGTGATTTCTTGCTTTCTGTCTCTATGTCTCCCTCTGTCTGTCTGGCGAGCACACGCACCCTATAGTGAAAAAAAAACCTTATTAATTTATTATTATTATTTAGTTTGACTGGAGAGTGACAGAGATAGAAAGTGGGAAAGCAGACTCCTGGTTATAGGACTCAAACCATGGTTGGCCATGTCAGAGTCCAGTGCCTCGACCACCATGCCATCTGCTGGCCCCAGGCCATGAGTTCGTACTTTCGTGTGTTTGTGGGAGAGGAAAGGAAGAGTAGTAGTTCCAAACGTCTTGTTCATTCTCTGAAAATATGTTATTGTCATTGACATTTAGTTAAAACTCTGAAATGACAGGAAGTCTTGCTTATAGAAATCCAGCCTAAGGTGGGTGGCCATAATAGTACATAAGTACACATTGAGCGGACCTTTCCCAAAAGTGTTACTTTCTATATTAACTCCGTTTGCTGAGAATGTGCAGAATTCCTTTAAGTTAAAAGTGGTATGTTTATTATTATTATTTCTGGTGCGTAGAAGACTCAGGGAGTATAACAACTAAATATTTGTATGATTGTCATGTGTAAAAGGTATCTAGTTTGTTCTATGGGAACTCGAGTTATGGAATTAGGGACAGTGGACAGAAGTCTCAGGGAAGGAGAATTTTATAGAACATAAGGATAAAATTTCAGGGACCAGCAGATGGCACAGTGGTTATGTTGCTGGACTCCCGTGTAGTTGACCACAGTTCGAGTCCGGGACCTGGTGACTTAAAACTCACACTGGGCATGTGTGCTTGCATGTCTAAAATCCTGGGAAGAGAATGGAGGAGAAGGAATTGCAGTGTGGCCATCATCCATGCAGGGGTGATTACTTTCTTTCTTTCTCTCTCTTTCTCTCTGTCTCTCCAATAAGTGCACATGTCCTGTAACAGAGATCTCTCTTAAAAACCAGAAAAGAATAAAATTTCAGAACTTTCTGAAAATGGAATAATTAAATTTTCCAAACCCACAAATGTTCAATTAGAGGCAGAAAGACCACTTAGCATATAGATAGAATTCAATTTTTAAATTTGCAAATGAATTAGATTCTCTCTAAACATCCTCCAACTTTGAAATTAGGTGATCCTGTGTGCCAGTTAGAAGACAGACATTAGGGCCTGCTGGCTAGGGCAGCTGGATGCCACATGACTGACCTGATGGTTCGAGTTCCAGACCCAGCAGCTTGGGAAACTTGTTAGGTGTGTGTGCATGTGTGTGTGTATGCCCAAAATCTCAAAAGGAGAAATGGAAGGTAAGGGATTGCTGTGTGCCCATTCCCCATAAGGGGTACTTTCTCCTGTCCTGCTTCCCCCTCTGTCTCTCTGGTAAATATACACATCCTCTGGCAAAAATAAAATAAATTAAAAAAACTATTTAAAAAAAAGAAGTCATATTTTGGATTTTGACCATTTCATCAATAGCCATTTAACAGCCATCAAATATTGCACCATGACATTTAAGTCTGTGGTTCTATTGTAGAGTTTATAAGTCACCATGTATCTGTCGTCTTCAGAAAAGGGGACTAGAACAAGCTCTGGCAGAACATTCGCCAGACTATAGACTCGGAGATGGCACATCAGTTCCTTAGAAGGCTTTCAAGGTTTTTCTGTTTGTCTGTTTGTTTTTTCCTGACTTCTGAGCTTGTGCCACTCTAGAATATCTGTTTACCTTCTCCATAAAATACGCAAAAGCATATGGCAAATGGAAATCAACTAAGAAAGGCCTCCTTCCTTGTCAGAGGCCTTGGCATCTCGGATCCCTTTCTTTACCTTCTTCCTGTTGTCTCTAGGCTCTGAACTAACTCTTGGGCAGCTGGGAAATATTCTGAGTTGAAAACTGAAAAAACTTAATGGAGTGCCTCTCCCAGAGGTGTTTGTGCTTTTATAGGAAGTTCTGGAAGATTAAGGCAAAATAAAACACAACTCCACCACTTAAAAGAACAACTCACAGGACCAGCAGATAACGGTTACATTGTGGGACTCCCATGTTGTCGACTTCACTTCAAGTCCTGGACTAGGTGGCTTGAAACTCATACCAGGCACGTGTACATGGTTGCCTCAAATCCTGAGAGGAGAATGGGAAAGGGATTGTAGTGTGACCATTTCCCCCAGGGGGTGATTTCTTGTTTTCTGTCTCTCTGTCCCTCTCTGTCTCTCCAGTGAGTATATATGTACCCTATAGAAAAAAAATCTCTTAAAAAAAAAAAAAAGAACAACTTAATAATGAAATACATAGGCCCTGGGACTGGCAAAAAGGAATTTGGACGGTGATTATTGGTGGGAGCCTGAAAAAGAGAAGAACCTTCCTGGCATGTAGATTATTATCTAACCTAGCCACATAAAAGGCCTACTCTGATAGAAATCCAGTGAATGTGTTCATTTCAATTATTTCCAAAAAGGAAATTCTGCGTGCGGAGTGGAATGGATTCATTGCCAAAAGCTGGGTTGAGAGCTAATTTGTGCCTTGTTCGTGACTCCCACGTGTCTCCAATGAGAAGGCCTCCTCTGATCCCTACAGAGAAAACCTTATTCAACGAGACGTATAAAGATACCAAATGCACTCTCATGAAATGGCCTCCATAAATCAACTGAACCATCTTCAATGATGTATGCTTCGAGAGCCCAGAGAACATTTATAATCTTGAAACATAGGAGGGCTTTCTGAGGTTTTTAGTGGCAGTTCTGGTTCTCAATAGGCCAAATCATAATAGTCTGCAGATAGGGAATTAATTAACATGTGATGCTGTAAGAGGCCTCTTGTTTCCCTAATGGGAGGTGGTCCAGACCTAGAGCCTCCGAGCCACGTATTCCTGGAGAGAAAGATGACCTAAGGAGTGGGGCTTTCACTTTGTAGCGTTCCAAGTGCCTCCAGGAAGACTGCTTTTTATCCTGAAGGAGGCGGTTGACATGTAGGTGGCTAAGGAATCCAATACCACAGGACACCGCAGGCACAGGACATGTTAACCCAGAGCTTAAATTAAACAGCCTGATCTGTTTGCAGTGGTCATTTTCACAATATAATTGAGAGCCTCTTAACTATTTTTTGTAGGACAGGACTTTTATTTAATTTTTATTTTATTCCATTTTTTTAAAAATTGTCAGGATGTGTGTGCTCATCTCAGAGAGAGAGAGAGAGAGAGTGAGAGAGAGAAGGAGAAAGCCCTATCCCACCATGCTGCAACGCCTTCTCCATTTCTCCATCCTTTCAAGATTCTGGGTGCACACACATGTTCACCTACTTGCAATCCCTTCTCCATTTCTCCATCCCTTCTAGATTTGGGGCACACACATATGCTTGCCTCGTATGTTTTTCAAGTTGCTGGGACCAGAATTGGAACTGCAGTCAGCCATGTGGAACCCAGCTCTGTTAACCGCTAGGCTATGTGGCCAGCTCAGGTGCAACGATGTAAGGAAAGTTATTTGCACAAAATGTCTTTGCAACACTGTCTACCTCTAAAGTGTCATGCTTCTTTGGATGACATTTTTGGCTACAATTTACTGAAGAAATGGACAGAAGCAAGATGTACTGTGATCTCTGAATGTTCACGAGGGTCTAAACATGACTTTTCAGCACAAGAAAGCCAGTCTTTTGTGTAACAAATAGCACTGGCTGCTCCCCAGAATCCTTCAGTCAGGGGTTACTGACTGCCTGCTGTGTGAACTTTCACTTCTGGGAAAATTAATGTGGGCTTTCTGCAGAAGTTGTTTATTTTTTAAATTCCTTGTTTCAAATAGCACAGCACAGGGGCCAGCAAGTGGCTCGGAGGTTAAGGTGCTGGATTCCACATGGCTGGCTGTGCTGTTTGATTCCTGAGCCTAGCAGCTTGAAAAGCACTCCAGCGCATGTGCATTTGTGTCCAAAATCCTGAGAGGAGGAGTGGCTGTCCTTCTTGAGCAATGATTTCTCACTTTCCCTCTGTCTGTCTCTCTCAGATAAGGGCACATGCCATATAGCAGGGAAAAACAAACAAATAGACAAAAAACACAGGACAGTTTATGAATTGCCCTTTATAACAACTCCATCTTGTGATAGATCAGATTGCTTCAGTAACCAAATCTTGGGACTCTTAAGTTAAAGTTGATACAGTTTTTCTTCTTTGTTCCTTTGTACATTTTGGAAAGCTGTCTCAGAGCAACTCTCCAGCACCTGAAAACTCCATTCTTACTGTGGTTATGGAAAAAGTCATGACATATTTTTCTATGCATCATGACTTTTCTGATAACCCAATGGTTCAGGAATTGATAAATGAATAGATTAGTTTATATGAAAAAGGATACCAAAAGGATAATAATGGTCTTTCAGAAAGCAATTCAGATCTCCCTTTTCTAGACATTACATATTCTTTGAAGGGAAACCTGTTTGTAAAGTCGGAATTTCAGTTGAATAAAAGAACACATACTACTGTGAAGAGTATCTGATCACCTAATGAATACCATTTCTTCAAATCTTGTCATCATTTTCATGTCCATATTGATATCACAAATTTTAATAATTTGTAAAGAAATACTATAAATACAAAACAACTTGAATTTTCTTGAGCGAGTTAAGCCTCTACATTCACACAAAGTGAATTTCCATCCATATATGGATTTGTTTACAGTGCTGTCCTACAGCTACTGTCATGGTTGTTTGCAAAAGTTTATTAATGCCAACACAGCTTGCTTCATTTGGTTGAGATGACTTGTCCTATTTAAGCTATTCTTACGTCAAAATAGGAAAGTTACTTGAGCCAAAATCAAAGCGTAATGTTACATTGGTCAGTATAATCATTTCCATCGATTCAGCTCTGCACAAAGTGCCTTGATGCATAATTCATTTGCTGACTTTACTCTTCCAAAGACTTCTGTGTCCAGCCGAATGCCTTATCTGTGCCTAGATGTAGCCTCCCCTGAGCTCTCATTGGCCTGGAAATCTGACCAAGTGGCACCTTTGTTTCCTTGGCCATTTTTACATCCCCCAAATGTGCAGTTTATATGATATAGGGTGTCAATATGTTGTAATCCTTTCTCTGACCCTCCAGCTCTTTAGGATCTTGGATGTACATGCACATACCCAGAGTGTTCCCCAGCCACCAAGGGATCCAAACCATAGTCAACCACATGGCTTCTAGCACTGCAATTCAGTTTGCTACTGACTGTGCCACCAGACTGGGCACCATTGCAAAAGTAGTAGGTGCTCATTGTAACCATTCAGTAATACATAAAAGCAAAAGCTAGCCATCTCTCCCTAGCTTTCTTTTGTTTTTCCTTTTTTGGAGAGGTTTTCACTATAGGGCGTGTGCATTCGCCAGAGAGACAGAAAGCGAGAAATCACCCCCCCAGGGGGGATGGCCATGCCGCAATCCCTTCTCCTCCGTTCTCCTCTTGGGATCTTGGGCACATGCACATGTCCCTGGCGTGAGTTCAAGCCGCCGGGTCCAGGACTTGAACCGTGGTTGACTACGTGGGAGTCCAGCGACACAGCCATTACACTAACTGCTGGTCCCTCTCCCTAGCTTTCTTTATTTCTGCCTTCTCCATTATTAAAGTCAATATTAACAGCCTCATGTCCATCCTTCCACCTGTTTCTTCATACTCAATCATGTGCAAATATACCTTGGCACTGTTACAGAAAATGGGATTGTGCCATATTCATTACTCGGCTTCCTTCCAGGTCAATAGGGAGCTGTCTCTCTTTTTAATAGTTTCATGATATATGCGGGTACTACTATTTTTCAGTTGTTCACTTACTGATAGAAATTTAGAATGCCAGAAATTTAGAATGGCAGGACCAGCAGTTAGCGTAATGGCTATGTCGCTGGACTCCCACGTAGTCGACCACGGTTTGCATCCCGGACCTGGTGGCTTAACACTCACGCTGGTGCATGTGCATGTGTGCCCAAGATCCCGAGAGGAGAATGGAGGAGAAGGGATCGCGGCATGGCCATCCCCCCTGGGGGGTGATTTCTCGCTTTCTGTCTCTCTGTCTCTGTCTGTTTGGTGAGCACACGCGCCCTATAGCAAAAAACCTCTCCAAAAAAAAAAAAAATTTAGAATGGCACAGATGATCAAATCTTGGGACTCTTAAAGTTTATACAGTTTTGTTTCTTTGTTGCTTTGTTTGTTTTGGAGAGCTGACTTGGAAAAACTCTCCAGCATTCCAAAGCTCTGTTCATAATATGGTTGGAGGAAAAGTCATAACATATTATTCTATGCAAAAATCCATTACCACTTTTCTGTCATGACTGCGGTTTGAGTCCCAGACCTGGTCTCACTTTCTCTCTCTCTCTCTCGCTCGCTCGCTCTCCCCTCTCTGGCCAAATTAAAAGAAATAAAGTTAAATAAAATAATTATTTATAAATTTAGAATGCCATTTTTCATTTGGAGTTCGGTAGAGATAGAACGCATTCCTTGGTTTTCTTACTATGGAACTTGAACGGTGATTATTTTTAAAGGAAAAAAGCCAAAATGTCAGTTTCTAACAGACGTGGGAATGTGTGGAAGGATTTTATATTCATAAAAGAAGTGGTCTTCCTATCAGCATGTCATCACCTTATGTGGGGAAAAGGCAGAGGGTGTCTGGGACCAAGGGAGGATTCCAGATGTGGGTTGGAAGCTTCTTTGAGCCTTCCGTGTAATGATGTATGAATTTCACTAATTTGGTGAATTTGCCACGTTCCTATTGTGATTCTGCAACTAAGACTTCATGTGTCAGGTACTAAATATGTTATTGCCAGTTAGACTGGACAAGCAGGCTCTTCAGAAAAAAGTAATTAAAACACACCAACAATAATCCAGATTTTCGTAGGTAAGTTAAACTGATGTTACCCCTCCATGTTAGGGCAATTTTAGGTATTAGTTTATCTATAGAAACATCACTAACAGGGTCCTAGACAGTGTTTTCCAGTCACTAGTTAGCGTCTCTCATATGAACGGGTTCTATTTTCAGAGAAAGCATAGGACAGATTCCTTAGCAATTCTTGGTCACTAGCCAGCTAGTATACTGCAGTGACCTGGGATAACCTGAGAGTTCAACCGCAGAAATGATTATATATATATGAGTGTGTGTGTGTATGTATGTGTGTATATATATATATATATATATATAGTGTGTGTGTGTGTATATAATGAGAAATATATATATGTGTGTGTGTGTGTACATTAAACACACACACACACAATTCAACTGATGAAGAATGGAAATGGAACATGACCAGAATGGGGGAAGAAGGTGCATGACTTACTTGGAAATGGTATTTGCATGTTTTTATTTTCTTTAGGGGTGTGTGTGTGTGTGTGTGTGTGTGTGTGTGTGTGTGTGTTCAATGCTAGAGAGCGTGTGCATGAGAGAGAGTAAGCACCTCTCGGTGGGACCTGGTCCTATCATCTTTTTTCCTCCAGTCCTCCATCCTATCAGGATCCCGGGCATGTGTGTACACACCTGGCACATTTATCAAGCTGCCAGGGCTGGGACTCAGGTCCTATCTGCTTTCCTCTGCACTGTAGGTCCGGCCCTATTTTCTGATTTTTAAAAACCCATAATAGAAATCAACAAACAAGCTTCAAATAGTATAAAAGGATACACAATGTCAAGTAAAAAGTCACGTAATTCTAATCCCCAGAGTTAGCTGCTAGCACATTCTATTTTCAATATGAGAAAACAAGTTGGCAAACATTATATATGTACACATATACATATATACATATACAGATAAGGTGATGACATGCTGATGGGAAAAATCCTTCCACACATTCCTAACATATGTGTACATGTCTATATATATACACATATGTGTGTGTGCATATATAGTTGTTTGAAAAGTCATGATGAAATTTTCCATGTTTTTTCTATGCAAAACAGTGTCACAAATTTTCTGACAACCCAATATATTACATAATAAACTATAATGTAAATATTACATACATATATGTGTGCACACATGTATTTAAAAATAAGTGGGTATAAAAGATAAAGGAGTGGGGCCAGGAAATGGCGTGGTGGTTAAGGCACTGGGTTCCTACATGGTCTACTGCACTTTGAGTCATAGATCTGGTGACTTGAAAATCACTCGGGGCACATGTGTGTACAGGCCCAAATCCCGAGGAGAGTGGAAGAGAAGGGACTTAATATGACCATCCCCCCAGGGAGTGATTTCTGTCTCTGTTGAGCACATGTGCCCTACGGCAAAAAACTCTTAAATAAATAAATAAGGGAGCATAAAGAGTTCTTGAACCTGCCATCTTCACAAAACAATATATCTTGTACTTAGTTTCTTATCAGTACATTTAGATCTGCCACATTCTTATCAATTTCTGCCTAGTGATCTTTGGTTGAGTTGTAACATAATATTTTTCACCAATCTTCTACTGATGGCTAGGAAGTTTGCAGTGCTTTGGTATTAAGACAATATTGCAAATAATACCCCTATATAATTATCTTTATCGATTCATATGTGTTAAATTTTATTCTTTTTTATTTTTTGGAGAGATTTTTCCTATAGGGCGTGTGCACTCACCAGAAAGATAGAGACAGAGAGACAGAAAGTGAGAAATCACCCCCCAGGGGGGATGGCCATGACGCAGTCCCATCTCCTCCATTCTCCTCTCGGGATCTTGGGCATGCACGCACACGCACCTGGCGTGAGTTGAAGCCATGGGGTCTGGGACTTGAACCACAGTTGACTTACGTGGGAGTCTAGCGACATAGCCATCATGCTATCTGCTGGTCCCAAGGACTTCTTTTCATTAAAAAAAAAAAAAAAGTTTATTTCATGAGAGAAAAAGACAAGCGCCCTTAGGAGGGTTTCGTATTGGTTTTCCCCTCCCCTGTTTCAGTCATGCAAGATCACTGGCATGTGTGCATGTGCCTAGCAAGTATGGTGGACCTGGGAACTGAACTCTGGTCTTCCATTGATCTTCACACACTGCAGAGTATTGCACAACTGTCCCACCAGGCTGGCCCACTTTAGGACTTCCCTGGACTCTGCATTTATGATTATTTTGTTTGTTTCTGTGCTCTTATCAAACTGCTTATAATACATTTTGCTCTTCAGGAAGATCCATTCCCCCTTTTTTCCTGGTCTTTGTCTCAAATTTATTTTCCATGTGAATTTGGGTATGATTTTGCTAATTTTTTCTCCAAAGAGTCCTATGAGCATTTTGATTATGATTATGTTAAATTTAATATGGGGAAAGGTCATATCTTCATGATACTGAGTCCTCTCAGTTTGGAACAGGTCAAGACCTTCTCTTCAATTCTCTTCAATTCTTCTTTTTATGGTTATCAGTTAAGATTTGTTTTTCTTTATGTAGGGCCTTTATATACAATGTTTCTTATCTCTCCCCAAGTATTCTACCTATTTTGTAGAATGGGTGGGCTTTTTTCTCCTGTTACTATCTACTGATTTATTAGTTGTATAAAGGAAACTTGTGGTTTTAATGTATTCATTCAGTAACCAACAACTTGTTTAATCTCAACTATCTTTCACTTTGTCCTCTTGAAATTCCAAGATATATAGTCATATTATCTGCAAATAATGGTAACTGTTACTTCTTTCTTTGTGCTATGGAAATTTATTTTCTATCTTGATAAATTATTTGTGTGCTATTCAAAATAAAGACAATAGAAGATTTTTTTGTTCTCTAATCATGTGAGTTAATAGTTTTCAATTGTAGGTCACAACCCATTCATGGATCATTAAATTGATTTAGTATATTATTACTAGAATTTTAGAAAAATAAAATAGAATAGAAAAATATCAAAACATTCCATACAATATGGACTGTGAACCTTGTTTTAATTATGTGTGTATGTGTGCATGTGCACAAACACCTTCTCTGGGATCAGAAGGTAAAATTAAGTATGTTGTGGTTAAAATAAAAGGTTTGAGGGGTCAGAAGGTGGTGTGATGGTTAAGGCACTGGATCCCACATGGCTGACTCCACAGTTTGAGCCCTAGACTCTGTGGCTTGAAAAACACACTGGGCGTGTGTGTATGCGTGCATGCCCAAAATCCTAAGAGGAGAATGGAGGAGAATGGATTGTGTCATGGCCATCCACCCTGGGGGGAAGGGGTGGTGGTGGTTTCTCACTTTCCTTCTCTTCGTCTTTTTGTCTCTCTCCAGTAAGCACACACCCCCTATAGCCAAAACTAAACAAACAAACAAACAAAAAAGCTCATAATATATAATTAATTACCTTGTGGAATGTACAAGAACTTCTCATGGTCCTCTGACAGGAGACCCTCTCCTCTTGGCTCCTTCTCACTGTGCCTCCCCATAGGTAAGAGCAGACTGAGTAGAATTCTGTGAACACTGCAGTGGCTGTCAGCTTTAGGATAGATGGACAGTGAGCAACTGACGCCATCAGATGGAATGTGATACTGCAGCGGAGTATCTAGGAGCTGGCAACTAGAGCCAGGTTACTGAAAAGAAGCAGAACATAAAGGGCCCATTTGCTGAATTCAGCTTGTATGGCGTGTCTATGAGAGTACCATTTTTGGTTTGTTTCTAATTATTTGCCAAATGAAGTGTGGAGATTGCAAGTCTGCATTTTCCAGCTACCACCTAGGCAACTCAGTTTCTCAAGAAGGCAGAAGTAGGTGAGATAGAATCAGGGCATCATCCTTTGAGAATCATCATGCCAGTGCATTCATGGACTGCCTCCCAAGCACAGAGGAATGTCTTAGGAGACTTAGAATTCATGAGACATGGTCTTTGTCTTCATGGGGCTGCTTAAGCTCGTTACATTGTGATTATTCAGATACTCCTATTTAGCTTAGCATTCAAGCGTCTACAGTTTAATACAACATGTAGAAGGCACTGTAAAAGGGACATCAGGCAGGTCAAACGCTCCCATTTGTAACTTGACAATCATTAAACAATAAAAGGGTATTTTTAAAAAGAGGCAATATATGTCTAGCATATGCTCTCTTTTATTCTAAAGTTCATCCATTCATTTTTTTTTCTTTTTTCTGAGAGAGAGAAGAGAGTGGAGAGAGAAAAAGAAAGACAGCCATCAGGGTCTCCATACATGATCCTATTCTAGTGTAAGTCACCCAGATCAATGGCACACACATGTGCCCCTGGTACACTGATCCAAGACATTTCCCATGTGAGTCCACCTGTGCCACCACGTGGCTCCTTCTTTACTTTTTTGTGCCGTGAATACCTTGAACAGTCTGGTGCAGCCTATAGAGTCCTCATAATATCTTTAAATGTTTAAAATAAAACATAGGACTACAAAAGAAACACATGATATTGTTAAATATTTATCAAATAATTTTCAACTCTTATATATTAATAGTAACAAGTTATCTTTATTAATGCACATTTGAAATAAAAGCAAGCTAAAATTATTTTTGTTATTTGTTATTAGGCACAAGCACTCACTGGAGAGAGACAGAGAAAGAGGAGGGCAGAAAGTAAGAAATCACTCCCCAGAGGGATGGCAACCCCTTCTTTCCCTTCTCTTCTTGGGATTTCAGGAATGGATGCACACGTGCCCAGTGTGTTTTACAAGCCACCGAGTCTGGGGCTTCAATCATTCAATTGGCCATGTGAGATCCAGCTGCCTTAACCTTCTCTCCACCTGCTGACCCAGATTTTATGTGTTAGAGACAGATTTTTGAAAAGGCTCCCTACAATCATAACTACTGAATCTACCCACAGTGCAAAAGGTTGCACTATTTATGGAAGTTAAGAATTCTCATTTCATCTGTTAAGTTATATGATCTTTAAACAATGAAAGCCACTCATCACCTTCCATGTAGTGATCAACAAGCAATGTTACAGCCCGCCCTTGGTGGGGCAGGTGGGAACACACTCATCTGCAGTGTTGGAACCTACATGGCTGACTACAGGTTCAGATTCTAAGTCCACCTAAAGGATCTTTCCTGGATGGAGGACTGGGAGAAGAGGATTGAGGCATAATGAGACCCTCTAGAAGGTGTTTCTGTCTCTCTCTTCTTTCTGCCTTGTATGTACATGCACACGTCGTACTCTGTCATGAAAGAAATAAAGTTTTAAAATATAAGCAAAGGGGCTGGCAGGTGGTGGCATGGTGATTAAGGTGCTGGACTTTCATGTGGCTGACCACAGTTGAAATCCTGAACCTGGCAACTTGAAATTCATGCTGGGTGCTTGTGCATATGTGCCCCAAAATGCCAGAAAGAGAATGGAGGAAAAGGGATTGTGGCATGGCCATCACCCCAGGGAGGAGGTGATTTCTCCCTCTCTCTGTCTTTGTCTCTCTCTCTGGTGAGCACACACACCCTATGGCAAAACCTAAAAAAAAGAAAAGAAAAGAAAAAGATGAAATGAGCAATGGTAGGTGAAAAGGGGATGCTGGGAAGCCACAAGATGGCCTGGGTTACCACCACCAGGCAGCTGAATGACTCATGGGCACATTTGCAGGTCATAGTCTCATGAGATCTAGTGGTGGGTGTAGCACTATGCATTTGAAATAATAGTGAGTGTAGTGTTTTCAGCTATCTCTAACAACTATAAAGTGATACAGAATTTTCCACAAATTCTGTTGGCCACAGAGTAATAGATATTGCTGATGTTATAGGAATAATGGAGGAGAATGCTAGATTAGAAAGTAAAATAGAAGATGTAATTTTTTTTTTTTTGGATCTAAATTCATGAGTGATCTGAATTCTATCCACAGATTCTTTGGGGATCCTAATTTTAAAAGCCCTACTTTCTACAGCAAAATTACCTTTAAACATTGTTCTATACTCTGCCTTCTCTTCTCCCTTTCTCTATTGAGCCCATTGTATTTAAGCCTTTCCCCCCTTAGTCTATGCTAACTATTGAGGTCATCGATGACTTCCTTACTGCTATGGTCAGTGATCTTGCTTGCCTTATCAGCAGCATTTAAGATAACCATTCTTTTTGTATACTTTTCCTCGCATACTTCAAGAATAGATCCTTGAGATTTTCCTCCAGCCTTTGACCACAAGTTCTTAGATAGCTATAATGATTCTTCATCTCCTTACTATCATAAATTGGAGTGACCCCATGATATCAATCCTTTAGCATCTCTTCTATCTACACGCATTCTTTCATTGATCTCAACCAGCCTTTAGGTTTTAAATGATCATCATATTATTCATGTCGCCCCAGAGTTATAACTTCAGCTCCAACCTAGCTCCTGAATTCCAAGTGCCTATTCAGTATTTCTACTTGGTCATCCGATAGGGAGGCTAAATGATCATGTCCAAATCTGAGTTCCCTGTGTTCTTCCCACACCTGCTTTTCTGTGGTCTTTCCTATCCCAGCAAGTGGAAACTGTATTCTTTCAACTGTTTAACTCTTCTTTCTCTTGCATCCCACCTTTAATCCATCAGCAAATCTCCTCAGTTCCAACTTCAGAACATCTCCCAGATATTACAGTGTTTCACCACTTCACTGTGGTCTCTCTGATGCGAACCTTCTAGGACTCTACCCTGAAAAACTGCCGCAGTCTCCTCCTCTCCTTGGTCCTTTTTTCTATCCTTAAATTTGGAAGTGTACAAATCTTACAAGCAACCTACCTACTCTGCTCCTTTGAATTAAGAAATATGCACAGTTGCCTAAGGATATTCAGAACTCTTCCAGGTGTCAGATAATGCTAATGTGCTTGATTCCAAAATGATGGATATTTTCCTACAAGTGACCTATGAAATTCATTCAGCAGCAAAATCACTGACCTGATAGGATTTTAAACGCAGCTCTACAGGTTTGATGTCCATCTAAACACATTTCCCAAAGCATGGTACCTCAATTTTAGAAAATTATTTATAAAGGATGCCCAGGAATTATTTCAAATGTTCAAATGAAATTGTGACTTTAATCAAATACTAAGGTATTATGTTCTTTCTGTTGAGTGACTGCCAAATACCCCAAATGTGTTATCTCATAGCCAATTTTGTATTGTTTATTCTCTGTCATGGAATCAGAAAATAAAAGAAATGCCTCAAATGTATAATGTGCAGAGAGCGTTTCTTAGCATAGTTAAATCACTTGTTCAATGAAGACCATTAATGGTTTTTATGTGCCAGGCATGCCACTGGATGCTGGAGATGCAAATATGAATAAAATCCAGTGGACAGATGGGGCACGCAGGAGGAGTAAACAAGTAGCTGGAATACAGTGTGAGATGCACTGTAACAGAGGTGGTAGGGACTAGGCACAATGGTAGCATGAAGGGTGGATTTATCAGCTATGTTTAATAGCTTATGGATCAGGAAGTTTCATCCTAAAGTAATCTCTGAGATTCCTTGAAAAATGATATGATCTTGGTCACCATATGTGAAGGATGCTTGTCCCTACTGCACTTCAACCCTGTTCTAAAGCAGTGCTGGTGGGGCTGTCAGGTGAGTAGTGGTTATGTCACTGGACTTCCAGATGGCCAACCAAAGTTTAAGTCCTGGGCCTAGTGGCTTGAAAATCATGCCAGGGGTGTGCATGGGTGTGCCAAAGATCCCAGGAAGAGAATGGAGGAGAAGGGATTGCCGCATAGACATCTTCTCCTTGGAGTGTGTGTGTGTGTGTGTGTGTGTGATTTCTCACTTTCACTTTCACTGTCTCTCTCTCTCTCTCCAGTGAGCGCACATACCCTGTGGGAAAAACTTCTAAAAGATAATAATAAAACAGTGCTGGCTTGAAATTCCGAAGGATAAAAATGGATTTTGTATGTTTAGTAAACATCCTATGTTAGTGAAACTTCTTAGGCTCTCCTGCCTTGTAATTAATTCACCTCTGACATGTTACACTTTTTCTCCTTAGTAGTATCCTTCTATGTTGTGTGTGTGTGTGTATGTGTGTGTGTGTGTGTGTGCACATCCACTTTAGGAGGTTTCTCTCTTTCTCTCTCTCTCTCACACACACACACACACACACATAACCTAGAAGGATAAATTTAAAAGATCAGTGCCACTGAATGGAGATGAGATGGAAACTCATAGAGAATTATTAAAATTTACAGAAATAGGGAGCCAGCAGGTGGTATGGTGGTTAAGGCACTAGACTCCCACATGGCTGACCATGGTTTGCATCTAGGATGAACCTGGTGGCTTGAAACTCATGCTAGACACGTGTGTGTGTGTGTGCTCAAAATCCCAAGAGGAGAATGAAGGACAAGGGATTGCAGCAAGGCTATCTCCTCTGGGGGTGATTTCTTACTTTCCTTCATTTTGTCTGTCTCTTTCCAGAAAGTGCATGTACCCTATGGAAAAAAACTGAAAAAAAAAATGTATACACACCACACACATACACATATATAGAGAATCATTGGGAAAGTCATGATGCAGTTTTATTTAGAAAAACTACATCAAGATTTTTCCAACAACTATATATATAGATGATAGATATAGATAGACAGACAGACAGACAGATAGATAGATAGATAGATATAGATATAGATAGACAGATACAGATATAGATGAGAGAGAGAGAGAGGTAGAACTTACTGCCTGAGTATGTTAAAGTACCACCTTGTTCTCATCTTACTTTATTAAGAGTAGAGTGCATGGAAAATGAAATTATTTCCCAATCTCCCTCATTTCGCTTATGAAGAAACAGACCACATTTGTGGTAAAACACTTTCTCAGAGTCAGTCAGATGATCTGTAACGATTTGGGATAGAACTCAAGTTTCCTGCCACAGTCTTGGGTTCCTTCTTTGTAAACATGATTTCATTGGCTGACACTTAGAAACAACTTTCCTATCAGAATAATGTAGGCCAGTCTGAGATTGTCTAGCCAAGAACGGTTAGAGTGGAATGTCAGTGAGGTGCCATCTGGGCTCCAACCAGCACCTCCCCACCCCCTTCCAGTGCCTGCAACAGAAAGGCCACGTGCATAACTGTGACAGTTCAAAAACAAGGGGCCACACAGGCTCATGGGCCTGATGCCAGGCAGGGGAGCAAATCATAGAAGTTCAAGCCTAACAGCAATGCGTTGAAAGCCAAGCTAGCATACGAGAGATCTAGTATATAAACAAAGACCAAGATGGTATATTGGAGTCTCTAAGAACTGTTTGCCTGAGTAATTCAGGGGGCAAATTGAGGTGAGAGTCTAATGGCAAAGTAAGAGAACCCTCTGGAATTTTAAGAGTTGGTGTCAGGTGCAGAATGGCAGCAACAGCCTGGGGAGAGCAAACACAGCCAGCCTGGGGGCTAATTTCCCCTGCAGTTGAATTTATTTGGTTAAGCATAGTTGTTGTTTTTTAAAATAATACGATACTTTTAGGCAGGTCATATATCCTCCATTTCAACACAGTCCCACCTGTTGTCCCACACCCACTTAGTTCTTCAGTGAGCCCAGACTTGGCGTTTCTTCAGAGTTCTGGGTATTGCGTAGCCTGGCAGGGATCAAGCTCAATTTCTTGTTACAGGCTGGCAGTCCTCATAGACTCACACATATGAACATGGATAAATCCAAACTTGAAGTTATTTCATAGGCAAAGTCAACAAACCTTGGGTATTGACTAGGTTTGGTCTGTTAGGAAACGGCTCAATATTTTATGAAACTCACTTGCAAACTTCGAAAGGTCTCAAAATACTGGAATGAAATAGAATTTGTTATTTCTACCAACTGCTTGAGTCCACAAGCTACTGCCTTGGTAAATACCTTTTTGAAAGTTCTGATTTTCAGGAAACTCGACTGTTCTGATAGTGAACATGTGATGAAGTTAGAAGCCCCTTCGGCACCCAGGGCAAATTTCAGATAAGCTGTTTGTGGTAGGCAGAACAACGACTACCCAAAGATGTCCATGTACTCATCTCTGAACGCTGATCAGGAAGTCTCAACCTCTAACAATCTCTGAGATTCCTTGAAATATTATATGATTTTGGTCACCGTCTGGAAAAGATGCTTGTCCCTACAACACTCAACTCTGTTCTATGTAATGTAGAATGTTACTACGTCCATATTACATTTCATGACAAAGGGGAATTCAGTTGTTTATCAACTGATCCTGAGATGGGGAGATTATCCCAGATTATACCAATGAACCCACTGTAATCACTGGGGTCCTTATAAGTGGAAGAGAGAGAAGAGAGATGGCAGCATGAGGATTCAGCTTGACATTACTTCTTTGAACATGCAGGAGAGTGGCTGTGAACCAAGGAGGGCAAATGTCCTCTAGAAAAAGATGGGACCTCTCCTGGAGCTTCCAGAAGAAACAGAACCCTTTTTTTTTTTTTAATTGTGGTAGTTTTAGGGTGGTGAGATCCTTTTTGGATTTCTGACCTCCAGAACTGTAAATTAATAAATTTGTGTTGCCTTAAGCAACTTGGTTTGTGGTCATTTGTTACAGTAGCACTAAGAAACTAGTCCAAGCTTAGCTGAGGAAAGGGCAAATGAGGCATGCCTAGGTCAGTGTGGCCTATCTACTGTCATTCATGTTGTTTTAAACCAAGACTGACCATTTGATGTTTATAATTCGGTATTGGCATCGTCACCATTTCCAGAAGCCAAAAGAGGGTTATTTCCAAAGGATAATGCTTGTGAAGCTCTTTCAACTTTCCAAACCAATCAAGTGAGTTTTACAATAGTAAAAGCTACAGGTTCTAAGGCTAGTTCTTACATTCCTGAAGACCCGTCATAACCTAGCCACTTAGCACTGTTTCACTTATCAATTTTGATCTTGATCATAAAACACACTCTCTTTGGTAATAGAGAATTAAATAACAAATACCATTAGACAGAAGATGTCTGAGGTTATGACAGAAACTTTAGATGGGTAAAGTGAAAAGGGAATATAAAACAGTGTTTTTACAGTTTGATTTCTATCAATTAGTATTTACAAAAGAACATACATTCTGACACCTAACAATTTCTAAATTGGTGTGACAATTATTGGGCTGCCATCATAGGATTACCAAACAGAAAGGAGGAGCTAATTGCAAGGCATTTAATTTGGAAATCACAACCATTGCAAAATGGCTTTATGGTTGGATTTTTGGGGTGTTCATCATGGACAGGAAGAAAAAAGGAGCTATGTAGGAATAAAGTCATGTCTGAATTTTCCAAAATGTATTCTGATTTTTCATTGTATGAAGGAAAACTTCAGACCTGGGCTCCTTCTCTTTTTTTAAAATTAATTAATTAATTAATTTTTTTTGCACTTAAAATGTGCTTTTTTTCCAGCTGGCTTTGTGGCTTAGTGGTTGAAGGAGCTAGATCCCACATGGCTGACCACACAGTTCGAATCCTGGCCCCAGCAGTTTAAAAAAACACACTGAGCCACATGCATGTGCATGCCCCAAATCCTGACAGAGCAGGGAAGTGGAGGAGAAGTGGTTGTAGTGTAACTATGTCCCATTAGGAAGTGTTTTTCTCTCTCTGTCTTTCTCTCTCTCTTTCTCTGCCTTCTCTGGCAAGCACATGTTTCCTCTGGGGTGGGGGGGAAACGAAAGAAAGAAAGAAAGAAAGAAAGAAAGAGAGAGAGAGAGAGAGAAAGAAAGAAAGAAAGAAAGAAAGAAAGAAAGAAAGAAAAAAAGAAAGAAAGAGAAAAAAAGAAAGAAAGAAAGAAAGAAAGAAAGAAAGAAAGAAAGAAAGAAAGAAAGAAAGAAGAAAGAAAGAAAAGTTGTGCCTATTTTGAGTTAGATGTGGTCTTACTGCTTTCTCTAGGCATGGCTAGATCCGGATTCTTTTTTCTTTTTTCTTCTTCTTTTTTAAGAGAGAGATATTTTTGCTATGGGGTGCATGTGCTTACCAGAGAACAGAGACAGAAAGTGAGAAATCATCCCCCAGGAGAATGGCCACGCCTCAATCCCTTCTCCTCCGTTCTCTTGGGATTTTGGGCATGCACGCGCATATGTCCAGCATGAGTTTTAAACTGCCAGATCTGGGACTTGAACTGTGGTCAACTATGTGGAAGTCCAGCAATGTAACCATTATACCATCTGCTGGTAGATGCTCATTCTTAAAAGTGTGCATGGAGGAATGATGTATAAATTAAGAGGGTCATTAAGATGGGAGGGAGGAAAAATCAGGAGGTGAGCATGGCTGGGACTATCATGAGGCAAATAAGGGGTCTGGGGAAGGAAGCCAAACAGGGCGCTCTTCTCTGGAATATTACAGTCACCCTTGACCCTGTGACAAGAGCTTCTTTAAGAGTGAGATGGGGGTGCCTCCTTACATTTTGCACCCAAGGCCTCACTTACCTCAGTAATCTCACCCTCAAGGCACAGCCCGTCCAGTAATGGCTGTAATGAGGGATGTAAGCCTGCCTCTAGCTTTGAGGCCAAGTTTTGTCCGAAGACTCCTCATACATTCCAGATCTTCCCTCGTTGGCAAACCCCAGACCATTAGAGAGAGTGGAGAGAATTGCCCCAGGTCAAAGCTGAGCTGAGCATGATACACCTTTTTGACATCCTGAGGTCAACGTCCCAGGCTCACCTAAAGAAGAGCACTTGGCCTCCAGTTGGCTCCAGTTGAAATCTTACCTCCCATGTGTCACAGAACTTCAGGGGGCAGAGATTCATTCAGCTCTCTTCTATGCCTTTTGAGTTTAGAAAACTCATCGACAATTAGTTAAATCTGTTTTGTACAAGTGGAAACATTGAAAACATCATAAAATCTGTATGCAGTCAGAGTAGTGATGTAGTAAACGTGGTATTTGCATGTCTGGACCTACTGCCTTTGTTAACTCTGCCTGTGTTCAAGGTGGTTACCTGCACACAATGCTGATGCTACGTGGTGCACATAAAATACAAGTTTTATTTGGAGTGGAATTTATTAATAACTATGTAATGGTGGGCACACATCTCTTGAACTTTCATCCCATAGCTTGGATTAGGCATGAAGTCTGCATCCGCCATTGCCATAGCTCTGGTAGATAGTCCTCTATGTATTTATAGGGTCATCCACTAGGGAATTACATAATTGTGTAACAGTAGAAGCTCTCTGGTCAGAAAAGTGGCCTTATTTGAAAGGGAAAACCTGTGGAATCCAATGGTTGGTTTTAGTCTGCTTTGCCATCGGGCTGAGCCAGCTGTCTGCTAATCTAGCAATGGATGGAAGGAAATGAGTCCCTGGAGCTATCCAGATTTGTCTCTTGCTAACCACAGGCTTACAGTTCTCTCTACCTGATTGTAAGCAATTTGGGAGAAAAGACAACCCGCAGGTCTTTACACCTCCCAGGGTGCCCTGCCTGTGGCTGAGTACTTAATACATAGCTTTTTACTATATTGATGAAATAATAGACTTCAGTCAATGCTGAATGACTGTGGTATTGAAAAGTAAATACGGTTTTTGTGGCAACTTGAAAACATGGGCTAAGTCTCCATGATGGCAAACCACATATTTTGGCAGAGAACAAACCAGTACATATGGTTGAGGGCGGCTGTTGTATCCTAATGTGGAAATCAGTGGCACCCTTTCCCCCCAGCCCTTTTTGATTTTGTTTCAAAACATTCGTCTCTGCCATATTGGGAGGAGGAGTTAAGACAAAAGACCTTTAGTCGTCAGTGCATGAGGCTTTCTATCAACTTTTTCTTAATGCCTTTCCAGTTGTGCGTGGACAAAGCACACGTAGGATGGGGAGAAGAAATTTTGGGGTAAACTGCAGTGTTCACTTTGGGAATCTTTTCGTATAGACTGTGTTCATAGTAACAAAGTCATAATCATCATCTTCATTATAGGTCTTGTGATGCTTACTGTGTGTTTGCACTGTGCGGAGCTCCTTATGTGACCTACCTTACTTAGTCCTCAGTGTTACAGGAAATTTGCTCTTCGTTAAACCATCGTCAGCACCTTCCAAGACCAGATTACGTCAGGGTTCCTTCCCAGCATTTGCTTTGTAGTTACATTCCTGTACTCCACATACTGTTGTACATAGGGATCCTACTGAGAGCCAGGCAGGTTGTGTTTGGGTCATCCTCAAACCTTCCAACTTAGTGGTCATCTTTTCATCCATTATAGTTTCATTCTTTCATAGAAGAGAACTATAGTCTGTTGGGTATTTAAGGGGTGAATGATTAAAAACTCAGCTTATGTATATTGGTTAACGTGCTAATATTCCTGCATCCTGTCTTTCTTTTTGAAAATTTGCCTTAGAGTGTATGCACTTGCCGGAAGGACAGCAAGAAAGTGAGAGAGCACTCCCTAGGGGGACAGTCATGCCCCAGTCCCTTCTCCTCCATTTCTCTTTTCGGGATTTGGGGCACACAACCACACTCGCCTGGCGTGTTTTCCAAGCTGGCTAGCCCAGAACTCCAATCATGCAGTCAGCCAGCTGAGGTCCAGCCATCTTCAGCACCATATGCTGCCCTTAGCTGCCCTTTTATTGAAGCATTTGTTTAAAAGGAGAGCTGTGTTCAGTTGACTGGTAAATAGCTTCCTTATCAATTAGAAAAACCCAAACATGTTGCTAAATATATCCATTTAATTTTGAAAAAAATAAACTACTTATTGAGGAGTGCTGATGATTCTGGGTCAGAGGTTCTGAACTTGGGCACTTTGAGTCTTTTTGACATTTCAGCCCAGATCATCTTTCCTGTGCACTGCAGGGTGCTTTGAGCAGCCCTGACTTCTATCCGGTGTCGGCAGCACCCCCACTCCCAAGTTTGAGAAAGAAAAATGTCTCTGGCCATTGCCAAATACCCCCTGGGGACAAAATTGCCCCAGTTGGTATGTGCTGGTTAGGGTTTCACCTTGCAGCAGAGCAGCAGTCTGACTCTTCCTCTGGCTTGGCTGTCAGTTACATGCAGTTTTGACATCTGAGATTTCAGAGTTAGATAGGAGCCACAATTAAATACTTCATAGTCCTTAGATAAATCTAAATATGTGTAATTCCTTCCCTTTAACTGTTTATAATCAGGGTTAAGTTTAAGATTCTGGGACCAGCAGTTGGTATAATGGCTATGTTGCTGGACTCCTATGTAGTCAACCGCGGTTCGAGTCCCGGACTCCGTGGCTTAAACTCACGCTCGGCGTATGAGTGCATGCCCAAGATCCTGAGAGGAAAATGGAGGAGAAGGGATTGCGGCATGGCTATCCCCCCTGGGGGGGGGTGATTTCTTGCTTTCTGTCTCTGTCTCTGTCTTTCTGGCGAGCACATGTGCCCTATAGTAAAAACCTCTCCAAAAGAAAAGAAAGAAGAAAAAAGATTCTTTGGTTGAGACTATTTTAAAACTCATGCTAGTATCTCATATTGACTGTTCCACAGTACATTTTTTTTCCAATGAAAAGTTTTTTAAATAGGCATGAATTATTTTATGCATTAAACAGTATTATTCTTTCAAACATTCACATAAATATAGAGTAACCTGGTCCAATTTATATCTCTTATGATCTCTTCTCTCTTTGAATTTGTTTTGCCCTATAACAAATACATGTTGTATCAGAAAATCATGTAGAAAGGGTCCACGAATCGCTTGTTTTTTGCTTAAGAAAGGTGACAAGAGGATATAATCATAAAAAGAGGCCTAGAAAACCTCAAGAAAGGATCCAAGAATAAATTAGACAAGGACAAAAACCTACCCAAAGTTTTCTTTTTTTCCTAAATTTATTCTGTGAATATTTTTTCAAGCATAACTTCTGTTCCTTTTTAAAAAGTTGTTTTTATAAAGTTTACATTGGTACTTTTGCATCTTAATAAAAGGAAATGGGAAAAATATCAGCCTTCTCCCACTTATGGTAGACTTTCAGAACTACAGGAGACTTGAAGAAGATACTTAGGGCCTGGAGTTTCATAACCTGCTTCAGAAACTTAGTCTTGTGCCTAATAACCTTGATTGTCTTCATCAGGAAAATGTGTTCTCATGTCTGACTTACATCTCTCATGCTGTACTAGGCATGGTTTTTTTCCATTCTACTGTCATTGCAGAATGACTATGTCCCAGACCTTGAGTTTGAGTCACGTTCTTTTCTATTTAAATATTTATTTATTTTTTAGATTGCCATAAGGTATATGTACTTGCCAGAGAGGCAGTGAGATGGGTGGCCGGGGGCGGCCACGCTACCACCCTTCTCCTCCATTCTCCTCCTGGGATTCTAAGTATGTACACACACGCACCTGGGCTGTTTCAGGCCGGTGGGTCCGGGACTCAAACTGTGGCCACCACATAGAAGCTCAGTACCTTAACCCCTGTGCCACCTGCTGGCCCCTGAGTCACTGGCATTCTTAGGTGTATTATGTAAAATCTTCTCCTGCCATTCTGTCTCCAGACGAGTTGATCCAGACTCCTTTGCCATGGTTTTCACAGCGTTCACCATCTGCAGTCCTTCCCATACTCCCTTCAGGATCTTTGCTTTCCTCTGAATTGCAGATCTCTCAAAATCAAACAGGACTAAGGATGCCAGAAAGGGACCTTGGAGGGCCTACCTGAATAGAGGTAGGCCTGGAGTGACTCCTCTAATGGAAATAAAGTTCTCTCGTCATCCAGCATAAAGTTCAGCTTCTCTTTGCCTTGTAAGTAGTCCCTGCATGGTGTCCGCTTTCAAACTTTCCAAAAGTGTCCAAGTTCAGCGCCTCTCCCTAAATATACCACTTTCTATCCTATAAGGCCCGGAATCACGGAAATTAGTAGCAAATGAGCCCCTTATTTTCTGTTTTGAATGCCCTGTGCACCTTGAAAGGCCCTTTGGCTAGAATCAGACGCTCCCGGTGGCTTTGTTCCGTCCACTGTGCCTGTCCTCCCGCCTCCCTGCCTGGGTTCTTCAGCAGCAGATGCCTGTCCTTCCCTCTGTTCTCCTCCTGTGACTCTTTTCTACAAACCCACGGCACCAAGCTAGGTCCAGGACAAAAACCTCCTGAAGAATATTTGAGAACTTTGATCCACATGTGACCCCTTTGAAAACGGACTCAGGATGCTCTACACTGGCAGCAGTCTCCTTTGCTATTATCCCCTTTCTGCCTCGGTTTCTTTTATTTAGAAGCTGTGTGCTGACCTGATTGAAATATTCTTAGTCCACATGAGCAAATAGCTGTTCCAGTAATTGGAGCAGCACTTTCTCAGCGTTGTTCTTGACTGAGACAAGGACAAGAAGTGTGGCCCATCCATCACATACGGGATGAAGGAAGTGGGAAGATATCTGAGATGTTTAATCAGTCTGGGAAGCAATTTTCTTATTCAAAATCAAGTCAGTATTTCATAGAGTGTGTACGTGTGCACGGGAGAGAGAGAGCGAGCGCTAGAGAGAAACCTGAGCGTCCTCCTCAGGGTCTGGTCACGCCTCCACGCCTCAAGTCCCTTCTCTAGCTCTCTGGCCTATAGGATCCCGGGGACATGCACATGTGCCTACCCCGTCTTAGGCTGAGCAGGCGAGGAATTTGAACCACCACCACCATCTAGGATCTGGCTTGTCTTGTGCAGCACAAATATGGAGAATGCATATTGTGGAACAACTATGCATGCATTTCAAAATTTTCACTCCAAAATAAAGCATACATTTAATTTATTTTTTTAAAAAATAGTTAAAAAAACAATTTGTAGTTTAAAAAACAAATTACTATAGGATGCATACACTTGCCAGAGAGAGCGAGTAAGAGAGAAAAAGAGAGAAAGTGAAGAAATACTCCCCTCAGGAAGGACAGCCATGCCGCAATCACTTCTCCTCCATTCTCCTCTCAGGATTCTGGGCATGCATGCACACATGCTTGGCGTGTTCCTCAAGTTACCAGTCTGAGACTGGAACCACTTGGCTATGTGGGATCCAGTCACCCTAACGACCATGTCATCAGCTGGTCCTCTTAAATGCACTTTGATAAATAAATAAATAAATGCACCCAGGGACCAGCAGATGGTGTGATGGTTACATCACTGTATTCCCTATGGACACCATGGTTTGCATTCCAGACCTGGAAGTTTGAAACTCACACCAGGTGTGTGTGTGTGTGTGTGTGTGTGTGTGTGTGCCCAGGATCCTGAGAAGAGAGTGGAGGAGAGGAGATTATGACATGGCTATCCCCTGGGGGGCAATTTCTCGCTTTCCATCTCTTTGTCTCTCTCTGTCTCTCCAGCAAGCACCCATGCCCTATAGCAAAAAAACTCTCTAAGAAAAAGAAAAAGTACCCATTCGGCTTCCTCCATGAGCAAGAGCGACAGAGAATCCGCACCAGTGGGGCCCTGACACTGTGATCCATCCCCAGCCTTTGGTAACCTTGTCCTGTGCCTAATAACCTTTACTGTCTTGATCAGAAAATGGGTTGTGTCAGATTTAGTGTTTTATGTTTGATCAGCCCTAGATCATGGGCACACATCCAGGGATGCCTCCAGACATGAACAGAGCCCTCCTGCCAGTCACTCTCACAGTATCACATTTTTAACCACTTCTTTACCATCCAGCCCCTAAATTTGTACTTTAATTCAATTTTTCCATGAACTTTTTGAGCCCCTCTAATAAATGCAAAATGGTATCCTGCATTCACTCCTGAAACAGAAAAAGGACATTAGTGGAAAACGGGTGAAAGTGATAAAAACTGGAGTTTTGTTAATAATAACACTGTAACAATGTGAGTGTCTTACTTAAGACAAAAGTGCCTTGGTTATGTAAGATGTTAACATCAAGGGAAAGTGGGTGACGAGTGTATGTGTACTATCTTTGCAACCCTTCTGTGAATCTAAAATTATTCTGAAATTTAAAGAGTTTATTTTAAAACATAGCATGTATTTTTCTCTAGACTAATTTGAATTAACTCACCTCTGTTTCCTTGGTGGTTGGTATATTAAGGACCTGATGCAGAAGAGAATTGTTAAGGCTTTCGCTACTCTATATCCGCAGTGAAAATATCTGATCACATATCCACATCCTAGCTTGTGCTGTTTCTCTACCCTCTGTTCTCTGCTTACCTATGAATTATTTATTCATTTACATGTTCTCTTATTCAGTAAACATTTATAAAACCAGGTACTGAGCTTAACCCTGATGGGGTGGGGGGAGATGAATAAAACATCCCTCCAAGAGTGCACACAAGCCAGGGAGGAATAAGCACGCAGAGATAGCTACTAAATAATGTAAGTGTGGTGATAGCAAACGTACCCAGCAGTGTTCACAGAGACCAAGCCAGGCTCTGGGGCCTTATCAGAAAAAGCATGCTGAAGGTGACACTTCAGGATGGCAAGGAGTTAGGATGAAAGTATGTAGAAAAGTCAAGGTAAGAATCTACACAGGACACTCAGGGAACTAGGGAGCTGCAGACCTTTCAGCATTGTATATGCAGAGGCTGGTACGTAGGCAGGGAGAGGAGGAAGACAGAGCTGGAGAACAGGAGCCTGTCTTAGGACCATTGAAATGAGGAGGATCTTCTGTTACTGGACAAGACTGTAGTTTCACCCTTTAAGTCATAATCCAATGAAAATTGTAAACAAGCAAAAGATAAAGACCAGCCAATTTTATCCCTGCTTTATCCTTACAATGGCTTAGGCACTTTCTAAAAATATGACTGACTAACCTTGAAGAGTGGTCCTTGTCATGAAAGGAGTAAGTGGCTTTATGGAGGGACTGCTTTTAGGCTCTTACCCTATGCCCCAGTTCCTAGGAATATGTAGAATTTATATGAGGGGGGTCTTTAAAAAATTCTTTAAAAATGTGTATTAGGAAGAAACTATGCAGGAATTTCAATATTTTTGCACAAAAATAAACTCACACCAGGCTGATCCCATAATTTGGTGGTTAAGGGAGTCAGACCCCATATGGCCAACTGTAGTTTGAATCCTGGCCCTGGCAGCTTGAAAAATACATGGGATGTGGGACCAGCAGATGGTGTAATGATTACATCATTGGACTCCCACATGGTCGACCATGGCTTGCGTCCTGGACCAGGCAGCTTCAAACTCACATTGGGTGCATGTGCTTATGTGTCCAAAATCCTGAGAGAAGAATGGAGGAGAAGGGATTGTAGCATGGCCATTCCCCGCTGGGGGGTAATTTCTTGCTTTCTGTCTCTCTGTCTCTCTAGTGAGCACACGTGCCCTATAGCAAAAATTTCTCACTCTAAAAAAAAAAAAAGGATGCGTGTGTGTGTGCCCAAAGTCCCAACAGGATGGAGACATACAGGATAAGGAATTATAGCATGACCATGCCCCGCTGGGGGAGTGCTTTCTCTCTCTCTTTCTCTTAGTCTCCTGGTCTCTGGTGAATACACACACCCTCTTGCAATTTAAAAATAACTTTAAAAAATTAATTCACACTTTAATTCTATTTTTCATTAACTTTTTAAAGTCCCCTCATATAGTATTAATGCACAATGATTGCTTCTTAACCAATAACACATAAGACAATTTTCACTCCTGCAAAATGAATCATTTGCTTTTATTTTAGGGCAACTCATGTCTTCAGCTGTTTTCCATTTTTGAAAACTCATGTGATGAAACATGAGAAGCTCTTACTTAAACAGGCTGTTCAGTTGTTTCTCTTTAAAAAAACTTCATATTTGTTTTTGTTCAGGAAGAGATAGGATAGCAACTTTGACAGGGTCACATCACACTGTATCTCCTTCCCCTAGCCCCTCAACTTATCAGGAACTTGGACATGTGCTCATCCAGCATGTTTTCACATCAACTAAGGGATCTGAACCCATGGCTTCCAGCACTATAATTCAGTACACCACAGACTGTACCACCAAGACTCGACCTGAGTTGCTTTTTAAAAAATGTTCTTAGATATTGATTACACTGTAATTAGAGCTTAGAATAAAAATGCATTTGAGTAATTTTTATTGATGCAGGATCCTTCAACTCTTTGGAGAAAATGCCAGTTTTCTCCAAATTTTTACATTCTAGAGCCATTGCAGTTCTTGGAACCTATTAAGTAAATAGATGGTAGCATGGTGTGTGTGTGCACATGTGTGCATGTGTGTGTGTGTGTGCATGTGTGTGTGTGTGTGCATGTGTGTGTGTGTGTGCATGTGTGTGTGTGTGTGCATGTGTGTGTGTGTGTGCATGTGTGTGTGTGTGTGCATGTGTGTGTGTGTGTGCATGTGTGTGTGTGTGTGCATGTGTGTGTGTGTGTGCATGTGTGTGTGTGTGTGCATGTGTGTGTGTGTGTGCATGTGTGTGTGTGTGTGCATGTGTGTGTGTGTGTGCATGTGTGTGTGTGTGTGCATGTGTGTGTGTGTGTGCATGTGTGTGTGTGTGTGCATGTGTGTGTGTGTGTGCATGTGTGTGTGTGTGTGCATGTGTGTGTGTGTGTGCATGTGTGTGTGTGTGTGCATGTGTGTGTGTGTGTGCATGTGTGTGTGTGTGTGCATGTGTGTGTGTGTGTGCATGTGTGTGTGTGTGTGCATGTGTGTGTGTGTGTGCATGTGTGTGTGTGTGTGCATGTGTGTGTGTGTGTGCATGTGTGTGTGTGTGTGCATGTGTGTGTGTGTGTGCATGTGTGTGTGTGTGTGCATGTGTGTGTGTGTGTGCATGTGTGTGTGTGTGTGCATGTGTGTGTGTGTGTGCGTGTGTGTGTGTGCAAGAGTGTTCATATGATATGTAGGCTCATGTGTAGAAAAACAGAATAAGTAGCTGTTTTTGCAGAACTAGAAGGAATCCAAGTTAGAGTTTTGATTAGACACCCTTAACCACATTATTTAAAATCTAATTTTGACTTTCTTTCTCCAATTTTTTTTGCCATGATTTTCAGAACTTTCATCATCTGTAGCCCTCTCCATCTTCCCTTCAGAACCTTAAAGGTGATCAACTTGGCTGTAAGAATTTACCCTCTTTGGGCTGAATTTGAACTTGAGTATCCAGGCCAGCCCCATAGAGCAGCATTTAGGCACAGTGCAGAGGAAGCTAGATCCTACATTGCCTACCGGGGTTCAAATTGTGGTCCTGTTGGTTTCATGCTGGACGTGTTAGCTTATGCCCAGATTCTGATAGGATACAGATTTGGAAGAAAAAGTATTATAGTGTGACCAACCCCAACTGTGGGATGTGCTCTCTCTATATATGTCTCTCTGTCTGTCTCTCACTCTTATGAGCATGAATATACCTTCTAGCATTAAAAAAAAAAGATGATGATGACTTCATATATCCATTCAGTTTTTTTATTTTGTTTTGTTTTGTTTGTACAACCTTTAGTCAGTTTCAGTCATAGAGTGCAGACACTCAGTATATATTAAGTGGGGACATACAATGTCTCTCCTTCATATCCTGGCTTGCCTCACTCAGCAGTAAATCTTCCATATTCTTCCACTTTCTGTCAAAAGCCATGGTTTTGTTTTTTTTTTTTATGGCTGAATAGTATTCCATAGAGTATATGTGTCACACTTTTTCAATCCATTCATCTGTACAGGGACATTCAGGTTGGTTCCATGTCTTAGCAATCATGAATAGTGCCACAATAAACATCGATGTGCAAGCACTTTTCCAGTGAAGAATTCTTCTGTCCTTTGGGTAGATATCGAGGAGTGGGATTGCTGGATCATATGGTAGTCCTATTTGTAGATTTTTGAGGAATCTCCAAATTATTCTCCACAGTGACTGGACCAATTTACATTCCCACCAGCAGTGTAAGAGAGTTCCACTTTCACCACACCCCTGCCC
>NW_006160061.1:2171352-2184121 GCF_000334495.1 Tupaia belangeri chinensis
CATTTGCTGAAGAGGTTTTCCTTTTCCCACTGGATTGACTGGTACCCCTTGTCAAATATCAGTTGACTGTATGTTTGGGAATTTATTTCTGGGGACTCTATTCTGTTCCATTGGTCCACATGCCTGTTTCTATGCCAGTACCATACTGTTTTGATTACCGCAGCTTTGGAGTATATTTTTGGGTCAAGGAGTGAGATGCTACCTACTCCACTCTTCTTGTGTAGAATTGCTTTGGCAATACGGGGTCTTTTATGATTCCAGATGAATTTTATGATTGTCTTTTCTAGATCTGTGAAGAATGTGCCTGGTACTTTGATTGGCATTGCATTAAATATATAGATTAATTTGGGTAGAATTTCCATTTTGATTATATTAATTCTTCCAATCCAGGAACATGGGATGTCCTTCCACTTTTTTGTGTCATTTTCCATTTCTTTTTTTAGCTTCTCATATTTTTCTTTTTGGAGGTCTTTAACTTCCTTGGTTAGATTTATTCCTAAATATCTTATACTTTTGGTGGCTATGGTAAATGAAATAACTTTTTCAGTTTTATCTCAGTTTGCCTGTTATTTGTATATAGAAATGCTATTGATTTCTGTATATTGATTTTATATCCTGCAACTTTACTGTAATCATGTATTAGTTCCAGTAATTTTTCCATGGAGACCATTGGGTCTTCTATGTATGCAATCATGTCATCTGTGAATAGAGAGAGTTTCACCTCTTCTTTTCCTATTCGAATGCCCTTTGTTTTTTCCTCTTTTCTGATTGCATTGATGAGGACTTCCACTACTATATTAAAAAGAAGTGGAGACAGTGGGCATCCTTTTCTTGTTCCCATGTTTAGTGGGAAAGCTTTCAGCTTTTCTCCATTCAGGATGATGTTTGCTGTGGCTTTTATTGTGTTGAGAAATGGCCCTTCTATGCTGATTTTGCTGAGAGTCTTGATCATGAAGGGATGTTGTATCTTATCAAATGCTTTTTCTCCATCAGTTGGTATGACCATATGGTTTTTATCTTTATTCCTGTTAATATGATGTATTACATTTATGGTTTTGTGTATGTTGAACCCGTTCAGTTTTGCAAACAGTTTTAATAGGAAATTCCTTCAGAGTAAATGACATATTCCCATTCTTTAGTCAGCGAATGATTCTTGAAATCTAACCCTCTTTGCCCTGGCCTTTCTGGTTGGTTTCTTCAGGTCTCAAACCCACTTGGTCATTTTCCCTTGCTAATAAGCCTATGTCAGTGAGGTTTCCTTGGGTTGTGGAGAATAACATTTTGTTAGCTAAAGACCCTGTCCAGATACTTAACAGAATAAATAAATGGAACCTGATCCTTATTCTGTATTGCACAGTATAAAATAGATTTGTGACTATTCTGTCATATAGCCATTTTTTTTAGGGCCTCAAATTAAGGAGAGCAGACATCTACCCAAGACTTGCAAATACTTGATTTTGACAATCAAATGATCCCTCTTTTAAGCTTATGAACTGTTTCCTCTGCTGCAGAGATAGTTAGATTTTAGGTTTGAAAGGAAAGTGCATGTATAGATATGTTCTAGCAGGAAGTATTATGCAGTTCTCATATTCTGTAATACATGATAATTCATACTATAAATTCATAATATAAGATATTAGCAAATGAAGTGACAGTGGGTAACAAGCCACTGGCTGATGAGAACTCCAGCATGGGGAAGAAAACCACTCTTACAGGCATTCAAGGCATGATGGTGGAGCTTCCTATTTGATCTTCCTTAGAGAATAGGCTGAATATTTTAGGTTCATCTGCAGGCTTTTATTACTTTCAAGAGTATAGTCCCCTGGTACACACTTGAACCATGCTGAGAGACTGACAGCCAAAACAAGGCTGACCTTGTTCTCACTTCATGATTTGATTGCAGGCTATGAGGGGAAATGATAGCATTCAAGTTCTCCTTTTGAAAAAGTCTGCATTACATTTCAGAATGTTTCCTGGCCAGATACTGCATAGGTTTTAAGTGAAATTCCTCTCTTCCCACACAGCTAAATGATCCTAGAAGTCAAAGAGATGTATTTACTTACAATTTCAGTTAAGATGCCTCTGAGGTTGCCTGTCTCTATGTTGAGTATGTCAGGGTTCACTGACTTACGGGATAGATCTGGATTTTTTTTGTACCTGATTAGAAGAGACCAGGAGGCTAACTAGCACCATCACATTTATTCTGACTTTAACCCATGGAGTCAATGGAACTTGTATAAATTACTCAGTTGTTACTCAGTGATGGGACAGTTCATTACTCAATTTTGATTGGCTAAGGAGTAACAGCAGCTCCATTTCAGCAGATAAATACCGAGTATTTGAATCTTTAGTAAAATTAATGACAGCTGGAAGAATTCCCAGCTGCACATGTAACTGGAAGTGCTTAACTACCCAATTAATCATGAATGGATGGATTCAGTGAAACAACATTCAAACCACTTTCGCAGTGGTACTTTTGAAAAACTGGAGGCAAGCAGTTTCGCTCTATCAAAGGCAGTTCTGGGTGACTAGTAAAATGCCATCCATTCTTAAATGAAATGCAAAGAAATGTTGAACCCCCTTTTCCTCCTTCCTTCCTTGCTACAAATATTTATTGCACACCTACACCTACCATGTGCCAAGCCCATGTTGTGAACACAGAGATCAAAAAAGTTCTCAACCTGCCCTCAAATAGTTTCTTTCTTTCTTTCTTTTTTTTGTTTTTTTGAGAGGTTTTTGCTATAGGGCGTGTGCGCTCGCCAGACAGACAGAGACAGAGAGACAGAAAGCGAGAAATCACCCCCCAGAGGGGATGGTCACGCCGCAATCCCTTCTCCATTCTCCTCTCGGGATCTTGGGCACGCACGCACACACACCCGGCGTGAGTTCTAAGCCACTGGGTCTGGGACACGAACCCCGGTTGACTACGTGGGAATCCAGCAACATAGCCATTACGCTAACTGCTGATTCCCCCCTCAAATAGTTTCTGTCATCAAGGTAAATAGCCCATGCACACAATGGATGGGTGAAATAGAGTTTACCAGATGGACTAGGAGAAATGAGACTTCGCAAGTAAATCTACATCCTGTGCAAGGGCCAAGACACTTTTTTCAACGCGTATTTTCTGAGTGCCTACTGTGTCCCCCACACAGAATGAAGCATGTTTGGACAAGTGCAAGAAGATACTATGGCCAGAGCATGTTGGAAAAGACAGAGAAAAAGATAAGCCTAGAGACTGACAGGGATCATGTAAAATGTCATTTTCATAATATTACTCCCAATTTTGTTCCTCTATTTAAAATAAATGGACAGACATTTTCTTGTCTTTTTTAAAGTTTATTTCTTCCATGGAGAGTGGAGAGAGAAAGAGAGGGAGATGGGCCCCCAGAACAAGGTCTTGATGCTGTCATTCAGGCCTGTGGCCTGCCCGGATCATGGGCCCACACATGCCCATGTGTTAATGGAGGTCTCTGGACACAAAAGTGGCACCTTCCCACGTGGGTCAGCCTCAGAGGGCATTGCCTTACCGCTGTGGCCCCATCTGGCCCCTTTCTTATTTTTGTTCTTTCTTATTTTGTTGATAAAATAGAGAGTAATGGAATAAAAGTTTTGCATTGATTTAGTACATGTTTATACCCAATCTTAGTAAATACACAAAGAAAAAGACCAAATGAATCACAGATCTAGCATTCAAGGGCAGAACTTGGCAACCCATAGCACAGGAATCTACTTAATTTCTTGCCTGGAAATTTCCAAATGGCTAGCAGAAATATGGCCAGCAGTCCTATAAGAGAGGGATTGAAAACTTTCTGTCTGAAAAGAGCAACACTTAACAATGATTTGAAGCAGATGACGGCAACTAAGGGTTCAAAAGTGTCTGGAAAATGAAAGACATTTTCATTCATTGCACACCATGGGATAAAATATATGAAAATTACAGTGATTAAAAATTTTGGATTCTGAGCCAGCAGCTGGTGTAAAGAAAGGTTAAGGCTCTGGATCCTACATGGCTTACTGCATGATTTGAGTCCCAGACCCAGCAGCTTGTAAAACATGCCAGGCACGTGTGCATGCATGCCCAAAAATCCCAAGAAGAGAATGAAGGAGAAAGGATTGCACCATAACCATTCTCTATGAGGGAGGGGTGATTTCTAATTTTCCCTCTCTTTCTCTGTCTTCAGTGAGCACACACACCCTATAACTAAAAAGGGAAACAAAATTAATTACACCAAAATTTTCTAAGTGTCTTAGAAGAATATACTAAGTCTCCAATAGAGAACAAGCAAAAAATCAGGGTCAGGGAAAATATAAATTACGTTAAAAGATCTATACCAGAGAAAATTTAGAGCTTAGTTATGAGCTTCCTGCTGGTTGAAGCAAAGAACAAAACATAATTATAAGCTTCTCATTGTCCATAAGACAGATGGTGATGTGATTTTTCTTATCAATAACACAATATGCTATAGCTTGGGCAGTCCTTATTTGTTTTTATGTAGTTATCTAGATACATGTGTAGATCCAACCTCCAATGTTTTGAGGGGCATTTTCACTAGGGTCTACTATGGCTTGAATATGTACCCCACCAAAAAAATTCACGTGTTGAGATTTGGTTCCCTTTATGATGGTAGTAAAATAACTTAATTTGACTATGAGATTAAGAGATGGAAGCTTCAGAAGGTTTTTATGGTGGGGTCCTTGTAAGAGACTTCTGGTAGCTTTATAAGGAGAGAGAGAGAAGCAGAGACACAGAACACTTAACACAGACACTTACTCTCTGTCTCTCCATGTGACGCCCTTGGCTATATTGTACACCAGCAAGAAGACCTTCATCAGATGTAACTTCTCAGCTGTGGGCCTCCAGAGCTAAATAAACCTCTATTCAGGACCAGCAGATGGCATAAGGGTTGTGCCATTGGATTCCCATGTAGTCAACAGAGGCTTGAGTCCTGGCGGCTTAAAACTCAAGCCAGGTGTGTGAGCATACATGCCCAAAATCTCAAGAGGAGAATGGAAGAGAAGGATTGCAGCCTGGTCATCCCCCCCACCCAGAGGGTGATTTCTTGCTTTCTGTCTCTGGCAAGCACACATGCCCTATAGCAAAAATCTCTCTTAAAAAAATAAATAATACGGACCAGCAGTTAGCGTAATGGCTATGTCACTGGACTCCCCTGTAGTCGACCACGGTTCAAGTCCTGGACTTGGCGGCTTAAACTCAGCGCCCTATAGCAAAAACCTCTCCAAATAAAATAACCAACTAACTATCTAAATAAATAAATAATAAACCTCTATTCTTATAATAAACCCCAAGTTTTCTGTTATTAAGCAATAGATAAAGGACTAATACAGGGATTTTGCCACTGAGTTAATGTGAGTGCTGTTAATGTCCTTCATGTACAAGACATTTTTGCTGTGGGGTTCTCTAGTGTCCTTTGTGCACAAGGCATTTTGTTATTGGCATTCTATCAAGACAAATGATGGTGTTATCCACTAACAATGTGGCCAACGTCAGCTGCAGCTACTTTATGCTCAAGAGGACTGCTCTTCTTTGCAATAATTCATAACGATTTAGTTTCTGGTGAAGTTTGTATGTTGTGCAAGCACGTGTTTCATTTTTCTTTCACATTCAGCATCTTTACAGCATTTCATGCTAAATGGTGATAGATTCTATTGTATTCCAATTTTGTAATGGAGTAAGAGCATTTGCAATAAAACCAAGTTCCCTGGAATTCATTTGGTAAAACAATGATTGCTTAAAATGAGAAAGGACTTGTTTTTCCATTTCTCATTCTCAATATAAAGCCCAGCCTCCACTCCGGGAGGCATTCTGCTTGTCCATCATTGTCAGTTTTTATGCTCTCTGGTTATGAATAACTGCTGGAATAAATACTAGACATTTCATTAGCAATGTTCACAAAACTCAGTTCACATTCTTTTAAAAATCCTCTGCGATCTTTTCTAATAAGAAAGATTTTTAAAAACTAAATCGCAGTATTATACTATTGTAGATAATACTGTCTTGGACCCACACAAGATATAAATTGGTGAGGAACCTTTACAGAAGATACTGAAGTTGGTAACGGTTTTCTAGAGTTGTTAGATAAAGAACTCAATATATTTTATTTATTTTTAAATTTTATTATTATTACTTTAAATTTGCTATAGGGCACATGCACTCACCAGAGAAAGAGAGAGAGAGAAAATCACCAGGTCTGGGACTCAAACCATGGTTGGCCAGTTTGGAGTCCAGCACCATAACCATGCCACTTGCTAGACCCGAACTCAATATATTTTAAATTTTCTCCACCTCTACTGCATTTTCTTTTTTAAATTACTTATTTAATTTATTTATTATTATTTTTCACATGAGTTTTGCCAGAGAAAGAGAGAGAGAGAGAGAGAGAGAGAGAGAGAGAGGGAGAAAGCAAGCCACCAGGTACAGAACTCCAACCAGTCAGCTATGTGAGAATTGCAGCACCTTAACCACCACGCCACCCGCTGGCCCCACATTTTCTTTCTTATGATATCTGTTATCTTTTCTGATATCTGTTTCTCGTTGTTTCAGATGAATATCAGAGGATAGACAAAATGCTGATACTTTGTTGATTGAATTAACACAGTTGGGGGAAAAAAACATCACAGGGCCAACCCTGTGGCACAGTAGTCACCCACTGCTCGAAAGAAGCTGAATCCCAGATCCCTGCTTGGTCAACCATGCTGGGCAAGTGCGCCAAATCCTGCGAGCTTGAGGCTAGAGGAAGGGAATCAAGGCATGACCAGGCCCTGTGGGTGGTCTCTTGCTCACATCTCTCTCTCTTGAGCTTTTTCTCTTGTGTGGACATGTACATGCTCTATCATGAATAAAGAAAAAAGTTGTGAAAAATATTGAAGTTGCCAATGATTAAATTAAGATTTTTCACTTTCTTTTTATCACCGTTAGCCAATTATCTAATGGTGCTTAGCACACAGTAAGCAGTTGATAAGTTGTATATATCCCCTGTCCCAATTTTTTTTTTTTGGAGAGGTTTTCACTATATGGCGTGTGCGCTCACCAGACAGACAGAGAGAGACAGAGAGACAGAGAGACAGAAAGCAAGAAATCACCCTCCAGGTGGGGGATGGCCATGCCACGATCCCTTCTCCTCCATTCTCCTCTCGGGATCCTGGGCGTGCACTCGTGCCGAGCATGATTTTTAAGCCACTGGGTCCGGGACACGAACCACGTTCGACTACTTGGGAGTCCAGCAACATAGCCATTACGCTAACTGCTGGTCCCTCCCCTGTCCTATTTTAATATATTCTTAATTCAGCAAGTCTAGGAAATCATTATTAACTACAATATCCTGTGTAAAGCTTCTTCACCAATTTGTATTTTGTGCTGATCCAAGGCAATACTATCTATGAAAGTTTAAAATCAAAATTAGTAAAATATCCTTCTTATTAAAAAATACCACAAAGGATTTTTAAAAGAATGCGAATTGAGTTTTGAACATTGCTAATGAAATGTGGTGTGGTATTTGTTCCAGCAGTTATTTATAACCAGAGAGCATAAAAACTGACAATGATGGACAAGCAGAATGCCTCCCGGAGTGGAGGCTGAAGCTTTTTTTTTAATTTAATTTTTTTTTTTTTTGAGAGGTTTTCGCTATAGGGCGCATGCGCTCGCCAGACAGACAGAGAGAGATATAGAGACAGAAAGTGAGAAATCACCCCCCAGGGGGGATGGTCACGCCACAATCCCTTCTCCATTCTCCTCTCGGGATCTTGGGCACGCACGCACATGCACCCAGCGTGAGTTTTAAGCCACAGGGTCCGGGACATGAACCACGGGCGACTACGTGGGAGTCCAGCGACATAGCCATTATGCTAACTGCTGGTTCCCAAGGCTGAAGCTTTATATTGAGAATAAGAATTTGAAAAACAAGCTTTTCTCTCTCTCTCTTTTCCCCATGTAGGGAGCATGCGCTTGCCAGAGATATTGAGACAGAGAGAGGGAAAGTGAGAACTTCCCCCAGCAGGGATGGCCATGTTGCAGTCCTTTCTCCGGTCTCCTCCCTGGATGTTGAGCACACACACACATACACGTGGTCCCGGCACAATTTTCAAGCCACCGAGTCCAGGACTTGTACTGCGCAGTTGGCCATGTGGGATTCAGGACCTTACAGCACTTGGCTGGCCCCCCTTTGTCATTTTAAGCAATCATTATTTTACCAAATGAATTCCAGGGCCCTCAGTTTAGAAGAACTTTGGTTCTTTTGCCTCTTCTGTTTTCTAAGGCCATTACCCTATCAATCTCCGTCAGTCTCTCTGACTGCAATTTTTCACACTTTCAGACAGATCTTCCTAGTGCATCCTTTTCAGTCAGAAACTCTCATTCATTTACTTAGTGCAGCGTCAGCCATCTACTCACAACCATATGGCTGCAAACACCTCCTCCTGCCTCTCCACATTTGCTGTGATCCACATTTATGCTACTCGACAGTTTTATTTCCACATACTCCTCAGCATGAACCTCTGAACTTCTCATTTCCCAGCACACGGGCCAGGCTTCAGTCTCAGGCCCCTGCTCATCTGCCCTCCCCTTTCTGCGCCGTGCCTTGCCAACATTTTTCCGACACCAGCAGATCATGAAGATGGAGTTCAGGGTCTGCCCTCTCTAAGCGTCTTCCTTGGTTCTTCCTTGGCTTGACCACCTCAGACTGACCCCTGCCTTCTTGCAACTCCAACCGTTAGCCCAGATTTCTTTTTATAAATAGAGTTCAGCACTGGATTGCTTTACTTTGTGAATGCACATCTCATCTCGATTTGGTTGTAAACTGTTTAAAGAAATGCCTTTTTCTTTATTCGAGTCCACCACAGCTCCCACCCCCTACTGACTACCGAGTCATCAAAATTCTTTGTTCTCGAGACATTTCCTTTATTGTCTTGCCCTTTAGCTTTGCTTCCTCCATTCCTGAGAGTCCTGCTCCAGGCTGCCTAGCTTTCTCCCTGAAGTCTTAAGCTCCCCTCATAACAGAATTAAGCTGTCCTCTCCTGTTTGCTGATTGGATTGTACTTTGGTTACAGTGCTCCTCATACTGGCCTTCATAATGTGGTTATTTATATACCTGTCTGCCCTATTGGCTTATGAGCTCTTGCTAGGCAGGGAACCTGTCTTATTTGTCTTCGCACCTGCTGTTGCACTTAGCACAGACCTCATACATAGTCATTTGTTTTTGATTGCTCAAGGGTGCGTGCACTTCCCAGAGACAGTCGGAGAAACAGGGAGAGAAGGCCTAGTCGGGCATGGTCGTACCGCAATCCTTTCTCCTCCACATTTCCATCCCATCAGGATTTGGGGTACACACATACATGTGCCTGGTGTATTTTTCAAGTCACTGGTGCTGAGACTGGAGCATCAGTTGGCCGTGTAGCATCCAACTCCCAACACACAGTGCTAACTACTACATTATGGGGCCAGCCCTACAGTCATTTTTCAGCACACACATGTTAATTTCAATTGCATGTTAGACAGCAGACAACCAGGCATGACCTAACACTGTTAGAGAATTCAGTGTGGTTGCATATGGAGGGCCACGTACCTCTTCTGACCTCCTGGGGTATCTGGAACCTGGCCACAGTAGTCAGTCGGGTTCACTTGGTCCACATACATGTTTTAAACAGTACTTATAGGGATTCTTTGACTGGGAACTCAATAAAGACAATGAAATGCTTGCTAAGATGTCTAAAGCTGTGCTACAGGGTTTGAACTTGCTGTACTGTGGTTACAGCAAGCTACACGACACTGCAAGGATTCCTAGTCTCTGGTCTCTTGTCCCTGGGAGATGGTAGCATGCTTGCCCCAAGGAAGATAAGGAAAGTGTCTCTAGGCCCCCTTCTTTCCAGGGCCCTTATCTAGCGTTGCTCACTGGTTCTGGTTCGGTGCTGTTCTTTTTCTCAGGCCACTTCCACTGGAATGTTCCTTTCTCATTCATTTTTTTCCTCATCCTTTTCATTCAAGAGCAGAGAATTCTTGGTCTTGGTGTCTGTGCTTACCCTGAGTTCTCCATAAAAGTACTGAAGCTCCCTGAGCTGAATGTCTTGAATTCATCCCTCCTGTTCCTATACCCAGTTCATAGATGCACAAAAACTTGGAAAGGTAAACAGGCCTCTACTCCATGCCTCTGCAGAAATGCTGGCTGTGTTTCTCAGCGACGACCTCTTCTGCAATGCAGGTCTCTGTGAGCTCTGTTATGGCAGCATGGAAGGAGTTTTATGTTCCCTGAAATATTGGTGGGCAGGGAGAATGTTCCAAGATGGGCCCAGTCAGGAAAAAGGTTTCCCAATGAGTGGACATTCTGCCTCTTGTTTTCATATAAGCCCCTACTTCTCTCCTCGGGTCTGGCCTTCGCCTGGTCTAGGAGTCTGCTCTATAACCATTGTCACACCCACCCACAGAGACTATAGGGCTGTGGTGCTCAAATATTTGTTCATTTGTTTAAATCCAGCCATTTGAATTATATATGATCATGGTTCATAACTTTTTTCTTATCTATAAAGATGCAGAGTGAGAGTGATAACAAAAGGCCTAGTTGGTAAAGTAGCTTTAAAGTGAGAGTTATTCATTCTTTAAGCATGTATTTCAAGGAAACAAAAAGAGTGAGAACATAAAATAAAAAATAAGATATATCTAAGTAAAAGCAATGGTTGCCTCGTTTTTCTCATTAAAATGAAAGAAGATCCTATTATGTCCAGAGAGCTCATATTCAGCTTTGGGAAGAGAAAATGGCGCTTTGTCTGTCAGAGGTGACTCTCTGAACCTGTTTAGGATTCAGAAAGGTTTGGTAGATTGTCTTTTTATTTTTTTTTTTTTTTTTTTTTTTTGAGAGGTTTTTGCTATAGGGCGCGTGCGCTCGCAAGACAGACAGAGAGAGACAGAGAGAAAGAAAGCGAGAAATCACCCCCCAGGGGGGATGACCATGCCGCAATCCCTTCTCCTCCATTCTCCTCTCGGGATCTTGGGCACACACGCACATATGCCCTGCGTGAGCTTAAGCCACCGGGTCCGGGACTTGAACCGCGGTTGACTACGTGGGAGTCCAGCGACATAGCCATTACCCTAACTGTTGGTCCCAGTAGATTTTCTTGTTCTGTGGAGAGTGCCAGCTTTGAATGCCAAGGTTGGGGTGGGATAGCAGAGGACAAGGTAGTGCTTAGATTGGGACCGTGCCTAGCCCTGGACACCTTGGAGGGGCTGCTGGAGTCACGGGAGGAATGGCAGCCTCTTCTAGTCCTGGGTGATGGTCAGGGCCTTACATGCAAATCATGCTGCTCTCTGATGACAAAACAGAATGGACCATTTTCCAGTTATTCCCGAAGAAGTATGCCTCCTGAGTGAACATAGCGTTTGAAAGCAGAAAAAATATGGAGGAATAAACCAACATGATTCTTTAATTTCATTTTAGCCAGTACCTTTAATTGTCCCTAGAGCATTTAATTTCTGCTCACCTCAATTAAGCTTTACATCTCAAATTTTATTTTAGAAAATGGCTAAGAAAACAGCAAATTAGCCTCACGCAAGAAAAAAAGAACCAGGAGTGCGCTCGCAAGACAGACAGAGAGAGACAGAGAGAAAGAAAGCGAGAAATCACCCCCCAGGGGGGATGACCATGCCGCAATCCCTTCTCCTCCATTCTCCTCTCGGGATCTTGGGCACACACGCACATATGCCCTGCGTGAGCTTAAGCCACCGGGTCCGGGACTTGAACCGCGGTTGACTACGTGGGAGTCCAGCGACATAGCCATTACCCTAACTGTTGGTCCCAGTAGATTTTCTTGTTCTGTGGAGAGTGCCAGCTTTGAATGCCAAGGTTGGGGTGGGATAGCAGAGGACAAGGTAGTGCTTAGATTGGGACCGTGCCTAGCCCTGGACACCTTGGAGGGGCTGCTGGAGTCACGGGAGGAATGGCAGCCTCTTCTAGTCCTGGGTGATGGTCAGGGCCTTACATGCAAATCATGCTGCTCTCTGATGACAAAACAGAATGGACCATTTTCCAGTTATTCCCGAAGAAGTATGCCTCCTGAGTGAACATAGCGTTTGAAAGCAGAAAAAATATGGAGGAATAAACCAACATGATTCTTTAATTTCATTTTAGCCAGTACCTTTAATTGTCCCTAGAGCATTTAATTTCTGCTCACCTCAATTAAGCTTTACATCTCAAATTTTATTTTAGAAAATGGCTAAGAAAACAGCAAATTAGCCTCACGCAAGAAAAAAAGAACCAGGATAAATCCATTATCTGAAGTGTTCTTGCTTACCTGTACTGAGTGCTTCCTCAGCTGAGTGCTTGCCTGCTCTGAGTGCATCATCTTCACCACAGCTCCAGGAGTTGGCTTAATAGGCTGGCTTTCAGAACGGAAACTGAGCACAGATGAAGAGTCTTGTGTAAAAGCAAGCACTGAGTAATCAGCAGCCCTGGGATTCCAACCCAGGCAGTAGCTTCAAAGCCCAACTCTGAACTGAAGCAGGCCAGCTCTCATATGAATAATTGTTCCCTTTCCTTATCCCCCTAATGAAAATATAGGTGATCAGAGTAAATTAGACCCATCCTAATCAACGCTTTCATCTCTCGACTTTTTGTTCGGTCTAAGAAAGTTTCTTTCTTCCTTTGTTTCTTTTTTCCTTTTTTCTTTCTTCCAATTCTTTCTCTTTTTTAAAAAGAGTTACTTGTTTTTAATTTTATTCATTTTAAATATTTTTAAATTTGCTTTAGGGCACGTGTACTCACCAGAG
>NW_006160061.1:2184152-2220493 GCF_000334495.1 Tupaia belangeri chinensis
GGGGGGGGGGAGAGTGAGAAAGCAAACTCTGGGTCTGGGATTCAGACCACAATCGGCCATGTGAGAGTCCAGCAATTTGGACCAATGTGCAACCTGGAGGCCCCCCACACACACAAAAAAGTAATGTATGTTTTCTTTTTTACCTCTGTGGATATATTAATAAGGCATAAAGAAAAAAATACCGAAAGTTTGATAGTCATATACTTAGTAAGAACTGATTGTATGTATTTTGAGCCATTTCAGATGAATGCTTTCTCACCGTGTACTTGAAGATCTAATTCCTGGTACTAGTAGGCCCCCCCCCCCCCCCCGAAGTTTTTGCCTTAGTGCACATGCACTGGCTAGAGAAAGACACAGAGACTGTGAAAGGGAAAGTGAGAAATCTTTCCCTGGGGGGATAGCCGTATCACAATCCCTTCTCCTCTCTTTTCCTCCTGGAATCCTGGGCACCCACACACATGTGCCCTTCATGAGTTTTAAGCCACCGGGTCTGGGATTCAAACTGTGGTCAGCAGGTGGGCGTCCAATGACATGACCACTATGCCATCTGCTGGTCCCACTAGTGGACATCTGGAAGAGCAGATCTCAGAGGAATCTTGGAAATCATCCAAGAGATGCTCTTGTCCAAAACACATATCTTAGCTTCCTCAGTTGATGACCGTGTGACTTTGGGCATGTGGCTTAACCACTCTGTGACACTTCAAAAGAATTTTGGAGAGAAATCAAAGTAGTGTGCTCGAGAGAACACGGCATGGTCAGTAATTGTTAGTTAAATCTAAATATAAGTAGACAAATAGAGAGCTAGATGGACGAATGGTAGACAGACGGAGGGAAGCCGATTTCTTTTTTTCATACCTCAGTCTCAGAGATCTGCTCATCCTCAGTGCCTACCAGAATATTTGCTGGGCATGGTAATTAGCTAATTAGCAAGGGCATTCGAGTCAGGCAGAACAAGGTTCATCACACTTGCAGCTGCTTGACCTTGGGCACATTACGCAGTCTCTAGCCCTGTTTACTTCAGTGTGGATAATGAACTCTACCTAAGTTTTTCGGGTGATTAATTAGATAATGTCTGTAACGTGCTGCTTTATTCCAACCTAAACCTTATTTCCTAGTTCCACAGGTTGAACTAATAATAAGTTTTTTGCCTTTAACATGATAATCTCTTAAGTTCAAAAACACAGAATTAGCAGGTAGGAATAAAAAAAGTAAGTCTTGCTTTCATATTGTCCCACTTCTGACCTGATTAGGAAGGAAGGGCACTACCCCAGGGAAGAGTATGGGCTTGAGCTGCTTCAGACTCCACCTGGGGCTGGTCCATGCTGATGAAAGGCCAGGCATTGCATAGTCGCTATCAAGGCCCCAAAGGGTAGAAGGGGAGAGCGACCCTGTAAATAATAGAATGGCCTGGAGCATAATCCTGTGACATTAGGCTACCGGGGTTACCTCTTCTGTGAAGAAAACCAGGGGTCGCTTCTACTGAAAGCTGCAAGCCTTTGCGGCTAGACAGCATGTGCATGTACACAAGATACCCACCGACCTGCACATTCTCCTGAACTATTTTTTTTTTTCTGGAGAGGTTTTCGCTATAGGGCGCGTGCGCTCGCCAGACAGAGAAAGACATAGAGACAGAAAGCAAGAAATCACCCCCCGGGGGGGATGGTCACGCCGCAATCCCTTCTCCTCCATTCTCCTCTCGGGATCTTGGGCACACACGCACACGTGCCCGGCGTGAGTTTTAAGCCCCCTGGTCCAGGACGCAAACCGCGGTCGACTACGTGGGAGTCCAGCGACATAGCCATTACGCTAACTGCTGATTCCCCTGAACTATTTTTTTAGAGGTTTTTGCTTTAGGGAATGTGCACTCACCAGAGAGAAAGACAGAGACAATAAGAAGGAAAGTGATAAGTCACCCCCTAGGGGAGATGACCACGCCATAATTCCTTCTCCTCCATTCTCCTCCTGGGATCTTGACCACACACACACATGCCCAATGTGATTTTGAAGCCACCAGGTATGGTACTTGAACCGCAGTCAGCCATGTGGGAGTCCAGGGATGTAACTGTTACACCATCTGCTGGGCCTTACTATTCACCATCTCATAGTTAAAAAACAACAAGCCCCGTGCTATGGTACAGTTACCACTGTACAACACCCTGCAACACTGAACTCACATAAGAAGGCCCAGATTTGTGCTTTGGGCACTGATAGGCATCCCTGTGATCTAGGCTGGCTGAGGATGAGGCTGGGTAGCAACATGAAGACCCTATTGGGAGTGCCTGTGTTTTTCTTCCTCTTACCCTGTCTCTCTCTTTTTCATAGAAGATATAAACAATTAAACTTAAAAAGAAAACTCTGTACCCGAATTTAAAATTTAGGTTACATAATCTAGTTTTTAACTTAAAATCTAGAGCCTTCACTAAGTTAAGAGATTGGTGATCAGAGAAAAAAATTCATACAAGCATATCTTTTACAAGGGATATGCTTTTCCAGAAACCTCATTTTTGAGAGAGAGAGAGATATTTTTACTATAGGGCACATGCGCTCATCAGAGAGAGAGAGACAGAAAGTTAGAAGTCACTCCTCCAGGGGAAATGTCTATGCTGTAATTCCTTCTTCTTCATTCTCTTCTCGGGATCTTGGGCACACAAGCACACACACCTGGTGTGAGTTTTAAGTTGCTGGGTCCGGGACTCAAACCATGGTCAACTACATGGGAGTCCAGTGATATAACAGATTACGCCATCTGATGGTCCTCAAAAACCACTATTAATGAAAGTATCTAGCACTAACCGTGGGATATAGTCGGTGCTCAATTAATAATCATAGTTGTTTTAATGATTACTAATACTTAATGCTGACTGTCAGAATCATTATTTTGTCATTTATTCAGATCATTTCAAGCTATAAAACTAAGAAAGTATGTATTTATTGATGTTTTATGTGTGTGTGTGTGTGTGTGTGTGTGTGTGTATGTATCTCTATGGAGATGTATAATTCTAGTTTATATTTTTGAAAAACTCACAATGTATAGAAAGGTATAAAGAAACATGTAAAGGGGTGAGCAGATGTCATGGCTGTTAAGGTGCTGGACTCCCACTTGGCCAACCTGGTTCTAGTCCTGGACCCAGTGGCTTCATAAACATGCCGAGTATTTGTGTGTGTGCTCAAATCCCAGAAGGAGAATGGAGGAGAAGGGATTGTGGCATGGCCATCCCCATTTGGGGAGGGGGGTGATTTCTCACTTTTCCTCTCATTGTCTCTCTCTGTCTCTCTTGGAAAGTGCAAACGCTGTATGGCAAAAATCTTAAATTTAAAAAAAGGTGAGATGTAAGTCCATTTTCCTTCTCCAATGTAAGTATGTCGATGTATAATAAACTCTTAATATATTTATCTTAACAAAATTTAAACAACATACAAGATTATTTTACCATTTTATCTTGAACTTAATGATTTTTACATTTTGTTATGTAGGGGTCTATGTCATGCTTCCTAATGTCTAAGTTCTGTTTCATAATGAGACACGCCTTTGAAAAGTATGTCTTCCATGGGTAAACATTTATACTCTGTCCTATTGTCAAATACCAAAATTACAATAAATTTGGTTTAAAGATCAAATTGACTTTTATTTGCAATTCTGGAACCAGACAACACCTCAATCTGTAAAATAGGCTGAGTGTTCTGTTGAGTAGCAGAGAAAGTGAGCTTCGTAGGCAGAAAAGGCTGAAGAGGGCCAAAACAGAACAAAAAGCAGATCGGTCATTTCAAATGTTCTTTTCTTGTAAAAGTTAAAGCAGAGGGGACTTCCTTATGTTGCCTGAAAACTAGCCTGCTGGGGTATTGGGCTGTTATTTCTCCAGGTTTTTTGGAAGGTCAGATAAACAACTTAGATAAATAACTTGGGACTTCAGCAAAAAAAAACTTCCTACTGTTTGGCATCGTGCAGAAACTCAGTCCAAACCAATGACATCCTTTTTAACAGTCACCAAAAACAATATTGCGGTGAGTATTTTCATACAGTCACTTATACAGACTTACCTGATATTATTGTCTTAGGTTAAGACAGTTTTTCTTTTCACCGTACTTTCCAACATGATTTCCAGCCTTGGTGCAGGAGGAAGTATGGCCCTCATCCTTGGTGTGAGATCTAGGTGCTCTTGGGCATTACACCCAAGTTCTCTCCCTCCCCGTGAGCCCATCTCATTCACTTTGTCATTTAGTAAATGGTTCTGAGCTCCTGTGAGATGCCAGGCTTTATGGTGGAAACCACAAAGGCGTTAAGTCTTGATCCCTGCCGGAAGTGAAGTAGCTGTTTTACTTTGATTTCTACTGTATATTCAGCCCCCCTCAGGAGGTGACAAATCTGGATTCTGGATTCTGTTACCTGTACATAGTTTTTTTTCTTTTTAAGTTTGTTAAGTTTTTTCGATGAGAGACAGGGGTGGGAGGTATTCCCAACAGTGTATTCACATCGCTATCCACCCCAGCCTCAACCAGCACGGATTGTGACATGTATGAGGTATACAGGAGACCTTCAGACACGAACTTGGGGCCTTCCTGGGTGACCTCAGCATCATGAAGCATTGTGTTACCACTGGACCACCACAACTGGATGTGTACACAGCCATTTTCTTTCTTTATTTTTAAGACCTTTTTTTTTATTTAACTTTATTTTTTCTCATTTGATCAGAGAGAGACAGAGAAAGAGAAAGAGAGAAAGTGAGGAAGCAAGCCACCAAGTCCAGGACTCGAACTGTGGTCAGCCATGTAGGAATCCAGCACCTTTAACCACTATGCCACCTGCCAGCCACTACAATATATTCTTAATAAAAGACTTTAACCAGTAAAAAAAAAAAATAATAATAATAGTTCAATAGGGACCAGTAGATAGTGTAATAATTATGGTGCTGGACTCCCACATAGTTGACCGCATTTTTTTTTTTTTCGGAGAGATTTTCGCTATAGGGCGCGTGTGCTCGCCAGACAGACAGAGAGAAACATAGAGACAGAAAGCGAGAAATCACCCCCCCGGGGGGGATGGTCACGCCGCAATCTCTTCTCCTCCATTCTCCTCTCTGGATCTTGGGCACGCACGCACACGCGCCCGGCGTGAGATTTAAGCCTCCGGGTCTGGGACATGAACCGCAGTCGACTACGTGGGAGTCCAGCGACATAGCCATTACGCTAACTGCTGGTTCCCCAGCTGACCGCATTTTGAGTCCCGGACCCAGTGGCTTAAAACTCACACTGGGCATGTGTTCATGCGTGCTCAAAAGCCCAAGAGTAGTATGGAGGAGAAGGGACTGCAGCATGGCCATCTCCCCTGGGGGGTGATTTCTCGCTTTCTGTCTCTCTCTATATATATATCTCTCTGGCAAGTGCACATACCCTATAGTAAAAATCTCTCTCAAAAAAAAAAAAAAGAAAAGAAAGAAAAAAGAAAGCAAGAAAGAAAGGAAAAGAAAAGAAAAGGAAAGGAAAAACTAATAAAAAGAATTCAATTTAATTAAAAACTGTTTACATCAAATAGTTCCTGAGGCTACAGAAATGACACATGAGGTTAAAGTCCTTTTGTCTGCTCTCTTCTCTTCTAAACCAAGCTATTATTATTCCTCCCTTCATCTGAGAGAAGGAAAGTTTTTCCTTCTCTCTTATTTTTTTTAAGATACAAGTGATTGCCTCAAGCTAGTTTTAGGGGAAACATGTATACGGTGGTCATAACTCTAATCTGATTCTCAAGAAAATAGACCACAATGTAGAAGTGTTTTGTGGGCTGCTTCGAAACTCTGGGGAGAATGTGAAAAGGAAGCATTTCTCAGTCACTGTTTTAGAAAGATCAGAGCAGCCTGCATTAGAAGCTATTAGTTGCCTTGTCAGTACGCAGCCCTGCTTCTAGCAGCAGCACGTTCAGTATTTCCTGCGTAAACACTCATGTCTCCCTTTTAACATCGCTGCCGAATTTAGAGTAATGCAGTTGGGCAGCTACCCTTGCACAGCCCTCGTGCTGTGGCTGATACTTCCAGGTGCCAGCACTGGATCAACCAGGCAGAGCTGCCCAGGCACTCACCTATGTCACGTGACATGGCCAGCTGCTCTTTCTGAGTTTTGACCAGACACAGTAGGAACCACGTGTGACTGCTCAGTGTCCCATGATGTTATTCTGTGATTTGTAAATAATAGAGCTTGATTGCTTTGAGGCTACTTGCCTGTCCCAGAAAGAAAGTGCATTGTTTCATATCCCTACCATTTTGATGAAGTTCTTGTTGGTTGTAAAAAATGATCCTGGCTTTTTTCAACTTCTGTTTCTCTTTAGTCTCACAGGAATTTTTGATTTATTACTAATTGTGCTTATTAATATAGTATTTCTTTGCATATATGTTCAACATTATGCACTGATTATGAAAGCAGTTTTTGCCAAGTAACATCCATACAAAGTCATCTTTATTTTTTGTTCTTCTCTCAGCATATTAGGTTGAATTTTAATTTTTGTAATTTCATATGGTTCCTACTCTAAAAGGAATCTGTTCTTCTGCTACCACCACCACCACCACAAGTGTTTTGTCTTGCAAACCTGTTAGTGACCCACAACTTACCTTCTCCTTTGCCAGAGGTACCTGTATGGCTATGGTACCTAAATAAACTATGTAAAACAGTTATAATAGAATTCATTAACTTCAATTATTCTTGTGAGATAATTCAGGCAAAGCCTGTGCCTTGCTGTTAATTATACAATATATTAATATATAATTATAATATGGGGTGGGGAACAGTATAGAAAGCAAACATAGATACCAGAGACAGTGGGAGGAGAGTGGGAGATGGCAGAGGGTAAGAGATAGGGAATCAAGGATGGTGGAATTAAAGCAGAACATACAGAAAACAAGAAATGGAAGATTATTTGCTGACAATAACATGTTTGTTGATGTGCTTGATTGAGACAATATACAGTGTACTCTGGATGGAAAATCTCATTTTGTATGCTGTATGGATGTACAGTGAATGAATGCAAATAAATAAATTGAAAAAATATTAATATATAATTATAATAACTGATCTGCAAACATAATTGAAAAAATTATCACTTTAGAGAAAAAGAAAATACAATGGTACCTTAGACTCTTCTACCAATAACTAAAATGCTTACTAAAAATACTGTGATTAGAAATAGAAAAAAATATATAAAGTTTATGTGGAATCATAAAAGGTCCTGTAGCACCAAGCCAATACTGTGCAAAAAGAATAAAGTTGAAGACATCTTACTACTCAATTTCAACATATGTTACAAGCTATGATAATCAAAACAGCATGGTGCTGACACAAAAAAGATACATAAACCAATGTACAGAATAAAGAATCTGGAAATAACCCCCAAAACATACAGACAACTGATTTTTGACAAACAGTACAAGACAATCCAGTGGAGAAAAGAAAGTCTTTTCAGCAAATGGTGCTGGAAGAACCAGATATCCACCTGTAGAAACATTAAGCTGTGACTCTATTCCTCACCACTAACAAAAATCAACTCAAAATGGATCAAATATATAAATGTAAAGCTTCAAGATGTCAAACTAGTTGTGGAAAACACAGGGGAAACACTTGAGGACATTGGAGTAGGCAAAGATTCCTTAATAAGATCCCTAAAGTGCAGGCAACAATTCCAAAAACAGACAAGTGGGATTATATTAAGCTAAAACCTTATGCACAACAAAGGAAATAATAAATAAAAGGAGGACACAACACACATATTGGAAGAAAATATTTTCAAAGTGCTTCAGATAAAGGATTGATAACCCAAATATAAAGGGAACTCAAGCAGCTCTCCTGCCAAAAAACCAATAATACAGTTTACAAATAGATAAACAAGGTGATTAGGCAACTCTCAAAGGAAGACATATGAATACCCGAAAAGCATGTGAAAAAATGTTTAACATCTCTTTCATATGAGAAATGCAAATCAAAACCACGATGAGGTATCACTTAACCCCAGTCAGACTGGCTATGATCAAAAAAGAAAAAAAAGAAAAAATAGTGGTAGCCAGGCTGTGGTGAAAAGGGAACTTTCCCGCACTGTTGGTGGAAATGTAAATTAGTACAGCTACTGTGGGAAAAAAAATGGAGGCCTCTTAAAAATTTACATATAGAATTGTCACATGACAGTAATCCTACTTCCTGATATTTACCTGAAAAACAGGAAAACACTCAGTTGGAAGGACACTTGCACATGCATGTTTATTGCAGCATTATTCAAAATAGCAAAGACATGGAATCAACCTAAGTGCCCCACAACTGATGACTGGAATAAAAATGCAGCACATAGACACAATGAAATACTACTCAGCCATAAAAAGCAACAAGACTGTCATTTGATACAAAGTGGACAAATATAAAATTCATGCTAAGTGAAATAAGCCAGACTATGAAAAACAAACACTATGTCCCCATTCACTAAATACCAAATGCACTCTGGCAGAAATTGAAAGATTTGAAGACATAATGATAGAGAGGACAACTGTGGAAGGGACTCAGGAGAAAAGGGCTTAACAGACACAAGAATGTAAGGTTCTTTATTGGAAAAGATGTGTATTGTGATATCCTTGACTTGATTATCATACACACATGGCATGCATGCTTTGAAAAAGCATTTTGTATGCCATAAAGATGGTATACAATGTACATACTAAATTATAAAATCAAAAAATTAAAAATACTGTAATTAAAGGGGAAGCTCAATGAAATCCACAAACCAAAACCATCTTCATGTGAACTCAGAAATAGTAAGTAAACATGTTATTTGAAAAGAAGTCTGTAATTCACTTTCCATATTTGCATTTCTTCATCATCCTAAATGATTGAGAGTCTAATACATGATCCATATTAACAAAAATTGTAGAACTTGTTTTACTGGAAGCCACTAAATGTTCAACATTTAAATATTAGTTTTTGTATTAGATTTTGTAGGGGAAATTTAAAAAATCTTACATCCTTGTCCTCCTCCCCCACATAGTGATATATGAGAGGTATTGAGGGGTGTTCCTACTGCCCGTTTGCACCTCAGATGCCTCATTTGGGTTATGGGGAATAATAAGCAAAACCTACTGCCTAGGCTTGATGTGATAATGAAGTCCCTAAGTTAGTGACTCACAAGGGATGAGTAAACATTCATTTTATTCCCCTTCCCTTTATGGACTTTCAGGAACATACTCCTTTGATGCCCTTGACTGCTCTTTGAAGCCCTAACAGGAGGCTTAGTCAGATTAATGACTGAGATTGAACCTTAGGTCTTCGGTTCAGAAGACCTGGGCTGTGGCCACTCTAAAGCAGAGCTTGTCTTATTCTTTCAACCAACATTTTTAAAGAACTCCTATTTACAAGAAACCACACAAAGTACCTTAGAGAAAAGTTAAGTTGTCATCTCTGCGTTTTCCTGTCTCCACCAGGGTTCTGAGAAAGTTCACTTTACCAAGTTCCTGGCTCCACCAAAGTCTGAGAACATACATGTTACCAAGGGTTCTGTTTTAAGGCATTGAAAACTACACACATGGGACCAGCAGTTGGCGTAGTGGCTATGTTGCTGGACTCCCATGCAGTCGACAGCGATTCGAGTCCCGGACCTGGTGGCTTAAACTCACGCTGGGTGCATGTGCATGCGTGCCTAAGATCCTGAGAGGAGAATGGAGGAGAAGGGATTGCAGCGTGGCCATCTCCCATGGCAGAGGTGGTAATTTCTCGCTTTCTGTCTCTCTGTCTCTGTCTTTCTGGGAAACACATGCACCCTATAGCAAAAACCTCTCCAAAAAAAAAAAAAAAAAATGGCAAAAACCACACACACTCACACACACACACACACACCCCCTCATGAGGGTGGTGTTGCTAGCAATTAGCAATCATACTAAGTAAGAATAACCTTCGTCAATAATTAACCACCTGAGATAAACGTAAAGTCATGAAGTGAAAAGTAGATTCTGAGGTGAGTGAGTGGGTCTTTCAATACACCTGAAGTCCTGCCATAGCAGACACCACAGGACTATATACTTGGAGACACAGCCTGCACCCTGCTACGCTGGCTGTTCAAACAGAGAGCACGGGGCATGCTTGGTGAAGAGGGTGAGGAGGAGAAAGAGCATTTGCAAGAAAAGGAACCCGTCTGTACAAATAAAGGTTGCCTAAAGGACCTAATTTTGTCCTAAGGGTAGTATTGTGAGTGAGAAATTCACCAATGTACTGAGAAATCTGGGAAAATCACCAAGAAAGTACTGCATTTTTTGTCTGTTTGTTTTTGCTGTGAAAAAGTTCATTCTCAATGCATTGTGAGCTCAGTGGAGACAAACAGGCTCAAATCCACTGGGAGTGATGTTTCTCTGAATCTCCCACTATCACTCCGCTTAGTACAATATTATTAAAATAGCAAATTCACTCCAAGTTTCATGTTCAGTTGTCTATTCTGGAAGTTCGAATATCTACCACAGCCCAGCCTGCTGTGGTAGACAACTAGCTACATGTGGATATTTAATTTAAATTGAGAAGGAAATAAAATGTTTTAATTTTAAAAATTAAATGTAAACTTCAATATGCTATTTTCTTTGGTTAATTTGAAGTGCTCACTAAGTACAAGCAACTCACAGATACCACAGGAAAGAGTTCATACAGAACGTTTCCATCCTTGCAGAAAGTTCTCTTGGATGGCTCCGATTTAACATGTACCGGTATCTGGGACCAACAGTTAGCATAATGGCTATGTTGCTGGACTCCCATGTAGTCGACTGTGGTTCGAGTCCCAGACCTGGTGGCTTAAAACTCATGCTGGGCGTGTGTGCATGTGTACCCAAGATCCTGAGAGGAGAATGGAGGAGAAGGGATTGCGGCGTGGCCATCCCCCCTAGGGGGGGGGAGGGTGATTTCTCGCTTTCTGTCTCTCTGTCTCTCTCTGTCTTTCTGGCAAGCGCACGCACTGTATAGCAAAAACCTCTCTAAAAAACAAACCAACAAACAAAAAACAAGAACAAAAAAACATGTACCGGTATCTTGCTTGTGTGTGATGTTATACACCTATTATCTTATTCATTTTCCAAAAGAACTCCAAAGAAGGATTTCGTTTCCATTTTGCAAAAGAAAAAACAATCTCAGAAAAGTTAACAGTTCTTACTCTTTTTTAAAAAGAATTGTTTATTTAACTTTATTTATTTTATTTTAGTTTGACTAGATAGGGACAGAGTGAGAGAGAGAGAGAGACAGAGAGATGGAAAGTGACAAAGCAAGCCGCCATGTCCAGAACTTGAACCATGGTCGGCCATGTGGGAGTCCAGCGCCCTTAACCACCACGCCACCTGCTGACCCCAACATTTCTCTTTTTAAAGCAGTAGCCACTCCAGAACCTCAAAGAACAGGTGTTAAATGAATAGATAGCTAGGTCAGGTAATAAAAGATCCAGGACTGCTGGATTATCAAGCCCAAAAGTTACAGCAATAGCGAGATTCCATTCTGGCACTACAGGATTGAAAATCAGACATTTGTAGATACTCCCCTCTTCTTCCTGCTACTTAATGATATATCCAAATACTAAAATTACTCATAAAAAGAGGTCTGTCAGTTTTAAAAAGACAAGATAAGTGGATGCCTAGATCTATAGGTGGGAATTGGGAGTGTCTGCGTGTGGGCTGAGGTTTCTTTTGAGGTGGTAGAAATGTTCTAATATTAGATTATGCTGTAAACTGTGTTCTGTAAATGTATTAAAAGTCATTTAATTGGGGCTAACTCTATGATGCAGAGGTAAAGCGCTGCTCAAGGGAAGCTGGGACCCACATGGCAATGTCAGTTCGGATTTCTGGCACAGTTGGCCTGAAAAACACGCTGAGCACACACACGAGTGCCCGAGACCCGAGGGCCTGGACTTGAGGAAGGGGATCACGACGTGACGAGACCCTGTGGCAGATGCTTCTTTCTCTCTCACTTCCACTCGTGTGTGTGTGTGTGTGTGTGTGCGTGCATTCTATCCTGAATAAAGAAAGGGAGAAAAAATAATCTCATTACATGCTGAAAATGTATGAATATTATGGTATGCATATTATACTTCAACAAAGCTGTTAAAAAAAAAGAACAAGATAGAAATTCTCAAACTCTAGTGCAGCCAAAAAATTAATGTTAAAAAGCTGCCAAACCTTTAATTAGTGAGTCAAAGATTAATTGCTGGCATTTTCTGAATTTCCCCAATGATGGTAAAAAAAAAATAATGTTCTATCTCAAATCAAACACCAAGAAACTCTACAAAGTATCTATTAGTATCCCCATTTTCTTAGGAAGAAATTGAAGCTCAGAGGTTGAAATAACTTGCCCAATGCCCTCAGCCAACAAGAACTGGTGACCATGTAAAATCCGTCTGCCGCCCTCCTTGCTGTATCATGCACCCCTCCCTGTGAATGAGGAGAAGCCCTTCTGTTGATTGACTGGAGAGCACTTTCCTTCTCCAAGGAGACAACAATCAACTGATTTCTTTTTTTTTGTAATGAATCCATTTATATGAAATTTCCAGAACAGTGAAACCCATAGACACAGAAAGATTAGCGTCTGCCAGTGTTGAGGGTTGGTGGAATGGGGAATAACTACTAATGATTTCTGACCTTTCTGTCAGCATTTTGTGTTTTGTACTCTGGAAGGTTCATGGAAGGTGTGAGGCTAGAATCTGTTTTCAATATTGAACACCAAGGCAAGAGAGATGAGCCCTACATTACTGAAGATAACGTGTTTCTTTTAATGTTCAGTAGGATGCGTTATTTTATGAGGGCTTTTAAAATTACTTATTACGGAAAGTCTGTGGGAAAATGGAATTAAAGGATGAGTCTACACTGGTACAGAAGTTTTGACATCCATTCATAGTTTTTTTATAGTACACATTTTAATGAACTTTTTGAAAACTTCTTGTGTATGTACAATTGCTACAAGTCTCTTTCTCTCTACATGCATATGTATATTTATTGAAGACTCCAAGCTTACAGACAGTTTAGCTGGTTCCCCTCCAAGATGTCACTTGTGGTGGTATCTACTTAAGGCAATTTGAAGGACTAGCCACTGTGATACCTCTTGTACACGGGTTAACAGGCTAGTTTTAAATCACTTTATTGGATAGCTCACTCCTCACTTGTTTCATTAAATGTAATTCTGAAAATGGCAGTCCTCACTCATTTCATTAAATGGAATTCTAGCGAATTACCAGCTGGTGGGGTTGCAGTTTTCAGCTTCAGCCAGAGCTAGTAACTTTTACATCTTCAGTTCTCTTCTGTTGGCCTCTAGCGTTGTTTCCTTCTTGCCACTTGAACTTAAATGATTAACCAGTCCACTATGAAATTCCCCCCCTAACCCATCCTAGTCCTTCCAAGCCCGTGAGAGCTTCCCTGCCCTTGATGGATCTTCCCTTTAATGAAGCCCTCTTGCTCTTTCTCCATGCCTTCCTAAATAACACAGACTGTTTTCTTTATCTTCCTTCCCTTTTTCTAAGACACATCTACACTCTCAACCAGTTGGAACAAAACAAAAATAAATAAAAACATAGAACCAAGTCAATACAAAGCCAGCAAAAAAGGCCACGGGCCACGGCTGGGCACTTGATGTTCAGTCTCGCCGTCCTTGAGAGACAGCAATGATAATTTTCATATTCAAAGAAATGTAGATGACAAAAAGAAAAAAAGAATATACCATATGTTGTGACAGTTTAATACCAACTAGCAGCATAGTATCCCAGTTCTTTATTTTGCTGTCTACCAATATTCTTAGAAACAGGAAAGGAAACAAACCTCTGCTTCTACAGAGTTGGTAATAGAATTTATTAAGTAATTTTGAGTTTCTTAAAATCTTGTTCACATGTTAATTGAAAGTTCATTTTCAGGATCCCAGGTGTTACTTCTTTGAGTTAATTCTTCTGTTTAATTGATGTAGAACTGTCGACACTAGGACATGGACATGACAAGCGTGGTGCTCTGAGCACACAAGGATGCCAGGGATCGAAGAGTCCTTAGGTAGCTTCAGGAACTTAGCCATCTTCTCATGGCTATAGTGGAGTGTGTGTTTGAGCTGTCTGACCTACTGCTGCAGCGAGCAGCCTGCTTTTTTGGGAACTGTGGTCACTAGTCTCTTTGAGCAATTGTACTCAGAATAAGGCAGGTGCCCTTTTTCTGGTGTATGCATTGCTGTCCCTTGGTGGTCCGGGCACACTGCCAGTAGCCAGTGCAACACCTCAGAGTGGTCCACCACACACAGTATACTTCCAGTAAAGCACTGTGTGGGACCAACTCCAAACTATTTCCAGAGTTCTTTTGGAAACATTGTTTCCTTCCTCTCTGACTTTGGATTTTATGCAGGTGTACTTAAATTTGGTCAAATGTGTTCTGGGAGAACTTTCTGTGTTGAAGATTTCAAGGTAGCTTGCTTTTTAAGGCAGTGAACACATCTGAAGAGCAGTCATCCTACATTTATCCAATTTGTAGGTCCAGATATTCTTCCCCAATAGATTTGCACAGGGGAATTTGGTTATAATTTGGTTATTTGATTAACAAATGCATTTTCTCTGTGAAGGGTGCTTTAAAAAATGCTACATGAAAGCATGTGGATTTAGACATTGCGACGATCAAATTTATAGTAATTTTCTATTTTATGTGGTAAAAAAACAGTGGCATTTCAAGATGGGTTATTGTGCATAAATATATAAGGGAGTTTAAAAATTATTAGAGTCTCTTATTTCTTTTATTTAAGTTATGGAGAACTGTCAGCACTAGGAAATGGGATTGAGAAGGACAATTCATTGTGTTCCTACTATTTGCCAGGTCCTGGAGGAAGGATTTTAGTATCAACTGCAGCTCAGTGTGGAGTTTAAACCTGTTGGTTCTAAGGTTGAACTATCCAAGTTTGAATCTTAGCTCTCCTGCCACTGCAATGATCCCATGAGATAAGGTGTGTAAAGCATCTAGCTCCATGCAGTTGTGGGGACTTGCTAGATATTACCTTCTTGTTATATTTTATTCCATTTAATACTATGATGTAGCCAATATCTTTTTTTTTTTTTTGTCATAGGGTATGTCCACCTGCCAGAGAGAGACAATGAGAGGGAAAGTGAGAACTCATTCCCCTGAGAGGATGGCGACACCACAATCCTTTCTCCTCCTGGAATTTCGGACACACACACACACACACACACACACACACACACACAGCACCTGATGCAACTTTCAAAGCTGCCAGGTCTGGAACTCAAATCATGGTCAGCCATATGGGAGTCCAGCACCTTAACCACGATGCCACCTGCTGGCCCTGACAATGTCTCTTTTTTATAGGTGAGGAGATAGTCAGAATGTGGTCCAGGAACTTGCATAAAGTTTTTCCAAGTGTGTTGCAGAGATGAAATTTAGAACTAGAGTGGGCACTCTGATAAAATATCTGAGTGGTAGTATTGGTTCTAGGTTGCCAGGAAGATCTGTGCTGAGATTATTCTATGATGGGAAAGCCCGTACCACCTAGAATAATGCTCTCTACTGAGAAACAAAGCTGCCCTTACAGATAGCAATTTCACAACTAACCATTTCTAAGTTAAGAAAATATGTTCAAAGGGCCAGTTTTCACAGTCAATAATTTCTTTTTCTTTCTTCTTTCTCTCTCTCTCTCTTTCTTTCTTTCTTTTCTTTTCTTTTCTTTTTCTTTTTCTTTTTTTGGAGAGGTTTTTGCTATAGGGTACATGCACGAGCCAGAAAGACAGAGACAGAAAGCAAGAAATCACCCCCCGGGGGGGATGGCCACACCACAATCCCTTCTCCTCCATTCTCCTCTTGGAATCTTGGGCACGCATGCACATGTGCCCGGCCTGAGTTTAAGCCACTGGGTCTGGGACTCAAACTGTAGTCAACTACGTGGGAGTCCAGCAACATAGCCATTACACCAACTGCTGGTCCCTGCAGTCAATGATTTCTTAAAGTTGTTTGGCTTTTTTTTTTTTTTTTCAGTATATAGCAAACTCTCAGCTATATGGATTGCTGTTCAAAATCTGTGCAGGATTTATGAAACATACCAAGTGCACCGTCCTACTGTACATCTGCTGTGTAAATGTCATCATCTGTGTAATTATCAACTTCTAATGCCAGCTTAAGGAAACTGTAGAGATGATGTTCCTTTAGCAACCCACAGGCAAACCTCCAGGGTAGTTTTTGTTTGTTTGTTTGTTTGTTTTTGGGGGGGTAGTGGGGAAAGGAGACTAGCTTCTTAACCAGTGCTCTGGTTTTCATCTGTCCTTATGGCATGAGCATCAAGTGGTACTGGGAACTCTTGGCCACATCAGCCTTGATAGATTTTAGTGTTGTTAGAATGGCTCTTCTGGCTTCAAAAGAGAAATCCCCTGTGCTCATCTTCAAGGTTGTTCCTCTGCTTCGTGTCTGTATTGACCACATATGGCTGCTGCAGGACAACTGAAGTACTAATAGTGAAAGAGTTCAATAGTGTTGATTTTGAAACTGGAAAATCATGTAGGATGCTGCTTTGCTATGTTGAAATTGTAAGACAAATAGATGATCTGTAACCCACGATACAGATAGGAATTAACCTCATAATAGGCTGAGTCTCTTTTTCCTTTAGGTATACAGTCGGGTTTCTCATCTGAGAAATCAGCCAACGGTGGATTAAAAATATTTCGGGATGGGACCAGCAGTTAGTGTAATGGCTATGTCACTGGACTCCCACGTAGTCGACAGTGGTTCAAGTCCCGGACCTGGTGGCTTAAACTCACGCCAGGCGCGTGTGTGTGCGTGCCCAAGACCCTGCGAGGAGAATGGAGGAGAAGGGATTGCGGCGTGGCCATCCCCCCTGGAGGGTGATTTCTCGCTGTCTCTCTGTCTCTCTCTTTCTGTCTGGCAAGCGCATGTGCCCTATAGCAAAAACCTCTCCAAAAAAAAGAAAAATAAAATATTTGGGGAAAAAATTGTATGCATCTGTACTGAACATGTAAAGATGTTTTCCATGTCATTTCCCCCAAAGAACACAGTTTAACAGCTCTTTATGTATAATTTATATTGTATCACTTATTATAAGTAATTAGGGAGGATTTAAAGTATACAGGAGGATGTGTGTAGGTTATGTGCAGATACTATGCCATTTGATATAAGGGACGTGAGTATCCACAGATTTTGGTCTCCATGTGGGGTCCTGGAACTAATGCCCCATGGATTCTGAGGGACAGCTGTATATACAAAAGATATGTTGGAAGAAAACTTGAATTCCATAAATTAGTATAACGATAGAACAAAACAAAAAGAATCAGGCTGAATATGGCATAATTTTCATTGCAATTTACTTACTAATGAATTTAGTCAAAATGTTTTCCATCACAGCATTGCTACCTGCTGAATAACTCAGCTTCTTAACCTGTTCTGCTGTCTAAATTCGTGTCTCCAGTAAGGCACAAGGTGTATGCATCAAGTTCTACACAAATGAAAGGATACCGCCATGGATGTGATGACTTAAGAAGTTGCACGTCACCTCACTCAGACTGTTCTGCGTTTTCCATTCCAGGGCTCAGCAGATTCCTACACAAGCAGGCCATCTGACTCTGATGTCTCTTTGGAAGAGGACCGGGAAGCGATTCGGCAAGAGAGAGAACAGCAGGCAGCGATCCAGCTTGAAAGAGCAAAGGTGACTTCTTTCCCTCTCTTTGATTCAAAAGTTACATGTTCCTCCGTGCCTGTCGGCTGTTCCCCTATCTCATATTTCTCTGGAATCATCATTTCATGATCATCCTGATAGGGGTCCAGATTTCTAGGCTCTCATTCATTAGCTTCTAAGAGAGGTTAGTAACACCCCCATTTGTTGAGAGCCTTCACCCTTTTGGTTTGCTTCAATGCTGACTTCCTGGCCGTCTTCCAGTTTAGCAGTGTGGCCTCCTGAAGGACCAGCTTGCCTTGTCTGTTCCTGATCCCTCCTTACCCAGTACATTAGCCTTTATTATAGGCCATGTTCGCACTAGTGTCCTATACATCTCCCTGCTGGTTTCCCTACTCTCCTCTGTTTCAGTCTCTCCTACCTCAAGTGCAGTGTGAAGTCAGAACTTTGAACATCTCTGAGAAGTGTAGCAAAGACAAGTGATAAGAGTCATTTTTGCTAAGCCCTAGCTACGATAGTGTGCTGATTGGCACTGCTATGTAATAGGCTGAAGCCACGTGGCAGTGCAGGGTTCAATTCCCAGCCTGCCCTAAATGCTGCATGGTGGCACACACCCACAGTCTCAGCTACTTGGACGTCTGAGGAAGGAATATCGTGAGCTTGATGCTGATCTGGGTAACATAACAAGACCCTGACTAGCAAAGGCATGGTGGGTGGCATGCTTCTGTAGTATCAACCAGAAAGCTGAGGAAGGACGATCATGACAGTAAGACCCTGACAAAAAAAAAATATATATATATATACACACATACATATATACATATATGTACACATACACATACATATATACAATATATATATACATATATATGTATGTGTATATATATATATTTTTGACAGGGTATACATATTTAGCCAAAATAGACCTTTAGGCTAGCTGACAGGGTATATATATTTAGCCAAAATAGACCTTTAGGCTAGCTGTTGTGGCACGTGTTAATGCAATGCTCCACGATGCTGTGAAGGTCCTGCATGGGAAGGGTACATTCCCGTGTACACTGAGAACACACACACCCATAAATTGGGGTGCTGAGGCAGGGGGTAAGACCACAGCATAAAACCCTGATTGGGGTGGCTTTTTCTCTCTCCTGCTCTCATTCTGTCTTCCCTGCTTATGGAAGAAATAAATAAAAATAAGCTTAAAGTAATAGACATTTAGGGCTCAGCAGGTGGAAGATTAAGGTGCTGGATTCCTACATGGGCAACCATGGTTCGAGCCCCAGACACAGTGACTTGAAAATCATGCCAGACATGAGTGCATGCATGCCCAAAATCCCTAGAGGAAAGTGGAGAAGAAGGAACTGTGGTGTGACCATCTCCCCTGGGGGGTGATTTCTCATCTTCCCACTCTCTCTCTTTTTCTGGGGAGTACGTATGCCCTATGGCAAAAACCTTAAAAACAAAAACAAACAAACTAGACATTTCATGGAGAGAAGTCCCCATAGGAATCTCTGTACCCATAGGAGGCAGCAAGGAACAGATTACATAGTTGAATGAAATATGAATGTTAGCACCAGAGAGTCACTCAAGATCTCACATTCTTCCCACTCTCTGTCTTTTTCTGGGGAGTACGTATGCCCTATGGCAAAAACCTTAAAAACAAAAACAAACAAACTAGACATTTCATGGAGAGAAGTCCCCATAGGAATCTCTGTACCCATAGGAGGCAGCAAGGAACAGATTACATAGTTGAATGAAATATGAATGTTAGCACCAGAGAGTCACTCAAGATCTCACATTCTGGGACCAGCCGTTAGTGTAATGGCTATGTGGCTAGGCTCTCCAGGAGGCCCCATGGTTTGAGTCCTGGACCTGGTGGCTTAAACTCACGCCAGGTGTGTGTGCGTGTGTGCCCAAGATCCCGAGTGGAGAATGGAGGAGAAGGGATTGTGGTGTGGCCATCCCCTTTGGGGGGGTGATTTCTTGCTTTTTATGTCTCTCTCTTTCTCTCTGTCTTTCTGGCGAGTGCACGCGCCCTATAGCAAAAAAACAAACAAACAACAACAACAACAACAAACCTCTACAAAAAAAGAAGAAAAAAAAAGATCTCACATTCTGGCATTCTGTGTCTTTCCAACATTATTATTTTTTTTTTAGCACAGACTCCATTTTTTAAATGAAATGTTATGCACTATAGCAAACTATAAGATAGAGATCATACTCCTTGCCCTCCGTGCCAGGTTTGGAAGGTATATTGATCTAGTTTTTCTCAATTTTAGAAGAAAACTGAAGTCCAAATAAAATGAATTCTTTCCCTCTTCTGTTTTTACAATAAACTCTTCAAAAGAGAGGTGGGAGGAGACTGGTGTGAGTAAATGAGGTGTCTTCATTTCCTTTGACACCAACACCACCTGTGCTCCATTAGTGGAAGGGCTTGTGCCAGTGAAGGGACAAGAGTGACACTGTAAATTGATAACTGCCTCCACCATCTCTCCCCAGCCATGCTCCCAGAACGAATTTGCATCAGTCATAAACCAGCCCAGAATTTACAGAATCTTGTATCTTACTTGTAGCTGATTTTTTTTTTTTTGCGGGGGGGAGAGGTTTTTTCGCTATAGGGCACGTGCGCTTGCCAGACAGACAGAGAGAGACATAGAGACAGAAAGCGAGAAATCACCCCCCAGGGGGGATGGTCACGCCGCAATCCCTTCTCCATTCTCCTCTCGGGATCTTGGGCACGCACACACGCCTGGCGTGAGTTTTAAGCCACCGAGTCCGGGACGCGAACTGCAGTTGACTACATGGGAGTCCAGCGACATAGCCATTATGCTAACTGCTGGTTCCCACTTGTAGCTGATTTTTGTTTTAAAATATTCTTCAGAATCTCTTTTGTGGCCTTTATGGTCACTAAATGTCGGCGGGTCACCAGGAGTTGGGGCTGGCAGTTATTTTCCACTCCTCATGGCTGCACCAACCTAAAAGCACTTTGGGGAGGAATCTGTAAAACAAGTATTTCAGAAGCAACTTTTTTCCCCCCTAACTAGGAAGAGGATTGGAGAAGAACCCTGACTGTCAGGCTTAATCCTGACTGACCCTTCTTTCCCAGGGCAGGACATCTATTTTATTGTGTATGACTGCACAGGTTTTCAGATCTGAGGCTATTTCAAGAATACTTATTTTACTGCCTCCACCCAAATCTTTTTCTAAGTTTATTTATTTATTCTATGAGAAAAAACAAGACAGAAGGAGACAGCGCTCCAACCAGAGTTCCTGTGCTGTGATCCATCCCCAGCTACAACCAGCCATCCCAGACACCTAGGGAGGTCTCTGGACATGAACTCAGAACCTTCCTGTGTGAGTCAGCTCACAGAGTGTTGTGTTTTCCTGCTCTGCTACCACGTGGTCTCCCCAGTCTTTGTTTCTAAGACCCAATATTCACTTCCTATATCCTCGTCACTCAAAATTCACGCAGCTTTTATGACTGGAGGACAAAACAGGCTGCCTTCTCACTCCCGGTGCTGCCTATCCCTACCCAGTGCTTAAGGACACAAGCTTTCATATGGCATATTGGAAAGTAGCGCAGAGAGGGAAAATGGTTGGGCTGATAGGACTGGATCGTTTTCAGAGTCATCTCTGCAGATTTCTTGACACTACCTGGAAGTGTAAAACTGTTGGAAAATCGTCTTTGGAATGTGCATTTCCTCACTGCCTGTTACTATCGATCATCTTCTATGTTTCAATGTGAAAAATGCCCAGCTCTTTTCCTCCCTGCCTCACTCCCTATTCCATGTTCTATCCCCAGTCCAAGCCTGTAGCATTTGCTGTGAAGACAAACGTGAGCTACTGTGGTGCCCTGGACGAGGATGTGCCTGTTCCAAGCACAGCCATCTCCTTTGATGCTAAGGACTTCCTGCATATTAAAGAGGTAAATGTAGGACGCACTGTGTCCCTTACCCTGCCAAAGAGCCGAAGCTGAGGATTGGCTCTGAGCCAAACTCACTGGAGAGGAGACCCAAGGAGCTGTCAGGGCAGTGATTCTTTTCTTTGCTGGGCTTTCCAAATCCATTTCTTTTCTCTGAGATTCAAAGGCCTAAGATCATTACCTGCATTATTACACATTGAAAACATTGAATTGTAGTCAGCCTTTGAAATCGCAGGATAAATTCACGGCAACCCCGTGTCCTCTGGTCTCCTTTAATCACCTTATGTGGCCACAGAGTCATACATCTGTGGCTCCAATTTAGGGAACCATGAGTTTGTGGCATGGCACCTATCCAGAAAGGATTGTTTATAAGAAACATTGTAAGTATAGCTATCTGGGCAATAGTCCAGTGAACTTTGACCCTGTGCCAACTCTAGAGTGCATAATCATTAAAGGGAAGTGTTAAAGCTAAGAAAAGGGCATAGGACCCCGAGAACCAGAAAACTACAAGGAGGACTTGAGTCCTCGCATCTTGAAAGGTGAGATAGTGACATCAAAACTTTAATTTACTAACCTAGCTGTATGAAAATTCCACTTTGTATCAGACATTGTGTGGCAGTGGGGGATCAGACATAAGGACTTCTGTTCCCATTGGTAGGGAGCTCCTGGTCTAGTGAGAGTGACAGATGCATATACAGTTCCCATGAGATAACGAGTTCATTACAGAAAAATTAAAGAGGTGTTTTGTGAGCCTGAAGGAGGAGAAGAAGGGGCCATCTGGCTCCTCATCTCTTCATGATGGAGAAACGCCACAAAGTTGTAAAGTCATATGAAGTGATGAAGCCTGAGGGACTTCAGGCTGAGGTGTGGGTGGCATTGGGTAAAAGGAATAGCCCACAAGCAGTGTAGTGTGGCTAGAGGGCATAGTAGGAGTTGTTCAGGGCAGGGATCAGGTCATAGAGGCAGAAGGCAGACTGAATAAATAAATACACCTCATAACCCTCGCAAGAAGCCTGGACTTCATCGGGCAGTGGGCTGGAAAGAAATTTGAAATAAAGAATGGACGAGACCAGCCTTGTATTTTAAAAGGACAAGGGAGCATTGACCAAGAATGAGAGGCATGTTAAGAGTCAGAATAGTGGCCGTAGCAGAGAGATGGAGACAGGGAGCCACTTGAAGAGAGATCTAAGGGACAAATAGATTTGGAGATTTCAAATGGGCTAGAGTAGTTTCTGGCTTGCTTTAAATGGGTAGATGGTGATTTTTGGCTATTAAAACAGAGAAAGCAAAGAAGGGAACAGACTTGTTGCAGGGGTGAAAGTGGTTATGGACTATTAGGTACACTGTGTCTGGGGCATTGGGAAACTCCCCCTGAAGATGCTTAAAAGTTCCTTACTCATAGGGGTCGGCAGGTGGTGTGGTGGTTAAGGTGCTGGACACTCCCACATGGCCGACTGTGGTTCGAGTACCGGACCTGGTGACTTGCTTTCTCACTTTCCCTCTCTCTCTCTCTGTGTATCTCTCTCTGGTCAAATTAAAATAAGTGAATGAATAAATAAAATTAAATAAATAATTATAAAAAAAGATCCTTACTCATATACCTGAATCCAGGTGAGAAGAATTGTAATTCACTCTTTGTAAATGATTTTGAGTTGAAAAGGCTGAGTTATAGCAATATATTGGAAGATAGCATTGAGCTGAGGGAACATTTTAAAAATTTCACTTACATTTTGCTTTATAGAATGGGAAAGACTGAAGCATGTTTTCCTTGCCGAGATGCTGGATCCAGTAAGATGTATTAGAAAGAAGAGAGAGAGTTTGTAGAGTGAGAGGCGGAGAAGGGGAGGAGATGACATCTGAAGAATGGGCCACAACAATTAGGCCGAGTCAGTAGTAAAGTCTGACCTTCCTCAACTTCCTTGTTCTGCACAGAGTTTTCCAGTGGGGCTGAGAGTTTGTTTGAGGGTGCTCTCATTGATATTCTCTATTTGTTCTGCTAGGAGGGAAGTCTTAGGCTACAATCTTACAGAAAGGACAGAATGGAGGAGGAACAATAACGTGAGACCTGAGAACAGACCAAATGGCTGACATAAACATACCACTCAATGCCACTGAATCCAGTTGCATTTAACCCTTAGTCAAAATGGCACGCAATATATACAAAATGACACGCAAAATATGTAATATGCAATGTATTTTGTACATGCAAAATATATACTCAATTTTGAAAAAGATGAACTTTGACACTCTGCATTCTAAAGTCTAGATCAAAATAATGATATCAATGACACCAAATCACTTATATATTTTTCAACATTTTAAACTATTTGATTCAAAATAGGTCAAGCCTCTGAATGTCTGCAGATGCCTCACAGTCTACATGGTGCTCTGTACCCTGAGAGAGGGTCTTCATTTGCTTGTCTGCTTAGTCATTCCTTGACTATATTATCTTGAGTACTTGGTGTGTGCTTGGTACTGGCAGATGGCATCCGACAGCTGTAAACTAAGGAGACATGGCCCTTCCTCACATGACCTTAAATTGTAGTGGGGAGACTGAACAAATACACAAATGTATATTTTCAAATTGTGAACTATCTGAGGAAAAAATGGACCCAGTGCTGTGATTTTTAAAATATAGAAATAGGAATTATGTACTTTAAGTAGAAGTGCAAAGAAAGTTTGCCTGGGAGTGTGATCTTTAAGCATTGACCCAAAGAATGTGTAGCCAGCCTTAAGAAGAGTAAGGCAAGGCTATCTAGGGACAGAAAACAGCATGTGCGAAGGCCCCAAGATAGAAGAATAGTCTGACACCACCAGTTTACTAAATAAAGGACATATGGCCAGCATCTAGTGAGCCAGAGAACAGGAGGCAGAATCTCTGTAAATGAGTAAGGAGGATACAGATCAAGTCAGATATTAAGGTTATGGTGAGACTTCAGATTTTATACTAAATGTAAGGAGAAGCCCTCAAAGCTATTCTGATTGTTGTGGAGAGAGCAGGTTGAAATGGGGTAAGTGTGGAAGCAGCGGACCATTAGAACCAGTCTGAGTAAGAGATAATGGTACTAAGCCAGCATGGTGGCAGTAAGATGGAGAGAGGTGGACAGACTGGAGATATGTCATGGGAATTCAATGAGAGTTGCTAAGGGTCCAGGTGGGAACCAAGACTGAGGGTGAAATCAAGGATGTTTTAAGAGACCAGATTTATGAACTGAACAACTGGGGTGGGAATGACTAGAATGGCAGAGGACAAATGTAGAGGAAGGTTGGAGGAGGGAGGATCCTAAGGAGATGTCTAGAGGAAGATTAGATACGAGTCTGGAGCCCAGAGGAAAGTGTTGGGTCAAAGATATAAATTGGATCTTTTGTTTCTGATGTGGCACTTAAAGCTGTAGTAATGAGCAAAGTCACTTAAGGAGAGAGTAAAGGTGGGGACAGCAAATGACATAGCCATTATTTGCCGGACTCCCACATGGCGCACTGTGTGTGAGTCCTGGACTCGGGTGGCTTGAAACTCATGCCAGGAATGTGTGCACGCATTCCCAAGATCCCAGGAAGAGAAAAAAGAAGGGATTGTGGCATGGCCATCTGCCTGATGGGTGATTTTTTTTTACTTTCCCTCTCACTGTCTCTGTCTTTCTCTCCACTGAGCACATGTGCCTAAGGCAAAAACTGCTAACAAAAAGAGAGAGAGAGAGTAAGGGAGAAGAGAGGGCATTCCAAGATCTTATCCAGAGAAATTCCATCCTGTAGAGGTGGGATATGCCAAAATATCCAACAAATATGGAAGGTTCAACAAAGGAAAAGAACCCTGAATTATAGGAGGAAAACCAAGACAGAGCTGTGTGCAGATATCAGGGAGAACAGTATATCTGGAAAGAAAGGACAGTCAGGTGTCTGGCACAGGTAAATGTTGTTGATGTGCCACCTAAGGTGCAGAGAGGAATGGATGTTGAATTAGCAACCCAGTGATGACAGTGACACCAAAAACTTGATGTATATTTTTAACATTTTAAACTCTTTGATATCAAGTTGGTATGACATCTAAATGTCTACAGATCTATCTTTGCATGGTGCCCTTGTGACCTGAGTGAGGTTCTCCATTTGTTCGTTCACTTAGTCACTCATTGAATATATAGTACTTGGGATGCTGAGTGGCAGTTAGCACCACACAGGTCATTAAGATCGTTCTGGAGTTGTGGAGATGGAAGCTAAGTGAAGTGGGATGAAGAGAGAGGAGGAACTAAGACATATATTTAGCATGTGTAGACCATGCTTTCAAGGAGGTTGACACTGTCCTTGCAGTAGTCTGAGGAGGTATGAAGTTGAGGAGGTCTTTTTTAAAGATGGGAGCCATTGGAGCACCTGTACATGCTGATATTAAGCTGAGAGAGGAAGAGAGATTGATAGGAAAGGAGAGATAAACAAAGGATTAAGTTTTTGAGAAGGCAAGAAAGGCTGGATCCACACATCTAGTGGAAGAACAAACCTCTGATAGAAAGAAAAACACCTACTCATTGTAACATGCAGGAAAAAGAGGCATTGTGGGATATTCAGTGATAGAGATGGGACACCAAGACTTTTTTGCAGGAAAACAGCGATTTTTTTTTCATGTGCTAGCACTAACTCAGTGAGTTCACATCCAAAGGCTGAACCCCAAATTTCTTGGGGCTCTTCCTTTTATTTGTTTTAGTTTCTTTGTCTCCCATATATGGTCATACATACTTTTACATACTTTTGATTGGGTAAAAGACTGCTACAAAATTATGCAGGTATGTATTGGGCTACTAGGCGGTTAGATACACAGGCATACATAGAGTTGCTAGGTTACAATCAGGGCTACAAGGTCACTAAGAGTTGCTAAGTTGCTATGGTACAGGACCACAAGGTCACCACAGGCTGCACATGTGTACTTAAATTCTAAGCATGTCCCATTATCTTTCTTTGTCCTGGAAGCCCCCCCTCCCCACTTCCCCCTTTGATGCTCAGACTCTATTAGGGTCAAAGAGCCTTATCCTACTTCAGGGGGTCTGTATTTTTACAACATTATTATGGAATGTATGGCTGCCTTACTTTTAATTGTGGCCTCACTGAGGTCAGAGATATACTTTATAACTAAGGGAACCAGGCACAGTAGGACCAGACAAGCTCCCAGAATTCATATAGTTCTAGGAAAGACAGTAGACCTTATGGTCACTGTAACATGCAGATTGGGGCAAGGCTTGTTTACATAGGTACTTATTATTGAGCTTGCATTCCCATTCCTATGAGAGATTTTTACAATTTATGGCATGCATAGGATTATAATTTGTAACTGTACACACATTAAAATCACTGATCTTGGGACCAGCAGTTGGCGTAATGGCTATGTTGTTGGACTCCCACATAGTTGACTGCGGTTTGAGTCCTGGACTTGGTGGCTTAAACTCACGCCGGGCTCATGTGCATGCATGCCCAAGATCCTCAGAGGAGAATGGAGAAGGGATTGTAGGGGTGATTTCTTGCTTCCTGTCTCTCTCTTTCTCGTGAGTGCACACGCCCTATAGCAAAAACCTCTCCAAAAAAACACTGATCTCATTGTTCTCTGAGATGTTTTCCTGACAAGAGAAATAGATGTGGTAAAGTATGGTCTTGGTGACATTTTGACCCTATTGAGTGGTGTGAAGGCACGATTCACAGGATGGAGTACCTGCATCTAAAAAGAAGGCCCAGATGAGAAGCATTCAATAATAACAAAATATCCTACCCACAAAAGAAACATAAACATTAGTAGAGCCCTTTCATCATAACTCCAGTCAGCTGGGGCAATTTTGGCCAGTCTTATGGCAAGGATCAGGACTATGGCCTCAATAATAAACAATGACAAAAGATGACAGTGCATTCCAACAACAAAACTATTACTAGAGCAAAAGTGATGTAGGTTATAGATATATTTTTTCTAGATGGTTAACTCCTCAAGTTTTTGCTGTGTGTAGATTAGTCAGCTTCTGGAGTGACTAAAGCAGGGCTGTGGCCCTCTCAGGTCTCTGGGGTCATGACTTGCTTTCTCCAGATGATCAGCTTGTGTTTTGGGGTCAGAAGTGCATTCCTAGGCTCAAGAAACTGGCTTCACTCTGCTGTGGTGAATCCAGGGGACCTGCCTCAACTACCTTTACATCTGGGCTTGTAGCCAGCTTCCCATGAGCGGGAGAGGAGTTGTCTTGTTCTTTTTAAGCTATTTTCTTATATTTGCCTAGCCAGCAGCAGGATGTACACATATTGGAGTAATATACAGCCATGTTGGTCTGCCTGAAAGGCCTTTAAATCAGAGACTAATGAGATACTGAAGATGGTCAGAAAATTTTTGAATCCCTTTTAGAGTTGAGCCTAGGTCTATTGGCCTTTGTCCCAATTTTCAGGGTTCTCCCATTGTAGGGTGAAGACTGGATGACTCTGAAAAGCCAGGTGGATATAAAAGAAGGTGTCCTGTTATAATGAGTCAAAATCGTCTCTTAATGTTTGTGGGTGTGACTCACCCATTACAAAGATACTATGTCAGGGACAGGATGTAGGAAGAGTCCTGCTATCAAATGGGCCGAAATGATCTATTAATGTTTGTGGGCATGACTCACCCTGGGCACTATGGAAGAGATTTTGGAAAATAGGAAAAAGCAGTCAGACTTCTGTCCTCAGTTCCCTCTATTGACCAAATTTCATTCCTCTAAATGCATGTGTAGGCCACAAAATTGACAGGTCCAGGGACCAGCAGTTAGCATAATGGCTATGTTGCTGGACTCCCACGTAGTCGACTGCGGTTCGCGTCCCGGACCCAGTGGCTTAAAACTCACGCCGGGCACGTGTGCGTGCATGCCCAAGAACCCGAGAGGAGAATGGAGGAGAAGAGATTGTGGCATGGCCATACCCCCAGGGGGTGATTTCTCACTTTCTGTCTCTGTCTCTCTCTGTCTGTCTGGCGAGCGCACGCGCCCTATAGCGAAAACCTCTCCAAAAAAAAAAAAAAATTGACAGGTCCAAATGGCTCATTCTTAGTAGTTAAGTCCCACAGCGGTAGGAAGACTCATTCCTAGGAGTCAAGTCTCATGGTGCTAGGAAGTCTCATTCTTAGTAGTCAAGTCCCATGGCAATAGGAAAGCTCATTCCTAGGAGTGGTCAATCAGTCATCCAATGTTATAGAATTCTACTGGCTGGGGGGGTAGAGTCCTGGGGGAGGACATGTCTGACTGGTTCAATAGTCAATTGTTTCTGGGCAGAGGAAAGAGCCAGGCCTCAAAGTTTGAAGTAGATGTATGTTATGGGCTATCTTTGATTTCTTTTTCTTCTTCCTCTTTCTGTATGTGGCATAGCATTTATAGATACTATACAATGAAAATGTACAAACAAGTATTATATTATAAACAGAGTCAGAGGGCATTAAACAGCCTAACCAACTAAAGAAACCTTTACATGTATCATCATATTCTTTGATCAGATTCACGATATGCTTTTCCTTATTATCAATAGTTACTTAAACTTTGTGGCAATTTTTATTAGATGATTTTAAAATTGAAACCAGTTCAGAGACCAGCAAATTTACGTGTTGTTTTGTTTTGTTTCCATCTGGCCAGATTGTTTCCATGGGCATAACATCCTGAAGGGGGTATAAATCAGATTCAAGAAACATCTGATCTTCAATGTGTAGCTTATCATAGGATTTGATTATAGGGAGAACACTGACCTCTCCAATGACTTTAGTGTTGCACCGTTTGTTGGTGCTAGGTAAGATCAAGGAAGTCCTATTACATGAAAAATCGTAAGATTCTACAGTCTTATTTTGTTGCCCTTCCCAAAATATTATCTTTCCCCATGTACCAGATGTTATGTTTTATGAGGGACTGACATTAGGGGCCAGGTTTGTGAGAAATCACAATTTCATGTAATTTGGGGGGGGCATCATAATTTTCCTCTCCTATTCTCATAATCAGAAGAGAAGATAGGAAGATAGGAAACCATATGCTTCTTTTAGTTAAGATTGCCCAGCAACTCCCCATAGGGAGCATTCATGTTGTTTTTGTTTTTGTTTTTCAATTGCTCTGATGCCTACCAATTGGACTACAGAGGTTTTTTGGTCATATGGTCGCTCTGATGCCTGCCAGTTGGACTACAGAGGTTTTTTGGTCATATGGTCCCTAAGGGTAAAATGTAAGAGTTTACATTTATCATCTAAAAATGTCCCTAAATTGAGGGACCTATAGATGACTCATAGACATTAAGATTGTGCTTCTGCATTGAGTAGTGTGGTCCTTGGTTTCATGGCCACTTCAGATCCCATTTGTTATATATAAAATCCTTTCATAAAATTTTCTTCATAATTCTTTATAATTCCCCCTCAGGGGACGGCAGGTGGCATGGTGGTTAAGAGCTCTGGATTCCCACATGGTCGACTACAGTTCAAGTCCTGGACCTGGCAGCTTGCTTTCTTGCTTTCTCTCTCTCTCTGTCCCTCTCTGGTCAAATTAAAATAAATCAATGAAGTTAAATAAAATAACTCTTAAAAAATAATTCCCTCTCAGACCTTCTTCAATGTAGTTCAAACTTTCTGCAACACGCTTTGTATCTTAATTATTTGAACCCTGTTTACTTTTTTTCTATTCTGGAATAATCTAGCCATTTTACTTTAGGACAAAAATTTTTATCATACAAAACTCTTCCTATATAAAAAACTTTCTTTTCTTTTAATCTTTTTTTCTTTTTACTAAATGCAACTTCATATCTACAGCTGTCTTTCCACATCTCTTTCCTACTTACTGTTTTCTTTCTACCTTGTTTGTCTTTCCTTTATAAATTATTTAATGATTTTAAGATTGATACCAGTTCAGAGTCTAGCAAATTTAGTTTGTTTGTTTTTTTTCCCAGTCTGGCCAGATTGTTTCCATGAGCATAACATCCTGAAGGAGGTATAAATCAGATTCAAGAAACATCTGAATTTATCTTGAGAACTAATTTTTACCTCCAACCAATTAGATAGGAACCATTATTTTTAAGGATCACATTTGTGTTTGTCATTTTAAGGATTACTTTAGGCTTGTCAAAACCTAGCTCTCAATTTTTGTTCAGTTGGGGGATCTGACACCTCTGGAAAGGTCATCTAACTTGTAACTTTATGTAGGACTTTACATATTTACCAACATTTTTAACTCTTAGCAATATTAGCTTTTAGTACAGACCAGTAGCTTATGAATATGTGTTTTACAAACAAACAAAAACTGTTTAACCATTTTTTTCAGTATAGAATAGAATAATCTTATTAACAGACCCAACTTCATTTTTATAAAATTTTAAAAGTCAACGGTAGACATATTTTTATAAAAATATGAAAGCCAAGAGTAGAATATTTTTTATATATTTAAAATATCTTTTAGAATTATTTATTTGGGGCCAGCAGGTGGTGTGGTGGTTAAGGGCACTGGACTCCCACATGGCCGACTATAGTTCGAGCCCCGGACGTGGTGCTTTGCTTTCTCACTTTCTCTTTCTCTCTCTCTTACTCTGTCCCTCTCTGGTCAAATTAAAAAAGAAAAGTGAAATAAAATAATTTGGAGCCAGCATGTGGCATGACAATTAAGGGTGCTGGACTCCCACATGGTTGACTGCAGTTCGGTTCAAGTGTCAGACCTGGTGGCTTGCTTTCTCATTTTCTCTCTCTCTCGAACTCTATACCTCTCTGATCAAATTAATATAAATAAATAAATGGACAAATAAAGTTAAATAAAATATTTTTATATAATTATTTAATTTAATTTAATTTATTTATTCACTTATTTTTTAATTTGACCAGAGAGAGACATAGAGAGAGAGAGAGAAAGTGAGAAAACAAGCCACCAGGTCTGGGACTCGAACTGTGGTTGGTCACGTGGGAGTGTCCAGCACCTTAACCAGCACACCACCTGCTGGTCCCATCTTTATAAAATTTTAAAAGCCAACAGTAGAAATATTTAAACTTTATGTTAATCAAAGCATGCTAGCTTACTTAAAGATGGCTCAGAGTTTATAAACCTTTGTCATTTCACTTAAGCACAGCTTTTAGATTTCAAATTATTTGAAAACTTTACCTGTAAATACCCCATTTATAAGCATTTAAATTTCTTTTAGCCCTTATGTCTTGATTACTTGTGAGGACCAAGATATCAGAGAAGGCTAGTCACCAATCTATTTTCCCTGTTTGTTGGATATCCACCATGTGACATACAACATATAACATTCATTAAACCAACCATATTAAAACAAATATAATGTTGCCTGATCAATAAGCCATAGACAAACTATATATTTGGAACTGTGAAGATCTTTACTTATTAAATCTTTTCCTTTTACCATATTTAAAGCCAGCTTATTTAGTTGTCATGTGAATTTGAAAAAGCATTTAAATTAATTTGTATGAGTGCTCTCTTTATAAAGCAAATTGAATGGAATTCCTTAAGGTCATTTGCTGTTTTTTTCCCTCCATAATGGAGATTTCTGCTTTCCCCTCCTTGAATCTGATTTTCAGCTGGGCTCTTCTGGTGCTTTCAGGCTATAGTACAAGGGGTTAAGCTGGCAACTCTGGAGTGGCTCTGGCCAGGAGCATTTCAAATGACTGAGGGTGAGGGGTTACCTCTGGAGTATGGCCAAAGCTCCAGCCTCTGCTGGCTCAGAGTGTGCTGGCAGTAGTGACTTGGGGTTGGGGGGTGGCCCCTCAGAGGGCCAGCCCACTCTGAATGAGGGCCAATTTATTTTACAGAACATGCTTGGAGTCTTCCAGGAGACAACTTAATACCATAATTTCCTGAATACTCCTGCCTGAATTTTTTTTTTTTACCGTACACTCTAATAGAGTACGCTTTCCCTAAATGACGACATTCACACATGAGAAGGGAAGCGACAAAGGTTCATCCACAGTTACATAATGTCTTCGACCCACTGCACAGCGCCTTAAGACCTTAGTGTTTTCCTTCCATTTTCATTATAGAAGTACTGAGGCCAGCTCTGGGGAAGGGATCAGTTTCCCCCATCTGCCCTGCTGAGGGCAGGTTCATTCCCAAATGAACATGTCCAGTCATCAAGTTTCTCTGATTCATCACCTAGAAGGCCATCTATTCTGCACCATTTTAAGTACTTTGTTACTAATGAAAAAGCTTAAACACAGAGAAAAGCCACAACTATGCCACATAAGCCAAATGATGAGGGAATTAATTAAGCTCATGAATTTACCAAACAACTTTCTTCCAAGTTGCTCAAAGAACTTTCATTCATATTGAGTCAGGTTCCCACTGTGCTTTAGCTGTTTCCAAGAACTAAGTTAAAACATTTTGGGAAGTTGCATTAACCATTTCAGGAAGCCTTTAAGGTCACTTGGGCACTATTGAACAAATTAGTGTTCCAGCGGGCTAACTTGATTTCAAGAAATAGCTTAGGCCCTAGGAAGATATGACTCAGAGTCTGTTTTGTCCCCACCACTATTTAAATTCCAGACCTCTGCACCAAAGATTCTAAAAGGGTCTCCTTGCCTTTTGTTAATTCCAAAATAAACAAGCCTATTATTTCAGGCCTGTTATCCTGAAATAAAAGACAGGAAGTTGGAGAAAAGTAAGACCTAGGTTGGTCAAGCCTTTATGTTAGGTCAACTCCTATTTCTTTCAGCACAATCTCTTGCTACACACCACGCATGGCTTGTGTAGGAGTTGGGTGCCTGCATAATGAAAGGCAAATCCCTACAGTATCATTTGTCTTTTGAGTGTAAAGCCATTACTCAGAATTACTTAAACTTACTCAGAACTTCATGCTGTGATGATTCAATGAAACCATCCATTCCTCCTTTACAATGCATCAGTAGCAGATATATAAATTTCACTTTCCTATCATCTAAGCAAAGCATAATTTTGTTATAAACTATATTTAGTATATTTTGCTTATATATATTGTATATTTATATATTATAGAAATGTTTTTGAGTGTATATATTTATATATATGTTTTACTTATAAAGTTAAATGTTATATAAATATATGTATTTATGAATATATATACATTTGTATAGATAAAATTTCAAAATGTAACTATATGTACATTTTGCATACATATATGCGTATATATATTTTTTTAAATCAGAGAGCTTTATATTGTTCAACACTGATAAAAACAATAAATAAAGCAAGTTTTGGAGATTATCTTTGGAAAGCCTAAACAATAGGACTGCTATCTATTTTCTAGAAGTGACCTAGCCAAACCCTTCCTTGAGGCAGGTGGTTTGGACTATATTGCTTTCTGCCTTAGTAGTCAGCAGATCTATAATTAGAAATGCAATTTTGCTAACCCATCGAATAAAGCCACATAGACAGAATCTCACCTTACATTGGTTGAAACCTTTGGGTGGACTCATTGCAGAACTTTACATGTTCTAGAACTTAATGTCATGGAACTTTATTTAAATGAAAACCCTGGAGTTTCTGATGGGGTTCAGGGCATTTAGAGATTATTTTCCAGATTCTGTATTCAATGTATAATATGCTCAGACTTTTATTTTAAAGAGATTTTTGTATTAGGGTGTGTGTCCTGGCTGAAGAGACAGAGACAGAAACAGTGAGAAGGAAAGTGAAAAAGCACCCTCCAGGGGGATTGCCATGCCTCAATCCCTTCTCCTCCTGAGATCTTGGATGTGCCCAGCATGATTTTCAAGCCATGGGGTCCAGGGCACAAACCACCATTGGCCATGTGGGAGTCCAGCAATATAACCTCTATGCTCTCTGTTGGCCCCAATATGCTCAGACTTTGTAAGAGTAGGCTTATTATCTTTGATGGTAAAATGAACCTTAATTTGCAAACTTATTCTTAAAAAATTAAGGGAGACGATATTGTGGAATGGTTACAGACAGTATTGTGGAATGATGTGGAATGTGAAAGCTTTGGACAGATGAGACTATTATCCAGAGATATCTCTCTTGCCTTCTAGAGTACCAACTGCACTGATGCATATTTACTCTGTTCCTTGAGCATTGAGTAGGGTTTCATGACAATGATCAAAGGAATCCAAAGTTTAGGATCTAAATTTTAGATCATGAGTTAGCAAACCATATCCCACCATCTTTCCTTAAGGAAAAGTTGTATTAAACTATTGCTCTGATAACTCGTTCATGTTTGCCTATGGCTCATTTCATGCTAGGACAGCAGATTCAAGTAGTTTCGATAGAAACCGTATTACCCACAAAGCCTTATATTTACTTTCTAGAGCTTACAGAAAAATGTGTGCAGACCCCTTCCTTAGTCTATGAATGCAGCCCTTTCCTTGTTACATACAATAAAGTATAATATAAATAGTCCTATGTATAGTATAATGTCATAGAAACAGTGTTTTGTTCTTCTGATCCCTTGAAGTTAACTAATGGATCATGAAGATAAGTGAATTACTATTGATAGCAGTTTTATTTCTTCATTCCAGAAATATAACAATGATTGGTGGATAGGAAGGCTGGTCAAAGAGGGCTGTGAGATTGGTTTCATCCCAAGTCCACTCAGGTTGGAAAATATACGGATTCAGCAAGAACAAAAAAGAGGACGTTTTCACGGAGGGTAAGTTTCCGTCCTTTCTATAAACTTTTTTTGGTAGGAAAATTAGGTGGTATTCTTGTAGGACATGCATATGAGTGCCCAAGATCCAACAGGCCAAACGACCGTAGGAAGGAAATTGTGGCTTGACCAGCCCCTGTGGAGGGTCCTTCTCTTTTTCTCTCTCTCTCTCCTCTTTATTCACATGTACATGTGCACAAGGTCTTTTATGATTAAAGAAATTTAAAAATACATTAAAAATTAGGTGACTTTTCCAAGTTTTTTAAATTAACTTAAAAATCTTTCTCATAAAAGATACCTTTCTGTGTATGAAGTGTTTCTGAAATTAATAGCCCAACACCTTTTGGGTTTTACATAGTTCACTATCTCTATTGTATGCTGAAACCCATCACTTCTGGAATCCACTTGAATTTTGTGGTGGAGACTGTTTTCTGTGGTCTCAGCAAACCCTTCCTGGAACCCAAGCTTTCCTCCAGAAGAGTCTCCTAGGACATCCTTTCCAAGTGAGTGTGAGCCACCTCACCTGGCCTCAAGACTTGTCTTGCTTCACTTTCAGAGACTCTCACAAGAACATAGAATGGGATGGTACCCTTAGGGTCCAGAACTAGAAGCCCTTTCTCTACCCCAGGCTTTCTGTAGCCTTCTGGTACTGAGATGGAAGACATCGTCTCACTTCCGATGAGTCGACTTTTAATGAAGTAGAAGTAGCCACGTAGGTCTCAGAGTGCAGATAGTTCCAGGATTACAAGAACGGCCTGAGAGAAGAAAAATCCAAACCCTGCTCAGCCTGCATAATGTGGTGTTACAGCCTGCACAGAAACATGGATTCCATACGTGTTACAATTTTTCGAAAGCCCTAAAATAGGAGCACTTGTTTGTCCTGACCCTTAACCTATATTTTTGTTCACCCTTCTTCTGTCTAGGGACTCTTTGTCTTTGTCCTACAGGAACTCTTCAACAGTAATAGATCACAAAAGTAGAGCGAGCCCTGGGCCAGCAGTTAGCGTAATGGCTATGTCACTGGACTCCCACGTAGTTGACTGCGGTTCGAGTCCCAGACCCGGTGGCTTAAACTCACGCCGGGCGCATGTGCGTGTGTGCCCGAGATCCCAAGAGGAGAATGGAGGAGAAGGGATTGCGGCGTGGCCACCCCCCTGGGGGGCGATTTCCTGCTTTCTGTCTCTCTGTCTCTGTCTGTCTGGCGAGCGCACATGCC
>NW_006160061.1:2221143-2272316 GCF_000334495.1 Tupaia belangeri chinensis
AAAAAAAAAAAAAAAAGTAGAGCAAGCCCCACTTCTAGTCATCAATCTTTTTTAGTATATACCATGCCTATACTATTAACAGTATTTTTTCCCGTTCTCTCTTCTCTAGGCTTTTTGTCCTCTCTGCTCTCCTTAAACATCTCCAGGGGTACATGTTTATCTCAGGGCCATTGCATGTGCCACTTCCTCTTGCTGGAGCCTTTTACTTCACATTTTTACCAGATCACTCTTTCATATCCCTCAGGTCTTTGTTAAATATCACCTTTCCAGCGGCCTTTTTGCTGACTGCATTTAATATCCGTACCCACTTTCCTTCCCTTTGTTTACTCTCTCTTTCCTGACTTATTTTTCTCTATTGCATGTATTACTTTCAGAAATATCATATATTTACCTAATTGTCTTGTTTGGCACTGATGTCTCCAACAAAAATGTAACTCAGTAAGAAAAAGGATTTTTTTTTTTTTTTGAGAGACAGGTTTTTGCTACAGATCTCGTGTGCTCACTGAAGAGACAGAGAGATAGAAAGTGAGAAATCACCCTCAGGGAGGATGGCCATGCTGCAATTCCTTGTCCTCCATTCTCCTTTTAGGATCTTAGGCAAGCACGCACATGTGCCGAGTGTGAGTTTTAAACTGCTGGGTCTGCGACTTGAACCGTGGTTGACCACATGAGAGTCCCACAACATAACCGTTATGCCATTTGCTGGTCCCAAGGGAAAGGATTTTATCCTCCCCACTCCCACTCTTGTATTATGTAGCTTCTAGAACAGGCATAAGCAATATCTGTTAAATAATAAATTAATTATCTTCATGATTTTTGAAGTTTTCTTGTTATCAGAAAAGTCATGACGTATTTTTCTATGCAAAAATGCATCACTACCTTTCCAAGGACCCAATATTTCATGATATTATTATACACTTTGAACTAAAAGCTCCCTTTGTGGCAGGAGCAATGGTAAAACTAAGGACCAGGCAGTGGCTTGGTGAGGTAAACTTGGACCCACATAGGAAGGTCCTGGAGTCCTATGAGACTTACCTAGATTAGGGTTGGCTAAGACTGGGAGTGGATTGCAGCATGGAGACGCTATCTCTCTGTCTCTCTTGTTCAGGTTTTTCTGATGGTAAGGATCATATTCTTAAGCACTGAAAGGGAGGAATACAATGGGAAAATAGGAAGATGGGGGGTTCCTGAGACCCTCTGTGGGCTCCAGGGAAACTCCCAAGGGCTTTCTTTCCTTTCTGTCATGTCTTAATTCTGACCCACATATAACTACTTTTATGAATAAATGGCTCTCCCAGGTCTTCTGCTTTTTTGTTTTGTTTGTTTAAGAGCAATTTTTGCTCTACAGCATGTGCACTTTCTGGAAAGAAAGAGTGACAGAGACAGAAAGGAGGCATCACCCACCATGGAGGACGGCCACACTCCAATCTCTTCTCCTCCATTCTCCTCTCAGGATTTTGGGCATGCATACACTCATGCCTGGTGTGAGGTTGTTTTTGTTTTGTTTTGTTTTTGTTTTGTTTTGTTTTGTTTTTGAGAGGTTCTTGCTATAGGGCACGTGTGCTCGCCAGAAAGACAGAGAGAAACAGAGAGACAGAAAGCAAGAAATCACCCCCCAGGGGGGATGGCCACACCACAGTCCCTTCTCCTCCATTCTCCTCTCGAGATCTTGGGCACGCACGCACACGCACCAGGCGTGAATTTAAGCCACCAGGTCCAGGACTTGAACCGTGGTCAGCTACATGGGAATCCAGCGACATAGCCATTACACTAACTGCTGATCCCGCCTGGTGTGAGTTTTAAGCCGCTGGGTCCAGGACTCAAACCATGGTCAAATACGTGGGAGTCCAGTGACTTACCCATTATGCCATCCACTGGTCCCCTTACTGCTTGTTTTAAGCTGTGTTTGACATCTGACTGGTACGTTGGTGACTAGTGTTAGGTAAGCAAGCAATTCACAAGAACATTCCTATTAATGTTTTTTTGTTTTGTTTTGTTTTGTTTTCCTAATGTCCGTATTAAATAACTAGAAGAGATACTTTTACAAAATATTTCAAAGTTTTAGTTCCCTACTTTCTTTGAGAAATGAAGTCAAAGAAAACATTAGGTCAGATTCTTGAAGTTCTGCTATAGCAGGATTTGGTGTGTTTTGAATTATTTAGTGGGATTAAGGCCAAAGAAAGCTTTGTACTCTCAAGTTCTATTTTCAAAGAATCTGGGGAGTGAGTCTTGAGTTCTTGTTCTATATCCTAGGAAATCAAGTGGAAATTCTTCTTCAAGTCTTGGAGAAATGGTATCAGGGACATTTCGAGCAACCCCCACATCAACAGGTGAGGGTTTTATTTAAACATTTTTTAAATGTAACGTATTGCTTTATTAATATTTAAACACACATGTGAGTGTTTTCACTAATTTGGAAACAGCTTAAAGGCTTGATTTTAAAATGGTTCTCCTGTTTAATATTAGATTGCTCATTTACTCCTATGGTAATCTGATTTGATTTAAAGGCTATTAATGATACTAAATTTCAGATCATTTTAATTTTGAAATATTAAAATTATATTTACTTACCAGAGGCAGTAACTACCCACTGTGTAAATCAGTATGCAACAAGTTCATTAGTCTACCCAAAAACCCAAAAGATTTCAAGGTGGTGAGGTCCAATGAAAAGGAAACAGAGAGCTGCAGACTCTCAAGAGAATGTTCTCTTTCATTCTCCGTGAGAAACTTTAGGATGTGTTGGTACAAACTGGTTATTGAGATTAGGAGGGTCAAAGCAGAGAATAAGATAGGGTCCAGATGACCTCATTTATATTTGGACCGCAGACAGCTGATCCCTGAATTAATAGTAACGAAGGGACAATGGTGGCCCAATAAGTAGTTTGTTGTGATTTTTAGAAATTATGATGGTATTCACACAGGAGTTTTTCTTCCACCACATTCCCTGCCTCCTACAGGCTGATTTCATCCTGACCCAGAATGCTGCTGCATTGGGGTATGTAGTATTGCCAGCTGTAAATTGTAAGTCTGAGAGTCTGTCTGGCCTGCCACAACTGCAGGAAGCTGGAACAGTTCTGAGGATCTGAGTTTTGGTTTATGTGCATCCCTCCTGAACTCTGGGGCCCTGACTAAACTAGGTCTCTGGTTGCCCCTAAATAAGAAGAGACCTGCTTAGATGGACACAAAACCACTTTAATCAGATAAATAAGAAGAGACCTGCTTAGATAGACACAAAACCACTTTAATCAGAAATTGAGTACATTTTGCTCCATTTGTGTTTACTAACCATTCAGGACATTGCTGTTTTTCACTTATGCAAACAGGAAAAAATAAAACACAAGTAAGTAGTTACAAAGGTATTGGAAATTGAAAAGCAGCATCGTGAGAAAAAATTCTCAACATTGTCAATATTCTAGACAATAGGCAAAAAACACCAAATGACTGGAAAATTACCTGTAATTCACCAAAGTTGCAAATAGAAAAATAATAAATGATTAGTGACAGTTTGTTTTTCCCAAAATGTTATTCTATTTCTTTTTATTAAATTTTGTTTGTCCAACTTATTCTCTGGCATACTGTGTCCGAACAGGAGAACGACCACAGCTAATGGGCAGTCCAGATGTCCGTTGTTGTTATGCACTGTCCATCATCCCCACCCAACATAAAACCAGGACACAAGGTTGTACAGGGAGGAAGTTATCTGTCTTTCATGTCTTCCAAATTGGCATTTCTAGAGTGAAACCGTAGAGGAGTGCCTACAGAGTGGGTGATAGGGAAATGAAGAGGATATTACAGAGACAAATGAGTGCATACTTCCATCTTTTAAACTCATGTACTATCATTTACAGAGATTACATATTTTGATATGGCTCTCATTGTTGTCTTTTAGCAAAACAGAAGCAAAAAGTGGTAAGTTGTGTTTCCTTTTTAAATCTACCGTTAAGGTTCCTATACATACATGTCTGCAATGCTCCATCTCGGTGACCCAAATGGCCATAAAATAAGGGATGAGCCTCCTTGGTGGGGACCTGTCGTAACCATTGATTGCTCGGCCTGAGAATGATGAATGCTGTGGCTATCCAGAAGATGCGCTCAACCTCACCTTGTCATGCATGTCGAATCATCTTTTTCAGACGGAGCACATTCCTCCTTACGATGTTGTGCCATCGATGCGTCCAGTGGTGTTAGTGGGGCCGTCACTGAAAGGTTATGAGGTACAAATATCATGTTACTCTTCAGTTCTTGATTGAGAACATAAGAGACAATCATTGTGACGCTCGCTCTCCCAGGGTCTGTTTACATTTAGGTCCTGACAGAAGCCGACCCAGGATGTGAAGGCGGGTGGGACCCCATGGGCTTTATGTGGCCCTTTGCCCTTCTTTCCTCTCTTGCACATTCCTCATTTTTCATGTATTCCTTTGGGAAATTCTGGTCAAAACTTATATATACTATATATTTGCATGAAATTTAAAGGAAAAGACTTTCTGTTCTGACGTCCCATTATTACTAGAAAAAATAGACAAAGAACTGTATCAGGGAATATATGAGCAACCTTCTAGCAAATCTAACCTTGAGAACGCCAACAAATCTCACTCTGCTGGGTGCTTAAGACAATGGCATATTTCACCAAATGTTTCTCTGCTTATTTATTTAAAGGATAAATAGTAAAACACACACACACACACACACACACACACACAACCCACTAGTGAACTTTTGATATTAGACAATACCATGGAACCAGGAGAAGAGTAGAGACTTAGATGTACTACATATCAGATGTTGCCATTTTGACTTACTGCTATGGATAAAAGTAGATGGGATGCCGCATTAAAATCCAAAGGTGAGCAACCCCCCCCAAGGTACCTTTCCTCTTGAGCTAGGATGGTGTCTGGCACACAGTGAGCACTAGGTATACATTTGTTGAATTAATTCATAAACCTCTTTGAGGCAGATCTGTGAATCCCATCTCTTATTCACGCTTCCTCTCCTCTTTGTCTTTCTCTGAACTGGAAATATCAGAGGGATGTGCAGAAGAGTGGTCTGTAAAAATCCAACCCTGTGCATGGAGAGTGTCACTATGCACCAGTTAGCAGGATAGCTGAGCCCAGGGCTTGGAGCCTCTAGCTGCTCCTTACTGGAGGCAAGCACAAGGCAGGCAGTCAAGAGTGGCCTGCACCAGTGTTCAAAGCCAGTCTGTCCTAGCCCCTAAGAATGGAAGAGGGAAGAGGGTTTGCTTTGGGCCTGGTGAACATTGCTTGTTCATTCCTCAACCCTGGAGAAGAACCAAGGGGGTAAATGAGCAATTGCACGTGTTTAAGCATGAAAAGCACCTTCAAAGGTAACGTCCTTCTAGGAGACGACTGGCTGCAATAGGTCTTTGCTCGGTCGTAGTGCCCTTCCCTTCCACTTCTCTCACTTTTGACTTCTGTCTCTCTGCGTGTGTTTGCCTCATTCTTTTTTTCTCACCTCTGCAAAGGTAACAGACATGATGCAGAAAGCCCTCTTTGATTTCCTGAAGCACAGGTTTGATGGGAGGTGAGACATACAGATGTTTTTGTATTTCTATTTTCCTTTAACCAGATATGTATGATAAATTGATGTGTGGATCTATGTTTCCAGCAAAGGCAGAAGTTCTCTCATTTAAAGTTAGCTCATAGTCTTGGGAAGAAAATAATGAAAATGCTCTGAAAATATGAAATATAGCCTTGAATTCCCAAGGGAAAAAGTACCTTGAGAAGGATGATTATCTATTTGTTTTACTTAATGTATATGTCCTTATTTTCTCACATATTAGGGAATTTATACTAGGATGGGTTTCATGGAAAATATTAATTGAAGTACATAATATTTTGCATGTATATGGTGGCTCACTGGTAAAGCTACATAATATCACTTGGGAATTATATATATGTGAAATATATGAGGTTAGAAATATAAAGTATTAAATTATCTCAAAAGAAGAGTACAACAGTTGTTTTCATCACAAGCCTCCCAAAGTGACTGTTTTTATAATCAATAATATTTATTTGAACTTTTGAGTCTGTTTTATTAGAAGTGACCTTACTTTATTGGTCTATTTTGTATGTATCTTACTGTGACCCATCACTAATATGGCTCAGTCTTTCGCCTTCAAATAAATTTGTCATTCAAGTTTTATGAAAAATGTCTACAGTTTTTGTGTTCTGCAGAGAAATGGTAAAAGTTTGTAAATGTTAAGGTCTTTCACTATGCAGAATGTACACCATGTAAAACTAACCACGTGAAAAAAACCTAAAGACTTTTTAGAAATGTACAAGATTTAGAGACCAGCAGATAACATTATGGCTATGTCGCTGGACTCCCATGTAGTCGACCACGGTTTGAGTCCCGGATCTGGTGGCTTAAGCTGAGGCCAGGTGCGTGTGCGTGAGTGCCCAAGATCGCGCGAGGAGAATGGAGGAGAAGGGATTGCGGCATGCCATCCTCCCTGGGGAGTGATTTCTCACTTTCTGTCTCTCTGTCTCTCTCTGTCTCTGGCAAGCACACATGCCCTATAGAAAAAACCTTTCTGAAAAAAAAAGAAATGTACAAAATTTAAATGATGTGTATTAAGAAGTATGAATAAATGCATCCAATTTATCACCTTAAATGGACTAAATACTTTTAAAATACAAAATATATTTTCAAATAGATTTTAATAAATTGATATTTTAAGATGAAATAAAAACATAAATAGTACTGTAAGTACAAATTGTATATATTTCTCAAAAAAAAAGCCTTCTGCATAATTATGTTAAAAATAGTCATTAGTTCCTGAGACTACATTCAAAGAAAATAAACTTAGACTTTAATTCCAGTAATTGAGATTGCAGTTTAAGAAATATGGCGATTCCATGTCATTATTGTGTATTTCTAAGTACATTATATCAGTCACACTGCCTTAATAAATAGACTTAAAAGGGTATAAGGGCTCAGACACCATGGGAGTTTATTTTTTGCTCACTTAACAGTCTGAGGTTTATTTCCTTGCCTGGGATGGAGGGTGTATATAGGGAGGGAAAGATCAGCAGTAAGTTTGTTCCCCCTGTCATGTGGGGGCTGTTCGCCTGGGGTTGATCATTTCAGCCAGTTAGATGAGGCACAGAGCATGCTGGGTCTGGAAGTAGAGCATGTCATTCCTCACATTGCATTGGTTAGAATTTGGTCATGTGATCGTGCCTAACTACACAGGAACCTGGGAAATACAGTTTAGTTATGTACACAGGGGGGAGAAGAAACATATTGTGTTGAACCAATAACTGTCTCTGTCATGTTCATCTAGTGGATACAGGAGGCTTAATAAGAAAGATGCATTTATCCTATTCCACTCTTTTAAAACAGAGCATAGGCAGAGAATGAAGTAGTTTCAAAGAGAAGAAGTGAAAAGTACTGAATACTAGACTCATTGGAGGTGGAAGGAAATGTATATTCCTTTTATTCTAATTTCTCTTCTCTAACAACCACAATCAAATAGACAACCTACTTCTGTGTGAAAACTTCTGGCTATTGGGAATTCACTTCCTCAAAGAGCATTACAGAAAAACAGTTGAACTCTGGCTCCTTAACTTAATAGAATTGGTCTTATCCTGCCCTTTGATGCTCGGGACCAGAACCCTAACCTTCATCAGCTCTCTGTGGATTGAAAGCCACTAGCACACATGACCCAGTCTCTGCATTCTTGATTGTTCCTTCAGCTATGCTTGCAGTGATGTGGTTTTAACCTGTGGTGCGTCTACCTCATTTAGCTCTAAGCAGAGCCTTGTCTTCTGTCCCCACCACAGCCCTCCCTCTAAACAAACAACATCCCATAACACTGCCTTAGTTTGTGTTAGATTGTTTTTGTCCCCAAATAATGTACTTAAATGTCATCAGAGGTTTGAAAAATAGAAACTGTGGAAAAGAAGAAAGGATTTCTTATAACTTAGTAAAGAGAAAATGAGTGGCTTATTATGGCTGTCAAGAATGAAGACTCTGATGTTCTTCCTCAAAATGCTGAAATCCAGAAAGGAAGAAATTGATTTCACTGTAACAGCAGCGAGTTGTCTCGAATCAGGTAGAATGATCTGCATTGTTCACTGTACAAACACTGATAAAGTTGGTCTTAATACAAATAGAATTAAAATGTCCATGTGAGGTGTTCATGGGATCTAGTAATGAGGCCAAGGATTGGGAAAAACAATTCAACAGTAACAGAAGTAATAGCTGGCAGGGCCAGCAGATGCCATAATGATTACATTGCTGGACTCCCACACAGTCAACTGCAGTTTAAGTCCTGGACCTAGTGGCTTAAAACTCGCACCAGGTGCGTGTGCAGGCGTGCCCCAAATTCTGAGAGATGAATGAAAGAGAAGGGATTGGGGCACAGCCGTCCCCTCTGGAGGGATGATTTCTTGCTTTCAGTCTCTCTGTCTCTTTCTGTCTCTAAGGTGAACACAAGCATTCTATAGCAAAAATCTCTCTTAAAAAAAAAAAAGTAGTAATAGCTGGAGACAGAGACAAAGCCCTGGAAAGATCTGATGTGTGCCAGAATTGGAGGAAGATAGATCTTAAAGAGAGGAGTGAGAGAAGGACTTGCTTTCAAATACTAAGAGGCTCATACAGCAGGAAAGTAATGAGTTCATTGGTCGAGTAGGTGCAGAGACTTTGATAAAGAAGAAGAAATCACTGGTGGCTTCCCACTGACTCTGACACGTTTTCTGTGTGGAAAATTGTCTCACATTTGAGCTATGACAGTATGTTACATTATGTTTCACCCATTAATAAAAGGAGAAAACACATGTCCTTCATTGAAACCAGCCAAGAGAACAATGACAAAGAAGGCATAGTGATAGAGCATAGACAATATGATCTAATGGGAACCTACTGTTTCACTGACTAAGAATGCAGTAGGTTAGACAAAATAGTCATTTGAGAGTCCTATTATTTTTCAGAAAGAATAAAAATAGGATCCATTGGCTAAGAGACTTTCTTTCCCAACACTGCTTGACCAGTCCGATAGCTTGACAATTGTAGAATCATAAACTTGGCTTTTATTATTTTTTTCCATACCTTGGAAATTATTTGAGTCAATTTAGAGATACTTATTATACAGTTTTATTGCTATAGCTGCTTTTGTGGAGCCTAATTGTAACCCATGTAAGAAAAATGAAAAGTATAATACTAAATATTTCCCAAGGGCCCTTTGTATATGTGAATATCTACATATAGCCATGACTCTTATTTACAGACCATAAACTAAGTGAATCTAACAAGCTGTTTTGATGGCATCAGGTTGGCAAAGAAATAGTAAATGCACAATTGGCACAATAGTAGATACACAAAGATTCTCCTCACTTCACACCGCAGTTATTCATTGGGGATCAACCTTTTGGATGAAGTTTGTTCAGCTAGTTGAATCTACCATGCATAGGCTGAAGACCAAGCTGTCACCACTGCAATTTGTTGACCTATGCCAAATCTCCTAAAAGTTGTTTCTTTAGTTTTTTTGACACATGGATCAGATCAGCTCTATGGCATTTATTGAATGCTTTGAGTTGACAACATGGCCATAGCCAAAATCGCTCAGTGAACATCATGTAATCTACACAGACAAGATCTTAAGCTAAGGAACTATTAACCTAGTTATGTGCGAAGGAAAAAAAAAAAAGAAGATTTGAGAAAGAATTTGAAAGAAAGGAAGCTGAGTACAATTTAGGACAAGTCGAAGAAATAGTATTTATTTGTAAAAGGAAATGGAAACAGTTGATGCTGCCCAAAGCTGCCAGCCATGTAAGAATGAAAAAAATCTGTAATTGCAGACAACCCATGGAAAAGGCACAACAGTGACTTCTGTCTCATAATCATTATCATTCTCTTATAAACTCTGCTTACTATTTTCTCTTCAAATGCAGACTCATCAGTGGACTCTCAGATGCTAGAGATGATGAACTGAATGCTTGAAACTAAATGTGAATGTTTCAGTTAGTTGGTTGGGACTGTAAAATGTTTGACATTTCCAGTAATTGTCTTGTGTACATGATATATGTGTCTATTAACACAGTCCCCTCAACACCACCGAGAACTAGTTCAAGAAACACTTTCATGTGAGAGGTCTTCAAAAAGTTCATGGAAGTGTGTATGGGTTGTTAGGAAAGTCACAATGCGTTTTTGCACAGAAAAACAGGAAACTAAATCATGATATTCCCAACAACCTAATATTTTCAGGAAACTGTGCATGGATTTCAATTTTTTTTGGCACCCAAATACACTCAAACTTTAATTCCATTTCCTCATGAACTTTTCGAAATCCCTTTATATGTTATCTTATATACCCTTAATGACAGGATATCCTATGGCATAGTTGTGCCAAAACTCCTTTTGCCAATTTGTAGATTAGGCTGTAAGGGTTTAAAAGATGGCATGACATAAAAGATGGTCTATAGTCATGCAACTACCAAAAGAAAGAGCCAGGAAAACACTCAGGTCTTCCCCTGCCTTTCATACTATTCTGCTGACCACCTACTGTTCTGGTCTTTGAAGCACTTCTGCCTGTGAATAGTAGGAGTTTTTAAAAAGTTTTTAAAATGGGAACCAGCAGTTAGCATAATGGCTATGTCGCTGGACTCCCACGTAGTCGACCGCGGTTCGCATCCTGGACCCGGTGGCTTAAAACTCACACCGGGCGCATGTGTGTGCGTGCCCAAGATCCCGAGAGGAGAATGGAGGAGAAGGGATTGCGGTGTGACCATCCCCCCTGGGGGGTGATTTCTCGCTTTCTGTCTCTATGTCTCTCTCTGTCTGTCTGGCGAGCGCACGTGCCCTATAGCGAAAATCTCTCCAAAAAAAAAAAAAAAAGTTTTTAAAACTGAATTTCCAGCATATTAGATATAGCAAGGATATATAAAGATCTTATAGCTGTTACATCATCAACATGGAGATACCAATTTATTTTTTAATGAATATGCCATAACTGAAAATTAATGTCTTTCCATAAAAAATCATAGAAAACTAATATTCATAACTCACACCAGATTGCAATTTTGATGAATTTCAAAGTAGAAATAAGCAGCAGTTGGGGTTCAGACTGGATGTAGAGAATCATTTTTACAAGTTTTTGGGACATTTGCTGCTTCCCCAGTCTGCTGGGAGAAATGAACTCCTACTAGTCTGTTACCTACTAGCCAGTGACTCCTAACACTATGTCACGAAAAGGTTTCTAAAAGAACTTTTTCCAGATGATCAAGCAAGATGCATGGGAATGCTGAAAGACACTAAGGGGTATGAGTATAGCAAGAAAAGAAATAGAAAGGATACCACTTTAAGTTAGAGGAGAAGATGAATAGTGTCTATGCTAGATAGCATTCAGTGGTGAATGTAATTATTATGCTGGAAAGCTTTCTAGACATGGGAATTTGGGGTCTGTGTTTATTATGATAATAGCAAGCATCTTTGCACGGGAAATAAAAACTCCTACTTTATCTGAAGGGTTTCTAGGTCTGTGTCTATTGTCTTTGAATACTATTTCATGTCTGTATATTTTTATTTTCAAATAGCTTGTATTAGAAACTTAACTTGTATTTATTAGTGCATAAAAATTTAAAAAGAAGCTCTTAATTTTCACACCTTTTCCTTTATTTTTAAAACCTATGAAGCAGATATTTATATATATATATATATTTTAAAAACATTGGTTGTATTCAAAAAAGGCTTTGCAAAACAGTTCTTATAAATCGGGGGGGAAAGTGTTCATCTGTTGATAATCCCTTCAAATTTTAAGAATCAAGAGTCACTGTTTGGTCTGTATAAAACTAGAAGTTTTGTCTTTTACTTAAGTAGGATAGATCTTTGGGCCCTCCAAAAATCAGAATTTTAGGACATTGAATTCTGTCTGTAAACCGACCCACTGTCTCCAGTCATACGTTCGAACTGCTCTGGAACACAGATGTGTTTCTTTCCAGCAGCTCCATTCTTTGAAAACAAATAAACCAGAAACCCAGAAACACAAAAATAAACATGTAGATCCTATTCTGTAAAGGAAAAGAGCTGGCAATGAGACTTCAGATGAACCTCAAAGCTGCAGTGGCCAAGGGAGTAATGGAAACTCAGGTGTGGGGTTCACCCAGTCTCAACCTGATTTAAGCCCTGATTAAAGGGCTTGATCAGAGCAAGACCAAGATTCCCTATGTTTCTGCGCTTGGTGATTTGACTCATGTCTGGAGGCTCAGAGTTGCTGGAGAAGAAAACTGAACTGTAGGGGAATTATGGAGTCAAATGACTAAGCACTGGCCTGTTATTCAGGGTCCTGGTTTAGACTTTGTTAGCTGATTGGTAACCAGAGGGAACATCCTCTTTGTGCCTTTGTTTTCTTCTTGGTAAAATGAAGAAATTGTTACACCAGTGTTTTCTAATGTCCTATAGTAGTTGGACAACTTGTTATAACTTGCTGACATCATAAATAGACCCCAGTGCAGAAATCAGGGGTGCAGGGGTGCTTGCCTAGCACTGAGAGTGGTAAAGTTGGAGCTTCCCGAGCTCGGTCTCCCTTTAGTGCTCAAAATGGTTCTTGAGTTATTTCTGCAAAGCTGTTGGTTTTTGCAGAAGACAATTTGAAGATGCATCAGATAATCATTAGGGTCTAAAAATTTAAAAAATTAAAATTTCTTGACCACTTACAGCTTATAAATGCAATCATACAGGCAAGCAATGCTTCGCTTTAAAATGGCACCAGAGGGGCTGGCAGGTGGCATGGTAGTTAAGGGCACTGAATTCCCACATGGCCTACTGTGGTTTGAGTCCTGGACCTGATGGCTTGCTCTCTCTCTCTCTCTCTGTCCCTCTCTGGTCAAATTTAAATAAATAAAATTTTAAAATAAAGTTAAATAATTTTTTAAAAAATGACACCAGAAGCTGCCTCCATGGCCTGGTAGTTAAGGAAGCCATATCTCATGTGGCAGACTACACAGTTGAAGTCCCAGACCCAGGAGCTTAAGAAACACACAGGGCCCATGAACATACATGCCCAAAATTCCCAAAGGAGTGAGAGATAAAGGAGAAGGGACCATTCCTCATAGGGGATGCTTCCTCCTCTCCCTCCCTGTCTCTCTCTCTCTCTCTGGCAAGTGAAAGTGCCCTCTCGCACAAAAGACAAAAAACAACAACAACAAAACAACAAAAACCTACCATAACTTTTGCCTAGACTGTTGCTTTAAAGAAGCGATTTCCAACCATCTGTGAAACAGACTACTTTAAATTCTTCTTGAGGCTTCAGGTCACTAAGGTCAAGTAAAGAGTCTGCTGACAGTACTGACAGTGTCCCAGAGCAGGTGTGAGATGACATGTGATTCAATCATTGTCAGTAACACTGCCTCTTCCCTATTCCTACTCCCTAAAGGAGTTTGAAAGTGGAGAAACAGGGTTGCAGAAGCTGAGTGTCAGAGTGAAGAGTGCTGCTTTCCTTGTCTTTTCTGGGAATTCTGCCAAGCTGTGAAGATAAGGATGAGGAAGGCCTGTGGGGGCAGTAATGGCTTAGAGAGGCAAACTTTAAATCCTGCAAATAGATGATAATTGGGAGTGAGCAATCTCCATTTAAACTACAGAGTTTTTAAATTATAAGGTCCATGGGCCAGCAGGTGGCATGGTGGTTAAGGGCGCTGGACTTCCATATGGCTGACCACTATTTGAGTCCCTAACCTGGCAGCTTGCTTTCTCACTTCCTCTCTCTCTCTCTCTCTCTCTCTCTCTCTCTCTCTCTCTCTCTCTCTCTCTCTCTCTCTCTCTCTCTCTCTTTTTCTCTCTCTCTCTCTTGCTCACTTTGTTTCTCTCTGGTCAAATTAAAATAAATAAATAAATAAATGAAGTTAAATGAAATTATTCTTTTTTAAAAAAATTGTAAGGTCCAGGGGCCATCAAGTGGTATGGTGGTTAAGGCTCTGGACTCTCACATGGCCAGTCATGGTTCAGGTCCCAGACCTGGTGGTTTGACATTCATGCTGGGTGTGTGTGCATGTGTGCCCAAAATCCCAGGAGGAGAATGGAGGAGAAGGGATTGTGTTATGGCATTCTCACTCCCCCCACCTCAGTGGGGGTGATTTCTCACTTTCCCTCTCAGTGTCTCTTTCTCCAGTGAATGCATGCTCCCTATGGCAAAAGTGGAAAAAAAAAAAAAAGTAAGTTCTAGATGTTCTCATCAAATAGATCATATGCAAACAAACCCTCTCCTTCATTCATTTGCACCTTCTTTGTTTTATTCTTTTCTTACACAACTGCAGGAAACTTTCTAACGTATCAAAGTCCTGACATGATACTCACAATGCACTCAACTGTAGCGTCATATGACTGCCCACAACATGCATTCGAAGTCATGTGCAGATTTGCTAAGGAATCCTGTGTCTTCAGAAAAGAAATTGTATTTTTCACATCTGAGAAGTTAATCACTCTGGGCCTGTAGCGAAATGCTTCATGTATCATGAATTAACTACTGAGTAGAAAGAATGCAATTTAGTCACCAATTGGTTGACTGTTGTTCATGATTAAAATGAAGAGGGTTTGCTCCCTTTGACCAATAGCATCAAAATGTCAGGGCAGAGAATTTGTAGTTCCTGAAGATCTTGTTCAAAAGTAAATCAACTGAATTGTGGGGAAATTGTATGGCTGCTTCCTGGAAAGAGCATGGTTTATTCCTATGTTTTGATTCCCTCCCAGTATGGTGTGCATATAATGGGAGTTTGGTAAGGCAGACCACAATGGAGGAAGTTAATTTTTACTGGGGGAGTTTTTTTGTTAAATAACCAAAATCATCCTTCCTTCTGCTCTGCTTATGTTTTAATATTAGTCAAAGCCTGTTTGAAATGCTTGTGGCCAATGTTTATTATACTGTGGTTCCACTGGAGTATGTAAAGTGGTTATTAAGTGCTGTGGTTATGAATCACTTGGAGCATGCCCCATACATTTTTACTGGCTTGTGTTCTGTGTTCCTATTCATAGGATATCAATAACAAGAGTGACAGCTGACATTTCTCTTGCTAAGAGGTCTGTCCTAAATAATCCCAGCAAGAGAGCAATAATTGAACGTTCGAACACCCGGTCCAGCTTAGGTAAGATGTTCAAATGTGGTACTTGGTACTCGCCAAGCTGTGCTTTTAGACTGAGATGACACATGGTGTGCTTGTGCATGTCTTTTTCAATTTGCTCCTCATTCTGAATGGAAAAGTGCTGAATAACTAATGAGCATGCTAGCCATGGACAAGAAGGGAGCCTACTCTGTCTGCTCTAGTCAATCAGTTAATTAGTAGTCTGGTGAAAAGAATCCTCAATGAGCTCTCCCAGTCTGTTATTGCCTACCCATGTGAAACCACTTAGCTCTGCTTGTCTAAGCTTCTCAGTGAGGCCAATGAATCTGTCATACCTGAGTCACAGCCGACATGAAAGGAAACAAAGGTTCAGTCTTCTCAAATCTTTAGATGGAAAAGCTAGATAATGGTGTTCTTAGTGTTGCTGCTTCTGCTAGCTGGTAGTACACAAAGTGGTCACATTTTTAAATAGAGGTGGCAACCTCCATTAATAACATGCAGGGTGTTTAAATATATCTCTGCTAGGGGACTAGTCACAAAGCATCCCAAAATGCACTATGATGGAGAATAATAAAAGACTTTATCAAGCCATAGGTGAGCAGGGCTGTGGAGGATGGAGTTGTCATCCATGGAGTGAGTCCATTCTGCCGGTGAATCTCATCATTCATATTGAAAGCCGAGTCATGGTCTCCACAATCGCCAAGAGTGTTGTAGTCCACCCACAATCGGATTCTCTTTTGCATTCATGTTCTGAGGGTAACTTGTTTTAACTAGGAAAGGCAAGGCTCTTCCATGCCACTCCATTGTTTTAACTACTGAAATGAGCTCTATAGATGATAGAAAACTTAAAAAATTAGAGTTAGAGTGCATGTCCTAACACATCGTCAAAACCCACTGGAGGCTGTGCCTTGACCCTGAGCCAAGGATTGTGCAAGTTGGAAAGAGTATACAGAGATCATCTGTGTATCCCTGGCACAGGATTGGCACATGGTAATTGCCAATAAATGTTTGTTGGATGGTTGCCTTGTGAAAGAATGCTAAACATAGCCAATGGAATAGCTGTCAGCACTTGTGGAGGGAAAATCCCAGAGATTAGTGGTTCTTTGGTTAGTCCTATATTTACAGCCTTCTACATACAGAGTGAAGCATTCTTAAAGGTACAGTATTTTGACCTTGTGAATATGACAATGGCAGTATTGATGGTGAATCAGATTAGGTAACTAAAGTCAAATATTGTGAATGACAGGACACAAGTTAGATTGAAGATTTCTCAAACAAGCATCTGTTGTCTATTCTGTCTCCACCCTCCTTGTAACTCTGTATAGTGTCTTTGACCTTTAACCATTCCTTCCATTGACGTGTCAGAGGCTAAAAGATATACTAGATTGCCTGATTCCTTCACCCAACTCCACCTGCCAAGATTTCATGGATTTTTCTCTGAAGTAATTCCCCATTTAGAAGGAGGAAGTAATGAAGTAATCTAGTCATCTGTTGTCAGAGTCAGTGGGAGAGTGAGGTGAGATTGATATAAACATTTAGGAAGAAACAAAGTAGATCTCTGTTCATTGTTTCTACCTTTGCTCTGTGAAGTCATATACCCAGAGCCACTGGAGTTATTTAATGCCAATGTATTATAATAACCACAGTGTGATCTTCTTATGCCCATTTCTCTGTTCATTAATGCACATTTGTAGAGTCCTTTATCAGTGTTTATTGAGCACTTGTTATGTGCCATGCACTTAACTAGACTTAGGAAATACAGATGTAACTGAGACACAGAATCTTACCCATGGACAAAGAGAAAGAAGGATGTTGGTTAAAATACTCTGTGATAATGGAATTATAAACAACAACAACAACCCAAAAAAAAAGGGTATAAAGTCAAAGGAAAGGAGTAAAAGATGTGTAAAAAGACCTCACAGAAGTTATATTTGACCTGGTTTTTCAAGGCAAACAAGAATGTACAAAAACATTTATGTATCAAAAATAAAGTGTGGTCGAGATATATGACACCTACGTATCAAAAATAAAGTGTGGTCGAGATATATGTAGATTCATGTACAGCATGCGTAGGAAGACGGGCTGGGTTGTGGCTTGAGAGGGACAGAAAAGGTTGAAGAGATAGATTGAAGCCATGTATTAAGGCTCTAGAATGCTTTGCTAAAAAGAGGCCTCCAAAATAGATGTTCATGAAATGGTAATTTTATAGGATCTTAATAATTGTTACATTCAAAATGGTTTCCATGGCCAAATAAATTTAGAAACGATGAATTCATTAGTTGACATGCTTCTTCACTTCAAGACTTCCTAGAGCTTTCAACATGTGAGGGGTAATGTCTGTTCGAAATTCCAATAGAAGTTTTATGGTATATAGTATATCCCTTACGAAAAGCCCTTTTCTTCCCATAGGATATCTTATGAGGTTACCGTTCCAGGGTGTTTTGAAAAATCCTGCTTTGGGCTCTAGGGAGCCACTGCAATATTTTAAGGTTGAAAAAATATGAACATATTTGAGTATAAGAAAGATCACTGAGGACAGAGATCTTGGAGAGTGGTGTGCCCAGACCAGTCATGGTCAGGTTATAGAAGTGTTAAAAAGCCCTCCAGCATCAGAGGCCATGGGTCCAGAGCTCCACTTGCCTGGAACAGAATAATGGGAAAAACTTCATTGGAACTCCTCTCAGAATCAGTCTGGGTGGTCAAGATTATTAGATTTGGTTGAAGGTATTGTTGTTATTGTTGATGCTTTTAGAAAATGAATTATGTAGGTAAATAGGCCTTGCTTTCTCACATGTGTAATTTGTTTATTACATTCTACATACATATCACCCAAATATTGGGTCCACCCCTGTATTTAGTTTGGCCCTCTGCAGCCTCCTGGCTTGCTCTTCCCAAATACCTCTTTGTTTATGACAGCATGCCCATTGCCCAAGGATTTTGCTGGTTAAGCTGGTGTGCCTGCCCTGTGCTCCTGTCAGGATCCACACTTAAGGTCATTGCCAGTGCAGAATAGCAAGGCTCAGGTATTTCTGAGTTAATTAGACAGAGACTCAGAGTGCCTTGAGGGTTCTTTGTACAAGGGCAGTCCAGTTTACTCATTGCCTTTTTGCCTTCAGAAAATACTGTATTCAGATTCAAAACTTCACACAGTATAAACTTGTTTTTTTATAGTCCTGGCCAGGAGCTCCCCTAAATCAGTGGCAGTTGAATGAAAACAACAACTGGGGACCAGCAGATGGTGTAGTGGTTATGTCGCTGGACTCCCACATGGTTGACCATGGTTAGAGTCCTGGACTCTGTGTCTTGAAAATCACTCCAGGCACATGTGCATGCGTGCCTGAGATCCTGGGAGGAGAATGGAGTAAAAGGGATTTTGGCATGGCCGTCCTCCCTGGGGAGAGAGTTCTTACTTTCCCTTTCATAGTGTCTGTCTGTTTGTCTTTCTCCCTGGGGAGTACACGTGCCCTAAGACAAAAAAAACTCAAAAACAAAAAACAAAAACAAACAAAACAAATGAAGAACATACCCCAAGATCCTGAAGTTGAAAGTTACTATAATAAAACTTGTTTTTATTTTCCAAACTTCTTATGAAATTTTTTTTCTTTTAAGATTTTTGCCTTTGGGTGTGTGTGCTCATGAGAGAGAGAGAAAGAGAGAGCGAGAACGTGAGAAATCATCCCTTGGAAGGGATGGCCATGCCACAATCCCTTCTCCCCCATTCTTCTCTCAGGATTTTAGGCATACGTGCATGCCTGTATACGGTCAACCATGTGGGAATTTAGCATCTTAACCGCCTCTCCATCTGCTGGCCTCAGAAAAATTTATTTTTTAACTGTTTCTAATATGTAAGAAGAAAAGGATCAATATGTTTATTATTACTAACAAATGTATATTATGATCTCAGAAGAATCTGGCAAATAAGCCTACTTCTATTGAAATCTTGAAAGCTAGTCACCTTTCAAAGCAACATGAAATCTTTCAGGCCACTTCACTCATCAAATTCATTCTTTTTCATACAGATCATGCATGAAACATGAATGATTCTATGGGAAATGAGAATTTTAGGCTATTATCTAAAGCCCAAGAAATTTGAGTTTCATGATGGTCTTGAGTATTCGTGACCCTTCATAATACCCTATCAGTCTTTTTGCCTAAGGAATGGAAAGTTTTTTGAGTGAACTTGAATGTACACTACATAAGCATATCATGGGATTTCAACAAATCCCTTTTCAAAGGGGGTATTTAGAGCATCATGACCTTTTGTATAGGCCATCTTCAAAATCACTTAAGTTAGGTAGCTTTGTCTACTCTGTGTACTTTGGATCAGATTATAGTAAATATTGTTAGGTCATACCTACAGCCCCAAAATAAAAATAAGTAGAACAAAATCATCTTTCTGAGAATTAAATAGTTGAATTTAGACTTTGGCCATGACTTAATAAATCAGATGATTTATAAAATATACATTATTTTTTTTTAATTTTAGAAAGCAAAATTATATTTTTCTTTAAAAAAAACAGTGTAATTACTTCAGACAGTAGAAAAGAATTAATTTTTTATTTGACCATGCTCAGATACAAATTTGGGTAAGTTGACTGTTACAGTTAGTCAATTACATGTGCATCTAGATGAATTTGGCATTTTAGTATTATTGGTCTTATTTTTTTTAAATATTGAAGATAATTATGCCTTAGAACAAGCTTGTTGGCTGTAGTACTTAAATCTAGCTACTTTAAGTAATATGTTAGTTGTAACAATAGACCCAGAACAATTAACCAGGGGTACAAAATATGCATGTCCATCAAAACAGGTAAACTGTTGGGGGGGGTGGTTAAAAGCATATCCACAAAATACTAATATTGGGTTTTGGGAAAAGTCATGATGTATTTATACGTAGAAAAATAGTCTTCCAACAACCCAATATAAAACTTGATAAAAATATTTTAGTGTCATTTGCTTTCCATGAGATGTTGCCCTGAACTTGTATTTCAGTTGTCTTAAAATGGTTTCAATTTCTGTAACTGAAGTGAAAGTTTTTTTAGAACAAAGCAACAATCAAAATCAACACAGAAGAATCACCACAGCTATATAAATAGCTAAATATTATATCGAGTGTCAGAATCAAAAAATCATCTCTATTGTTTTACCAACTGTTTGTATGTAAAACTCAACCCGTTTCTCACTCTCTGTCTTTAGGAATGATCTTAAATTAGGACTATAAAAAACATTTTTAAAAAATTTTGTAACGTAGACAAACATATATGAAAGTGTGCTATTTCTTTTGGACATAAGAACTAGTTAAGGAGAGTAACCAGGACTTACTATTTATTATGTCTCCTTTTAGCGGAAGTACAAAGTGAAATTGAAAGAATCTTTGAGTTGGCACGATCTTTACAACTGGTGGTTCTTGATGCAGACACCATCAATCACCCGGCACAACTTATAAAGACATCTTTAGCACCAATTATTGTTCACGTGAAAGTCTCATCTCCAAAGGTAATTAGCTCATGTTTGTATTAAGGATTAGAAGTGCATTTATTTGAATTATTCTTTGCTCTGTGCTAGAAGGCTATATTGTCGAGACTCTTACTGAGCACATTTTACAATCTTCACTACTAATATAAAAGAGATAAACTGAAGCAAAATATATAAAGCACAAGGAGTTTATGTGTGCCAGTGTTGAGGACTGCAGACCTGGTGAACATTTTTGGTACCCCTGAACATGCTTACTTAGGTCTTAACAATCCTCTGACAGGTTTTAAAGGCAAAAATCACGAACGGGAGGGATTATACCAATTGTTTTGGGGACGACTGTGCTTGGATACCAGGATCAATAATAAGTGGTGTTAGTCCAAGTTTGGACTGGCAGTCCCAGGCAGATGTCATTGTAGAAGTCATTCTTATGTCAGGTTGCCTTGCTCTTTGAACAGTGCTGTGGTTCTGGAAGAATTCTTTAAATAATAGTTCTTATCAGACATGCTGTCATGAGAAAACACAACTCCATGGCCTTTCTTGGTTTAGTCAGGGTTCAGCCATTGACACAAATAACTTCATTTTGATTCTGAAAATTTCACACCACGGCGTAATGTTCTAGGAATGTTAGGATAGCAAAGAAAGAACAGTCTATTCCTTCAAGGAGTTTACTGTCTATTGTGAGTCCCAAATCAGATAGCTATGCAATAGCTAATAGAAATAAAAAATGAGGATAGATAAGGAAGGTCAGCCCGTGTCATGGTGATTAAGGTGGTTGGATTCCACATGGCTGACTGTGCAGTTTGAGCCCCAGACCCGGTGGCTTATGCCCAAAATTGTGAAAGGAGAAGTGGCGGAGAGGAGATTGTGGTGTGACCATCCCTTATGGAGAAGGGGAGGCTGCTTTCTCACTTTTCTTCCCTTCTCTCTGTCTGTCTCTGATGAGCACATTTACCCTCTAGTGAATAAAAAGAAAAAAGAAGGGTGAGGAAACATAGACTGACTTTTCATAGACAGAGGTTCTATTAGGTCGTCAGGAAAGTCATGACGTACTTTTCTATGGAAAAATGTGTCATGACTTTTCCAATGACCCAGTGTACTGGTAAATTTCTTGGATAATAGTGATTCTTATATAACCTATATTTTCTCCCCAAATGAGAGAGCACATAGTTTGAGAAAGAAAGCTATAGGCCAGTTTCACGGCCTGTAGGGAAGGGCAGCCAGATCTCACATGGCTGACCAAGCAGGTCAAATACCATCCCTGACAGCTTGAGAAAGAGGTGCATGTGTGTGAATGCCCAAAATCCTAATGGGGAAGAAATGGAGAAGGAATTGCAGCATGACCATTCCCATGGTGGGTGCTTTCTTCCTTTCCCTTTCTATGTTTCTCTCTCTGGCAAGCATACACCCTCTGGCAAATTAAATGAAAAAGAGAATCTCGTATATAAAGAAAAATATCACAATGTAAACATCTCTTATGGAAATGTTACCATGACATTCGTGACTAGGTTAATGGTCTTTGAGGAATATAGTTATTTCATAATTAAGAACAGTAGCAAATTTGCCGTGTACCTTTATGTCATTGGGGAAGATACAAATAAAAGTGAAACACTCCCAATTTGATTTCTTTTGATTTAAGTGTGTCTATCCTCTCTCTCTCTCTCTCTCTCTTTTTAATTTGCCAGAGGGCACATGTACCTGTCAGAGAGAGACAGAGAAAGAAAGCAAGAAATTACTGCTCATGGGGTATAGTCATTCTGCAATCTCTTCTCCTCCATCTTTCTGTCATTTTGGGATTTGGGGCATGCACACACAGGTACTCAGCCTGTTTCTTATTTATTTATTTGTGTGTTTGTTATAGAGTTTTTTGCCTTAGGGTGTGTGTACTCACGAGAGAGAGACAGAGACAGTGAGAGGGACAATGAGAAATCACCCCTTGGGGGAATGGCCATGCCCTAATCCCTTCTGCTCCATTCTCCTCCTAGAATCTTGGGCATGCATGCACACACTCCTGTTGTGAGTTTCAAGCCACTGGGTTTAATGCTCAAACCATGGTCGTGCATGTGGGGGTCCAGCAACATAACCACTACACCATCTGCTGCCCCCACTCCTGCCCCCACCCTACAGCATGTTTCTTAAGTTGCCAGATTTCAGACTTGAACTGTGTGATTGGCCATGTGGGATCCAGCCTCCCTAACCACTACTCCACCGGCAAGCCTAAGAATATTTGTTCATTTTAAAAAGTAATAATGTTCTAAAAAGTTAATATGCAGTAGACACCCCTGAGAAGTACTGTCTTGATAATCAGTTTCTTTTCCATGCCTCCTAAAGTATATTATATTGCCTAAATACAAATTCAACTGCTCACTGAACAGTAGTCTTCTCTCATGGGTAGACAATGTCCAAAGAACCTCCCCATTTCCTTCTTGTTCTCAGCCTCCCATCTCTCCAGGCACTGCTTCTATGTCGTGAACTTGGGAATCCCAACCAAACCAGGGCCTTTTGAGACTCAGTAGAATGGACTGAAATTGCTTTGAGTGCCTGATGGTCCCTTTGACCCACAGCTGCTGGGAATTCATGCCCCCTTTGCTGCAGTGGTGGAGAAGTCAACCCCTCCCACTCCCCCATCACCATGATGTCCTTAAGTGCAGGAACAGGAGCTCTCCTTTGCCTGTGTGCTGGGGTGGCCACAGGTCCAGAAACCAGCACTGTTTCTTTGTGGGGGGTATGTGTGTGGGGGGGGGCAGTTTGTTTCAGCCAAAAAAAGAAAGAAGAAGAAAATAAGGAAGAAAGGAGTTTATGGCCAAAATTAGTTACCACAGTGGTAGAAAGACATCAATAATACGGAGTCTTCAGAAAGTTCATGGAACATTGGTGTTACTAAAAAACTGTGCATTGGGACCAGCAGTTAGCATAATGGCTATGTTGCTGGACTCCCATGTTGTCGACCACAGTTCATGTCCCAGACCCAGTGGTTTGAACTCATGCCGGGCATGTGTACGTGCATGCCCAGGATCCCAAGAAGGGAATGGAGAAGGGATTGTGGTGTGGACATCCCCCTGGGGGGGGGGGGGATTTCTCTCTCTCTCTCTCCACAATGAGAACATACACCCTCTCGCAAAAACTCCCCTGGTCCCCCTGTCTTTTGAACGAGCCCCCCCCCCCCTTAGCAAAAAACCCTCCCAAAAAAAAAAAAAGTCGTGCATGAATTCCCCCAATTTTTTGTCCCAAAATAAGCTCATACTTTAATTCTAATTTTCCATGAACTTTTTGTAGTCCCTTCATGCATCACTGGTTTATATGTAGCCATGTACCAATGAAAATGTTTTGCCTAGATTTTCGATCATGAAATAGTCTTATTTATGTAAAATTACACTGGAGAATCTCAATAATTATTGACAAAAAAGGGTCAGATATGCAAATAACCCTGATATTTATCTGTCATGGAGATAATGAACCACAATGCTACTCATCTGAATAATATCAAAATATTGCTTATCCTAAATGACCTTACCCTATAGACCAGTTCTTTCACATTTTGGGGGCTCTTTTTGAAATCTCTGGGTAAAATCAAGGGTGGGAACTCAAGACCCATATGGAGCTAGAATAGAATGAACATATGGAATCCATTATAAATGAAAGCCAGTAAAAATGGGTGACATCATTATTGGGTTACATATGAGGGGGCTTCAAAAATTTCATGGAAAATACATATTATGACAAACTATGCATGAATTTCAATTTTTTTACATTAAAATGAGCTAGTACTTTAGTTTTATTTTTTCACATCTGTCTCATTTATGATTTCTCACATCATATTTTTCTGTCTACTACTGTGCCAGGCTAAACAGACTATAAACAAGACCTTGGTTTATTTGGTTTTCTTTGAACTCATTGACAAGACCTCTCATTCTTGTTTTCTTCTTCAAACAGGTTTTACAGCGGTTGATTAAATCTAGAGGAAAGTCCCAAAGCAAACACTTGAACGTTCAATTGGTGGCAGCTGATAAACTTGCACAATGTCCCCCAGTAAGTCTAATCATTTTTGTGTGAGTCACTCTTGATTAGTTAACAAGGTAGGGTTTTCTTTCATATTAGCATTGTCATTTTTATTCTGGAACGGTGATAATAGTATGTTGTCATAAAGCTAACAGATTTCTTGGAACAAGCTGCTACCATCAGGTATCGAGAACTGGGCAGAGTCTACCTTGTCATAAGAAATGAACTTCGTCCAGGTCTGCTCTCCTCACTGCTACCGTGATTATCTTGAAAACACTTAGCATCCAGCATCCAATTATGTGGACACTCTTCAGAAAAGAAAGAACATGGCACATATACTCTCTGGAATACTATTCAGTCATTTAAAAAAAAAAACAAAACACCTGGCTTTTGACAGGAAGTGGATGAATATGGAAGCTTTACTGCTGAGTGAAGCAAGTAAGGCTATGAAGGAGAGGCATTGTAGGTCCCCACTTAATATACACCGAGTGTCCGCACTCTATGACTGAAAGTGATTGACAAAAGGATATAGAAACAAAGTAAATGGATGTAAATACAGATATATGTGTGTGAAAGAGGAGGGTTTGAGGAAAAACAATGAGAAGAAAAATGGGGAGGAAGAGCATTAATGACACAAAGAAACGTGCCAATTTCGATTAAAGATATTTTATAGTTTAGTCAACTGGACTAGGGAGAAATGTTCACATGTTAAAATATTCACATTGTAAGCTAAATAGTGTGGTTAACTGTATAAAAGAAAATAAAATTTAAAAAAAAATAAAAAGAAAAGAAAAGAAAGAACAAAGTAAAGCATACCAACTGACTTTCCTTAAACTTTTCTGACAAAAATTTCTAGCTGGCATAGAAGGCAATGATTTTTTTTTTTTTTTTGGTAGAGGTTTTCGCTAATAGGGCGCATGCGCTCGCCAGACAGAGAGAGAGAGAGAGACATAGAGACAGAAAGCGAGAAATCACCCCCCGGGGGGATGGTCACACCACAATCCCTTCTCCTCCATTCTCCTCTCGGGATCTTGGGCATGCACGCACAAGTGCCCGGCGTGAGTTTTGAGCTAACAGGTCCGGGACGTGAACCACGGTCGACTATGTGGGAGTCCAGCAACATAGCCATTACGCTAACTGCTGGTTGTCTAGAAGGCAATGATTTTGAAGGTTGAGAATTCATTGGAACTAGAGGATCCCTGTGGCTTTAGTGGATGAAAGGGTCAGGGTTGAGTGAGATGAAAAAACATATTAGGCGGGACCAGCAGGTAGTGTAATGGCTATGTCGCTGGCCTCCCACGTAGTCGACCGCGGTTCGAGTCTCGGACCTGGTGGCTTAAACTCACGCCGGGCGCGTGTGCGGGCGTGCGTGCCCAAATCCCGAGAGGAGAATGGAGGAGAAGGGATTGTGGCATGGCCATCCCCACTTGGGGGTGATTTCTCGCTTTCTATCTTTCTCTCTCTGTCTGGCGAGCACATGCGCCCTGTAGCAAAAACCTCTCAAAAAAAAAAAAAAAAAACATAAGGGGGCAACTCTTCTCTTAGTGCCATTGCCAGAAAACAGTTGCTGGGTTATAAGACAAATAGTGGCAGGAAGAGGATGGAGAGGCAACTGCCACCATATGTCACTGGGTCACTCACCAGTAGGCAGTTCATGTCTCCACTTGCTCAGCTGACAACACTTCAGTGCCTATGTTTCCCTAAAGGAAGTAACTGTCTCTTACTTAATTGATCCACTAGGTGTGGTTCATATACTTGTAAGGATCATTTACAAGTGGAAGTATAAAATTAAATTCTGTGGAAACATAAAATCCAATTCCTTGGAAGCATAAAATCCAATTCACATGTCCAGGGAGACAACATGGTATAGCTGTTAAAAGCAGACTGCAGCCAGATGCCTAAGTTCAAATCTATACTAATTGTGTGATCTTGGGCAAGTACCTACCTCCCTGGGTTGATAAGGATTTAATGAGTGAATATGTGATAAAGCTCTTGGCACTGAATAAGCACTGTTTCTGTTAAATTACTGGATGAATTTTGTTCTTGTTGTTTTGTCTGTTAGATTCTATAAAGAACTGCCTCTCTGGTTCAGTGTTGTATATCAGTTCCCTATCGTAGTAGGTCCCAAGTAAATATTTGTTTAGTGAATGAATGAATGAATGTATCCTTGTGAATAATTTAGCCTTCATTAGCTGCTTACGATGGGTCAGGCAATGTGTGAGATGCTTTACGTAGATTAATCCACACAGTTACCTAATAAGATAGGTAATATTATCTCCATTTTGTAAGGGAGATAACTGGAACTAGGGAACTTAAATAATAGCAAATTAAGATTAGATGTAGATCTTACTCCACAGCCAGTTTTCTCTCCTCTCACCCTCAGTCTGCCAAACACACACACACCTGGTTGTGTCCCCCACACACACACACCTGATTGCCTACTCCACAGGTATGTGGAAAATTTAGAGGCTGGACTCTGATGTTAAGAAGTTTAACTTTACATTGCCTACTAATACAGTCCACTTACACAGTGGAATGTATAATTAAAGCACTGAGCGAAGCCAGCTGTGGTGGCACAAGTTGCTAAGATCCTGGGCTCTGCAGGCTGAAACCACAGAGGAGCCCTGCATCCGAGTCCTGGTCCAACCAGAAAAGCAGTTGCAGTGGCCTGTGTTTGTAATCCCAGCAACTCAGGAGGCTGAGGCAGGAGGATTGTGAGCCACAAGGCTGTCTTGGGCAATATAATGAGACCCTATGAGAAAGAACTGGAGAGGTGGCACCCGTCTGTAGTCCCAGCAACTCAAGGAAGGAGGAGGTTTGTCAGCAAGACTCTCTAAGACAAAAGAGCTCTGAGTGAATATAGAAGAATGTATTACTGAGCCCCTGACCCTGTAATGTTTTACAGTTGAAGGAAGATAATCTTTATTGTCCAGGTACCAAAAGGCAGGAACTATGCTGTTATTTCCAGTTTCTATAACAATCGAATAAGGGCAGTTATATTATTTTTACCTAGAACAATTGAATAAGGGCAGTTATATTATTTTTATCTTCCAGCTAGAACTACATGAGATTGCTTGTAGAAAATGTTTTTTTTTCTTTTTTATGAGAATGAGTTAACATTTAATCCTAATAATTGGTAGAGAAAATACTCTGTCTTATTAAAATTGAAATATTTTAGCTGCTGAGAGGGTTGCTCATTGACTAGTTGTACATTTAGTGCAATGTGTTAAGATCTGGAACAGCTGGAACCAAGAAAAGACGTGTGTGTAGGTAGATGCAAGTCAGGGCTTAGCACATGTCCCCAGATCAGGAATCTCAAACAACTTTATCCACTAGGAAGACAGCCTTACCCTGTCATTATCTCACCTGGGTAAACATCTCCTTGTTTTATATAATTGGTTAGATAACTTAGAGTTTTAAGCAAACAGTCTGGATAAATAAGTTTAGCTGAGATGTAACATTTTCTAAACACTGTTTACCGTATTAAGTGTGTTTATTTGATGTTGCATGAATAGCATTTGTAATGCTATGAAGGAATCCTACCGTCTATTTTGGCACACGGGAAGAAATCTTCAGATTATAAAAACTAGTAGTAATTTAAAAATGTGTCTGCATTTGTCTCTGCTTTACTTCAAGACCATAATTATAATTGTCACCCAAAGATTAGTGATCACTGTGTCATTTTAGTTCCTTTAGGAGAATTTGCAGTTTGCTTAATTGGCAACTGGATCTCCAGTCTGAAAAGTCAGCAAATTACACTGGCAGAGCCTCACATTGTTAAGAAATTAAAGGCAGCAATTTTGAGAAAGAGTTTAAAAGACATGAAGGACAGGGAGAAGCAGCTAGTTTTCTGGAGCCAGAAGAATGCATCTTAGATTCATGGACTAGTGGAACAAAAAGGGACTTTAAAGATCACTCAATATAGTACTTCTGGTGTATTTCTTTAGCGTTTGGGTTCCGTGTGATGTCAGTATGTGTTGTAGAGAAAGGGCCCTGATACCAAACGTGTTTGAAAAAACACTTATATAAACAAAGGTAGTCTGGTTTCTTTACTGCACAATCCTGAATATGCTAATGTGCTAATATGCAAACATATTTTCCATCTCCAATAACATAGATAGCATGCAGTGCTTCTCTCTAAAATGTGAGTACAGTTCTGTTTTTCCATGCGGCATCCTATGGGCCTCATGTTTCATGGAACATATCTAGGGAAGTCTGATCCAGTCCAATCTCATTTTACAGCAAGAAAACTGAGACTGAGAGAGGTGAACTGGTTTTCCAAAGGTCATGTGCCATGGCCAAGGTCAACATAAGAGCTCTTTTTCCTAAGGGGCCAGGTAGTGGTGCAGGGGTAGTGCAATGTTTTTCAAGGCTTACCCATGTAGGAAGGTCTCAGGTTCACATCCTGAGACTTCCCTGAACATACACATGCCCATAATTGGGGGCTGGCTGAAACTGGGGAGAGATCGCAGCTTGAAGACCCTATTGGGCTGCCTGTCCCTCTTGGAAGAAAGAAGGAAATAAAAAGAGAGAGAGAGAGTGCACTGTCTCCTAGGCTAGTGAGATGTTATAGGTGAATGACAGTGGGTTAGCTATTATATACTCTCCTGGAGAGAGAGGGTTTCATGGGTACGGCTTTTTCTGGAAGAGGAGTCACTGACGTTTTTTAAAAAAGGACTAGACAATAATTATTTTAGGTTTTGTGAGCCATCCAGTCACCTTTGCAAAACTACTCGAAACTGCCTTTGTAGCAGGAAAGTAGTCATAGACAATTTGTAAACAAATAGAAATGGCTATGTTCCAATTAAACTTTGTAGAAGCAGGAAGGAGGCCAGATTGAGCCTGCAGACCAAAGAGACCACTCTTGTTCTAGGATACGATTGTGGTTTTCTACTCCTATGTAATAAACTACACCCCAAATTAGTGACTTCAACAACAGCTACTTGGTGGTATACAGCTGGAGAGTGACCTGGTGTTTTGCTGGAATGGTTAGAGGACTGGACCCAGCCAGCCCTTCTCTGTCTCCTAGTAGTCTCGAGGTCTTCTCCCATGGGATCTCTCCAACAAGAATAGAGGCTTCTTGGGACCAGCAGATAGCATAATGGTTACATTGCTGGACTCCCACATAGCTGACCATGGTTCAAATCCAGACCTGCTGGTTTGAAACTTATGCCAGGTGTGTGTGTATGCATGCCCAAAATCCCAAGAGGAGAATGGAAGAGGCGTGATTGCAGCATGGATGTCCCCCCTGGGGGATGATTTCTCACTTTCTGTCTCTCTGTCACTCCAGCGAGCACATGCACCCTATAGTAAAATCTCTCTCTAAAAAAATCAACAGGAAGAGAAAAAGAATAGAGGCATCTTCCATGGCAATCCCGGGCCCCAAGAGCCAGTATTCCAACCTCTCAAGGACTGGCTTAAATACCAGCACTGCATCACTTCCACAGCATTCTGTTCATTAAAATAGTCAAAGAGGCTGCCAAGATCTGAGAGGAGAGGACATAACTGTCCATCTTAATATGGGGAGTGTTGAAGAATTTGGGACTGTACTTATCTGCCATAGACGGAAAGATGAGCTGGGAGGATGAACTACTAGAGAGTTCTACTTGAGAAGAGAGGAGACTTTCCTCCCATTACCCAGTCTGGATTAATAGGAAAGTCAGGATGCAGACAGAAAAGGAACTTACAGGGCTAGTACCCACAAGTCCATCTTGTTTTGATTTTCCATTTCTAGAGGACATATATACCACAGAAAGAAGGGGGGGAAGCACTCCCCTATAGGGTGTGGCTATGCAGCAATCTCTTCTCCTCTGTTCTCCATCCTGTCAGGAACCACAGTCAGCCATGGGATCTGGCTCCCTTGACTACTATACTATGTGTGTGTGTGTGTGTATATATATATATAATTTTTTAAGAGTGATTTTTGCTATAGGGCACATGTGCTTGCTGGAGAGACAGAGACAGAAAGTGAGAAATCACCACCTAGGGAAGATGGCCATGCCATAGTCCCTTCTCCTCCATTCTCCTCTTGGGATTTTGGGCAAACATGCACACGTGTCCTGTGTGAGTTTAAGCCACTGAGTTTGGGACTTGCACTGTGGTCCACTGTGTGGGAGTCCAGTGATATAATCATTACACCATCTGGGGGTTCCCCTATATATTTTTTAATATGACCAGCCTGATTTTGTATTTTCAACACACACTCATACATGATATTTAGATTTTTAGATTTTTATTTTGCTTCTGTCAGGTGTTAGTACTCTTTTCCTTTTCAGAGACGTTAACAATAGTACATTTTTGGGCCGGAAGATGGCATGGTGATTGAGGGTGCTAGACTCCCATATGGCCAACTGCAGTATGAGTCCCGGACCTGGTGGCTTGCTTTCTCACTTTCTCTCTCTCTCTCACTCTGTCCTTCTCTGGTCAAATAAAAATAAATAAATTTAAATAAAATAATTCTTTAAAAAAATAATACGTTTTAAGAAGGCCAAATTCAAATTGCTTCAGTACTATGGTACTAAGAACTACATAATGGATAGTGAGAAAAGCAGATAGACAATTGAATATATAAATTATATATAATCCTTTAATCCTACTTAGTTACAAGCTGGCTTGTATTACCAAAAGCTGACCCTGTGGCTCTTTGAGTTGTGTGATGTTTTTGTGAGTGTGTGTAAAACGACATTGATCACTCTCTCTGCAAGAGGGGAACTCATCTCCTCAGCACAGCCTTGCAGACTCTAACATTACAGTAACCATAGTGTTCTCTTCTATCACTCCTTATTTTCCATTGCTGAATGGGCTCCGATTGATTCTATTAAAAACAAGAATTCTGAAGGAGATGATAGTGCCCAGTATCCTTGATCAAATTGCTCTCACAGAAGTAATTTTCCACTGCCCTTTTCCAGTAATTTTATTTAAATTATTTATAACCATGTGAATTCACTAATTTATTTGAAGTTCCTTCCCAACCTTGGTGCATTTGCTATTATAGAGCCTGTGGCTATCCCTAGTACAATCCCAAAGACTGCCTTTGAAAAAAGGAGTAGTCGGTTTAGATGTTTCCTTCTCGAAACCAGGCCATATGAGATCCAATTTCCCTCAGTCCATGGAGACTACATATTCTCCAGGGATTTCAGACACCCAACTTAAATATTGAGAGTTAAGGATGATTCATTCCCACCAATGCCATGATTTAACATATCGGATTAATATGAGTGTAGCAGATACATTTTCTGCAGACAACTCTGGCAGATGTCTTTAGACTCCTTGAAGAATAAGCATGGACAGGATGGAAGGGTATAGGGAGGAAAAAGTGTTTGGGTTCGTAATGAATGTCACAAATTGTTTAAAAGCAACTTCCTTGGTAGAAATATTAGACAATGTACATTAGTTTTAATGAGATCCTCATCAAAGAGCGAGGAAGTATGTATTTGACATCATCAAGGAAGTCTTACCCAATCCCTCTCTATATCTTCACTCCCAAAATAATTTAAGAGAAGTGGAACTTGCTTCATTCCTCAATGTAGAAAGCAAAAATCACTGCATCTTCTGTAAACACCAGAGTGACTGACCACTGCGATTTGCTCAGGATTTTCTAGTTTTTAGCACTGATGGTCCATTGTCCTAAAAACAAACAAACAAACAAACTACTCTGTCCCTGGGAAACTGGGATGGCCAGTCACCCTAATTCCGGGGGCCTCCAGACAAAAGATTGTCACATCTTCACTCTGAATGGAGAACCAGGCAAATGGTTAAATAACTATGACTTTTAAAAATGCTACCACAAATAATCTCTGTTTCTGTGTTACTCAGCTTTAGTCTTTCTTCCCCTTTCTTTCCTCCCTACCGTTTTATTTCTCTGGACTACTGGATTAATTAGAGGCATGTTATTCACTCTTAAGCTTTAGTTTGTCATTTTTCCTGAAGGAGTTTGTTCAGAAAAGGAGCCTATTGTACCTGATTTTTTTTTTTTTTTTTGGTGGTTTGTTTTGACTCTTTAGTTCACTATGTATTTACTTCGGTAGGCACACCATTTCTGCCCGCCTCAGCTGCAGAGAGTATCCCACCGTAGAATGTCAGAGGTGTTTGCTCGAGCAGTGCTTTGAAAACAGATCAGTGTTACTCTTGGCCGTCACCGAGGACGTGGTATCACTGTGCACCGCCTCGGACTTCTGCTGATTAGAGAGCTCTCTGCATCTGTGTCCCACGCTACAGGCCTCATGCAATGCATAGTAACAAGCTGACTAGACTGGAACCTTTATATTTATATAAAAAAAAAATATTGGCAGAGCTGGTTTGAATAACTCATTGGGTTGCTTCCCTGAATCTCTTGTATAATTTAAAAAAAAAAATTTTTTTTTCCCCTTAAACTGACTTTCTAGGACTTGGTCTACTCAGCTGTGTTATTCTGAATCCTCTGTATAATTTTAAAAAAAATTTTTTTTTCCCTTAAACTGAATTTCTAGGACTTGGTCTACTCAGCTGTGTTATTTCCTGAGCAGTTTAAAAGAAAAATTGTCACAAATACGCAGGCTGTGAAATTCTTTCTAGTTGAAAACAAGCCACATATGTCAGTATTCATTGAAAAGCTGAAATTTGCTTTTCTCTGTGCTTTTCAAAGCCTAAAAGCAGTTTCAAGTCAGCTTCCATCTTAGAGCTGTCTTTTAGCAGTGCAAAAGCTTCATTTCCTAGAGACGACAGAGGCTTAGGCAAATAGCCATGTGCTGATATATACAAGTTCTATTCATTGGCACAGATAAGGACTTTATTAAAATCTTTGTAATTAAACGTGTGTAATTAAATGTGTGTCTACAACAGGGACCAGCAGATGGTGTAATGGCTATGTCACTGGACTCCCATGTAGTCAACCGCGGTTCGAGTCCCGGACCTGGTGGCTTAAACTCACACTGGTCACGTGTGCATGCGTGCCCAGGGTCCCGAGAGGAGAAGGGAGGAGAAGGGATTGCGACATGACTATCCCCCCTGGGGGGTGATTTCTTGCTTTCAATCTCTCTGTCTCTCTCTGTCTTTCTGGCAACTGCACGTATGCTGTAGCAGAAAAGTCTCCAAAAAAAAGAAGAAAAAATGTGCCTACAACAGTGAGAATATAATATATAGAACTGCCAAGTAGAAACAAGGGGACTTTAAAACAGTTGTGGAAAAATGAAAATCAAGTACAAGTTATTTTAGCATAAAAATATTTGAAAGCCATGTATAGTTTCTTTTTTATTTTGTTTAATAATATTGTTAGAAAAGTCATGACACATTTGGCATAGAAAAACAGAAAAAATGTGTCATGACTTTTTCTACAACCCAATACTTATTTTCCATGAAATTTTTAAGACTTATTATATAAATTTCATTCAAATAACATTCAGCTCTGGGTACTGCCTACCTGGGTTGTGTGTGTTTGTGTGTATTTAATTTATTGCCAGAGGATACAATTGCTCACCAGAGAGAGAGTTAGAGAGATGGGGAGAAGGGAGCGTGCCCTAATGGGACATGGCCATACCACTATCCCTTCTCCATTCCTTCATCCTGTCGGGATGGGCCATGCACACACATGTCCAGTGTGCTTTTCAAGCTGCTGGGGCCAGAACTGCAACTGTGGTAGACCATGTGGGGTCCAGCTCCTTAATCAGTAGTCTGCAGGCTTGGCCCTGCTTACCTGTTTTGTTCTTTGAGCTCTGCAGTCCTGGTTCCTTTGAGAGTACTTCAACTTGCCACTTTGTGGAGGGAAGTTAACATAAATTACATGATTTAAACAGAAAACTCCAAATCACATGAAGTCTAGGATTTGTGAAAAACTTTTATCAGGCATGGCTGAGAAAGTGGCCCTTTGTCTTGGTGCTGCCCAGTTTCCTCTTTCTTTTCCTGTACCATCTGAGTCAATGGGAGCTGTTCCGGATCCACTTAAGTGAGCACTACAGTGCTGCAATTTATATCAGAGTGTTACAGACAAGCCTCATATTTGATATTTGTAACTTTGAAAAGTTTATATTTAATAGAAGGAGGGGGGTTTGATTCCAAGAAACAGAAAGCACTCCTAGGGTACTTAAGTGGAAAAGAGGGATTTATCATAAAGATATGTTAACAGAAACTTGAGAAACTACTTTCCCTATTTCTTATTGCCCATATGGTCTCTTCTTCTTTTCTCCTTATCTTTCTTTGTTTCTTCTTCTCTTCTCCTTCTTCTTCTTCTTTTCACTTTTTAAACTTTATTTCTTTCAGGAGATGGAAAGAAAGATAGAAAGAGACTAACCCAACGGGGTCCTCATGCTATAGTCCTGTGATCCTCCTTCAGTCTCATTCAGCCTGGATCATGGGCATGTGCATGCCCGGAGTGCACAAGGAGGTCCTAGGACACAGGACCTTTTTTTTTTAGAGGTTTTTGCTACAGGGCACGTGCACTTGCCAGACGGACAGAGAGTCAGAAAGTGAGGGAGGCTGGTCCCAGGGAGGATGACCATGCCACAGTCCTTTCTCCTTCTTTCTCCTCTCTGGATCTTGGGCACGATGCACACATGCCCAGCGTGAGTTTAAGTCACCAGGTCCGAGACTCGAACTGCAGTCGACTACATGGGAGTCCAGCGACATAGCCACTACACCAACTGCCGGTCCTGACACAGGACTTTCTTATGCAGATCTAGTTGTGTAGCTGCTGCACCGTCTGGCATTGGATATTCTTCTGTTGTGTTTCTGCTTCTTTTTTCTGTTTTATTCTCTTCCTTCTACAGATAATTTCTAAAATTTACTCATAATGTCCCCTTTTTCGTAAGTTCAGTTTTCACCTCTCTCTTCAGGTCTCCTTCTAAATCTAGAATTTTGAATGATAGCTCCAAACATTAACTGGTTCCAACTTTTTATTGTTTTGAATTAAATGATAGATAATTAGAGAATTTAGTACTTGTCTCTCTCATCAGACTGTGTGCTTCTTGAACACAACCTGATCTCTAATTTTGCCAGTGTATACCCTCAGTGCTTAAGAAAAAATATTGGGTTGTTGGAAAAGTCATCATGTATTTTTTTTTCATGTTTTTCTGTGCAAACATGAATCATGACTTTTCCAACAACCCAACAGGTTTAGAGTAAATATTTTAGAAATGTATAAAGTATGCAAAAAAAAAAAATCGAGAATTTACTACTTGGGGGTCAGATTTTTTTTAAAAAGAATTATTTATTTATTTAATTCCGTTTGTTCTTTTTCAAATTTTATTCAACTTTATTTATTTACTTTCATTTATTATTGTTATTTATACATTTGATCACTATATATCATTTAGATTGTAAGCAGATTTTACCCAGCATGATATACGTCTCTGTCCAGTTGCGAATACTGTACACATCCTTATCAACAGATAATAAACCATATCTGTGTCCCACAGATATCTTACCTCTCCATTTTTTCCTCCAAATGAGTTGAGCCGGCAGAGTCTTCTCAAGCATAGGTCACTTTGGACTAAAGTCACTTGTTCTTTTACCAGCCCTCCTCAAGGGCCTTCAGACTGCTTTCCCATTTAGTAATAATTTTCAGTAAAGTGTGATGTGATGAAACATTTAAATAGTAAATGTTGGGAGAGAAATCATTTCTGTGGTGACTTCTGCTTCAAGGAACCCTTGTTCTAATCGCTGAAGAGAATGAGTCAGTCAAGACACCACCAACTCCATGACATCCAGTAGTTGCCAATAACCTACAGCCCAGCCAGTCAGACCAGTGCTGGTGGCAGTAACCTGGTACTTGATTTACTACTGGGAGGTCCTTACTTTAATAAAATGGTAATATTTCACTCATTTAAAATAAACACACATATGCATAAAGATAATGAAGGGGGTGGTGGGAGAGAGATAGTATTTCAATCTGGTACTGAAAGTTAGGGTGTGCTAACACTTGCCTGTGGAACAGCTTTTCTTTCTCTTTGTGAGGCGCCAAGGTTTTCTGACTGTCCCTCCGAAGAGTCTGTGTCTCAGGTATATCCTGTCTGTGTCCCCAGCCACACTGCAGTTCAGAGAGACCACTCTGCTCCTTTGGAGTGGAGGAATAACTTTCTAATCACAGGCCAGATTTTGAACAAAGTTCTCATTAACAGAAACATGGATACCAGATTCTTCTTGTATGACTCCCCATTGTTTACATCAAACCTCTCCTTTTTTAACAGTTTCGTAAAACAATCTTGTGGTAGCAGAGATCACTGTAATGTGGTTTTCTAGTGTTAATATTAAAAATTCTTATTGTTTTCCTTATTGTTTTATCAGGAGACAGATAACATTATTTTCACAGTCTGAAAACTATCTAAGTTATTCCCTTGAACATAGTTTACTTGGGAGACAAAATGTATATTCCAATGATACGGTCGTTGCCCAAAACATTCTTAGAACTCCTTTTTGATTGCCATTCACTTGCTTCTCTCATAATCTATTTGGGTGAGTAAGATTCAGCTCTATCAGGATATTTGGATTAATGGGGACAGTGGCATAGAAATAAAACACAGTGTTTTGTGAGGCTGATCCACATGGAAAGGTTCCAGGTTCACATCTGGAGAACTCCCTGAGTACACTGAACATACATGTGCCCATGATCCAGGGCAGACTGAGGGTGGGAGTGGATCATGGTGTCAAGACTTTGTTGGGGAAGTGGTGTCTCTTTCTCTTGTTCATGGAAGAAATTAAATTTTAAAATATATATTTCACTCTCATTAAAAAAATATGTATATAAACAGATAAAGATATGAATACATATGTTTTCACTATATTTTACCTTTAATACTTTTTTAAACTTTGCCAGAATCATGTGCTCACCGAAAGGAGACAGAGAGAAAGAGAGAGAGAAGTAAAAAAGCACCCCCTATGGGGTATGGCCATGCTACAACCACTTCTTCATTCTTCCTTCAGGATCTTGGGCACACATGCACACACACCCAGTATGTTTTTCAAGCCGTTGGTCTGGGACTTGAACCGTGCAATCGACTATGTGGGATCCAGCAGTTTTAACTACTACTCCACTGACTGGCACTGAGCACTCTCATTTTTATGTAAATGTCTGCATTTGTACAAGGTTAACAATGCAACTCTTCACTTGTTCCTCAAATTCGATGTTAGTTAGTATATATTAGAAATACTATTATTGGGACCAGCAGGTGGTGTAATGGTTACATTGCTGGACTCCCACATGGCTAACCATGGTACAAGTCCTGGACCTGGAGGCTTGAAACTCACACAAAGCATGTGTTAGTGCATGCCCACAATCCCGAGGGGACAATGGAGGAGAAGGGATTGGCATGTGTTAGTGCGTGCCCACAATCCCGAGGGGACAATGGGAGGAGAAGGGATTGTGGGATGTCCATCTCCTCTGGGGAAGGGGGTGATTTCTCAGTTTCTGTCTTTCCGATGAGCACATGCGCCCTATAGCAAATCTCTCTTTAAAAAAATAAAAAAGAAAGAAAGAAAGAAAAGAAATACTGTTATCTACTATAAGTAGAATTTTAGCTTTCATTGCCTAAAATCTAAAGTGGAAACAAAAGGGGTTTTCTTGTCATCCACAGGAAATGTTTGATGTCATATTGGATGAAAATCAGCTGGAGGATGCATGTGAACATCTGGGAGAGTACCTCGAGGCGTACTGGCGTGCCACCCACACAACCAGCAGCACCCCCATGACCCCACTGCTGGGGAGGAATCTGGGCTCAACAGCACTGTCACCATATCCCACAGCAATTTCTGGGTTACAGGTATTGCCACTATTTCACTTGTCCTTTTATAACTTTGCATTGAAGATTCTACAGAGAACCTGATTAGTTAGGGTGGAGACTGGGGTTGTCCTTAATCTGAAGAGGGAACCATAAATGCATATTCTCTCTTTCTAGCCAGAGAGTGTGTGTACTTTTTTTTTTTTTTGAGAGATTTTTGCTATAGGGCGCATGCACTCGCCAGACAGACAGAGAGAGACATGGAGACAGAAAGCGAGAAATCACCCCCCAGGGGGGATGGTCACGCCGCAATCCCTTCTCCTCCATTCTCCTCTCGGGATCTTGGGCACACACGCACATGCGCCTGGCGTGAGTTTTAAGCCACCAGGTCTGGGACGCAAACTGCGGTCAACTACGTGGGAAGTCCAGCGACATAGCCATTACGCTAACTACTGGTTCCCTGTACTTATCAGACAGACAGAACCCCTCCAGCCTCCCACCCCATGGGTATGGTCATGTCACAATCCTTTTTCCTCCATTTCTCCATCATATCAAGATCTTAGGCATGAATATATAGGCACCTGGCATGTTTTGTCAAGCCACCAGGCCAGGATCCAGACCTCAGTTGACCATTTGGGATCTAGGTCCCTATATACCTTAAAAGTTAAGCTTTGAGCCTGTTCAAAGTGCATCATATTAAACATTTCTAAAATGTTATCTAGTTGTGATCTATTCTAGAGAAAGGTACCCAGAGACTGACTCTTTCCTGAGAACTTTCTTCTCTGTAAATTTATAATGGTTTAATTTGGAGGAATTCATCTCTCTTGTGTCTAAATCCTGCCAAGAAACTTAATTGCCTACTCAGTGCAAGTGTCCATTACTTCTACATGGCTCTTCTTAAGAATTATATGATAATGAAATGATCAGACATCGTGACTAGCAAGTATTTGGAGGTAGACAGGCCTTTCGACTACCCTTACCTAACCCTGCCCTCTACCTTGCGTAAGGCAGAGTGTGAACACAAGTAGAGCTGCTCTGTTTAGGGGCAGGGACAGATCCTTGAGTCTTCCTGGGGGTGCGCAGGGCCCTGTTTGGTCAGTTATGGCGAGTGTTCTTTGGGGAAACAGAGTATAAGCACTGGATCGGGAGGTTCTCTCATCTGCTCGCCTAGTTCTGCACTCAGATGAGATCTAGGGCACCAGAGGCAGCATGACAAAACGAATGTTGCCTTTTTACCTTAATTATTATTTACCATTTATCAAGCAGCCACTGGAATGTGGCCAAACGTCCAGCTGACTGAGGAACATGTAGTCCATTGAGCTCTCTTGTATCATGACTAGTTTTCCTGTAATGGGTTATAATGATAGTCATAATTGTAGATCGTGTAGAGTTAACTCTGAGATAAATGGCACTTTCTGAAACGCTATTATAACTGTATTACTCTGCTACAAAACTGCATCTTTGTAAGCAGAAAAGCTGCCATTTAAATGAATAGCTTTGGGGGCTAGAAATGAGCATGGGAAATGTACTATTGCAATGCATGGCATGTGTGTGTGAGCCAGGACTATTTCTTGCTTTATTTTACTTCCTGTGGGCTGATTTGCATGTAGCCTTTCCATTGACTCATTAGGATTGGCTCTGAATCGAACACTGTGGAATGAGAAGTGGGCGCGTGAAGCAATAAGCTTATGTAATGTAGGTAGAAATGAAATGTTGCACTTTGTTTATGGATACAGTGCTCTGGACTCATCATCTCCATGACATCTACCTGGAGTGGTTGTCCCAGCTCCACTAATGAGTGAATGCATTACCTTTATCCTGTGGCCTACTTTCCCCAGTAAACATTGGCATTAGTTGTTAACACCTTCCTGATATAAAGAGCACAGTTCGTGACCCCTCAATTGAATTCCCTTCTTTGTGAAGCTGAAAGTACTTACAAGGAGATGTTTCTGGGCCCACGGTTTCATTACAATCCTGTTCCTTAACTTGAGATCATCTAAACTGATAGATACAAGTAGATACAAGTTTTACCATAGTGAAGAAAAATGTTGAATAATATTTTCCGAGTCATCAAATCAGTGTCTTAAAATATTAATTTCTACTAATGGCATTAGAAAAATGTAGTTAATATCTGAAGATAATTTTTTTTGAGAAATTTTTGCTGTAGGGCGTGTGTGCTCACCAGAGAGACAGAGAGACAGAAAGTGAGAAATCACCCCCCAGGGGGATGGGCACACCCTAATCCATTCTCCTCTATTCTCTCGAGATTTTGGGCACACGTGCACATGTACCCAGTATGAGTTTTAAGCCACTGGGTCCAGGACGAGAACTACAGTCTGCTACATGACAGTCCAGTGATATAACCATTACACCATCTGCTAGTTCATGGAACATAATTTTTATAGGATATTTTAATTGAGGAAGCAAGAATTATAAATATATCAATTAGAAGGCTCCATAATTATATATTCTTTTGGAAAGAATATTGCTTGAAGTTCTTACATTTATGTAGGATGCAGAAACAAATGCATTATTTTACAGACAGCACAAATAATCATTTTATTAAAATATTTTTAATAGGTATAAGAATGTTCAACTAGTGGGGCCAGCAGATGGTATAGTGGTTACGTCTCTGGACTCCTACATGGTTTGAGTTCCAGACCGGATAGCTTAAAAATCACACCAGGTGTGTGTGTGTGTGTGTGTGTGTGTGTGTACCCAAGATCCCAGGAGGAGTATGGAGGAGGAACGATGGCAGCGTGACCATCTCCCCTAGGAGGTTATTTCTCACTTTCTCACTATCTCTGTCCCTCTCTCTCCAGTCAGCACACATGTCCTATGGCAAAAACCTCTTAAAAAAAAAAAAAAGAGAGAGAGAGTAGTCAGCTAGTAATAGGTCAATGTGGAATGTATTATTTTAGGAGGAGAAAGATTTTATCAGTTCAAGAGATGAATAAAATAATACATGCTATCCTAAACTTTATTTCCCAATGGTAAAATAATCCTTATTTTTGCAATAAAATTAGATTAGGCCTTCCTAAATGTATTAAACTTCTTTTAACAGTTAACTTTCAATTCTATGTTTTTATCAGGAAGCATAGTCATACAGTACTATGTCATTAAATTCATAAACTATCAACACTCTGGCCAATGCTCTGGCATATTTACATGTTGTATCCCTAATAAATAAGACTAGATATCTTTTTTTAAAATAACTGTTTATTTTATTTTATTTTATTTTATTTATTTATTCATTTATTTTAATTTGACTAGAGAGAGACACACAGAGAAGAGAGAGGGAAAGTGAGAAAGCAAGCCATCAGGTCCAGAACTCAAACTATGGTCAGTCATGTGGGAGTGTCCAGTACCTTAACCACCACGCCACCTGCTGGTCCCAAAACTAGGTATCTTGATCAAACCATTTGTGCATTAAAATGCTTTATTAAATCAGATATTTAGCATCGTATTGTACAGATTCTTCTGTCCTATATATATTCACATGTTCAGATGAATGAAACTGACATTATTTAATTAACTATGTGATATTTTTAGAGTCAGCGAATGAGGCACAGCAACCACTCCACAGAGAACTCTCCAATTGAAAGACGAAGTCTAATGACCTCTGATGAAAATTATCACAATGAAAGGGCTCGGAAGAGTAGGAACCGCTTGTCTTCCAGTTCCCAACATAGCCGAGATCATTACCCTCTGGTGGAAGAAGATTACCCTGACTCATACCAGGACACTTACAAACCCCATAGGAACCGAGGATCGCCTGGGGGATATAGCCATGACTCCAGACATAGGCTTTGAGTCTGACAAAACAAACACAAAAAAATTCATCTGTTGACAATTTGCCATAGCACTGCTAGGATAAACCAGTCATCTTACCTTGGCAAGCACAGCACAGTATTCACTGTGCTTATGGGCTGCTGTCATTTGATGCTAATGGGCAAAACAAATTTAAAATGTACATTATGCCCTTGAATCTAGATGGATATTAGATGCCCAATCATTTTTAAGTGCAATCATTTACATAATAACAATACCTTTTGTTTTCTTCATAGATTTAGACACATCAATTTGTAATTAGGGTACTTATCAAGGCACATATAAAATAATTTCCCATGCTGGAAATTCCAAATGACCAGTTCCAGTTGGAACCAATTTATAAACCAATTCCTGTTGGAATTTGGGTGAATTGACTAGAAAGTCTACTTGAGCATGTTGCAATCAATTGAAAAAATCTGAAGGAAAAAAAATACCACATAATTATTAAGAAAATCGAAATACCAATAGAAGCTAAAACCAGCTATGATATTTACTTGCTGGAAGCTAAATTTACACTTAAAGTTGGATTGTATAAACATTTTAATATATGTTAATGTTGCCAGAGTGGTTTTTCAAACTTACCAAATGTATTGATAGTGCCAAAAAAACTCAGAAATCTTAATGCAGAAATCGTATAGTTTCTCGGATTTTAATCTTTTTATTTCTTCCCTGGCACAGCTGTCGTATTCAAAGTGTCTTTGGTTTTTGTTTAGTCAGTCCAGTTAACTCATTAGAAGTTGGCCAAAAAAAAAAAAAAAAAAGGACAACAAAAACTCAAGACTTTTTGAGCAATGAGAGAATAGTAAGAAAAGCCCAAACATAGATGGATATATGAAATGGAAAATGGGATATCATTTCTCTCTTAATCAATCTGAGCACATCTACATATATCCAGGAATCCAAAGTCAGACATGTAATAAGGATGTGGTACAGATCTTCCTCAGTGCAGAGCTAAACATCTCCAGATGGGAATTCATCTATTCCACTTAACTCAAACGTGGGGACAGGATCTCCTGCCAGCATAATTGAGTGTCTTTCCATTACTTCACTCAGTCACTGTCTTTACTGGCCCTTCACTAAATTATTTAAATCATGCTAAGGATTTTTTTTTTTGACATGCACACATTCCACTTTGATACTGAAAGTTATGTTTTTGCAAATTGACTAAATGAAAAATGTTGAGGAAATGATGAATTTGAAAACATGCATTAAAAAAATCTATGTTCATAGATTCAGAATTTATTTTTTTCCTGAGATTACAACATTTTTAATGCAGAGAATTGTAAAGAATTTGGAGATTGAGTTGCCTTCTTTCAAATGAACACTCTACCTGTGAAGTCTTCAGTTTATCCAGTGGCTATAATTATGGAATTGGATAATATACCTCATATTATCAAGGAAGACTTAGATTCACTATGATCCAAGAAATTATTGAAATCCCCCCTTTTGTACAATACACAAATATCTTTACAAAAAGATTCTCATTTCTAAAAGTCTGCAATGCATGCATTTTCTAAGACTCCAACAAGGGGCGTGGTGGCGCCCACCCTATGGCTAAGACTCCAACAGGAGCAGGCATAGGAAGTCCTTTTCTACTGTGTATGTCATGAAGCCTATTTTTGAAAACAATAATAATACTATATTATATTATTTCCCCCACAGAATTTTCATATTTAGGCTCTGAAAGCATGCACCAGTTCAATAATTTTTCTGACCATGAAAATGAATTCCATGTTCTTGACTGACTACACATATATTGAATCACATTATGACCTCACCACCCAAGTCCTTTCACATTCACTGTGTGTACCCCATTATGAACCTGTTTAGCTGATAATGAGGATGGCTACAACTCTGTATGTCATCTCAAACACTTGATCCAGTTAAAACATGGGCTCAGTAAATAGGAAAAGTTAACATGTGATATTGGCTTGTGAGGTTCTTTTGTCATCTAGTGAAGCTTACAGAACTTTCCGTTAAGACGTTTAAAAGAACTGGATCCATTAAGTATTTTAATAAACATATAACCTGCCATTACTGAATATTTTGTTAGAACACAGAAGAGCATTTTCCCGCAAACAAAACTATATTTATTACATGTATAGCACATATTTGCATGAGAAAGAAAAACATTAGGCAAAACATTTTTCTATATGCTTTACTGGTTTCTTGTTTGTGCGCATTAAAGTAATTAATTGCAAAGAGTGCACCAAGGTGTATAAATTTAGACTAGACAGCTGTTCAGCTTTTTCTGTAGTAGCATTAGCAATTTGGTCATTTAACTACTTTAAGATATCAACATTTTATGGCAGGTAGCTGTAACAGCATTGACATATATTTCCTAGTCGACAAGACCACCATCTTTCAACTTTTTAAAAGTCATTTGTTTTTAAAGTCCTCTCAAAGCCTTGTTTCTAGTCTTCCATGTTGTGCTGATAAAGAGAGAGGCCCATTCAATATCTGTGCACAAAACCGATCTATTGTTTACTAGCAAATGTCCATACCTGTTTTGCTTTGCATTCTTATTCAAAAGCAAACACTCTTGGAAAAGGGTATAATGTATATTTTCTTGATGGCTATACTTAAAAGTATACTTTAATTTGGCATATTTCTCCCTGCCATTCTGTAATTAGTTTATCTTCTCCAGATAAATAAGATACGCATATTCCTTTTTTTAAAGCCTGAGAGTTTATTTTGTAAATGATACTAAAATTCAGATACATACTAAATGAAAATTTTATTTTTGCCAAGTGCACAAGCACCTTTAAAAAATACATATTCCCTAAATACTTGTTTATAATTAATTTCACTTAAAAATAGCAGATGATTTTAAGCAGGAGGAAGAAGTCTTATACTGTTTTGAGGCTGTTTTAACTTGTAGTATAAACCACATACTAAAATTCTGTAATTTCGGTCAGCAGATGTGTAACAATGTAGACTCATGTGACCATATGGAAATGTAGTTCTGAGAAAAAATTAATGCAATTTGTCAATCCTGATGTTAATTTTCAAGACTATAATGTGACTCCAATATTATAATCAACAATGTTATCTTGTTTACTCTAGTGTTTAAGGCAACACTTAGAAATGTTTATAAATGACTGATGTTTCTCTCTTATCTTTATACAGTTCTATTGGAAAGAAGATTGAAATGATTAACAATCTAGACTGATGGTCTTTCCTAATAAGAGAGTCTTAATTTGTGACTTTATGTCATTGCATTTCGTCCTTAATGAAATGAATTTTTTAAACGTGAAACAAAGTATAAGATAATTATCTGTTCCCTTTAAATAATTTGTTATTTACTTTGTTACAGTTGTTGTTTGCAAAATGTATTTTTGGAATGTTAACCTCTTTTCATACCTGCATACTTGAACTTGTCTTTTATGTGGGGGCCTTAAAATTTATAATAAGAGGGGGCAATGTATGGGAGTGAAATGAGGAAATTATGCCAAAAGGTGGTTTGCAAATTTAAACTCTTCAAATGAACATATCAGAAAATGTTGAGACCTAGGATGTCAGTTAAGAATATTTCTAGGCTACCTTAATTTGCATGCTAGGGTACATTATTAGTTATACAATTTTATTCTGGTATTTGCTAAGAAATAAAGCTTAATACCACCAGAGAAATTGCCCTAAATATTGATATGTATACTACCTCTTCTCTAGAGAAGACAATCTGTCTTTTAAGGGAAAAACACTTGTCAATAAGTAATGATCAAATTTATAACAATAACTGCTAACCTTGCTGCACAGCTCAGTGCATCACGTCTTAAAATATGCGTTCCCTTTAAACTGTGTCCAAAATGTTCTTGTTGCCCTTTCATCTCTTTCATGTCAGTGAAATTTCTTAGACTCAGTTCACAGTTTATTATGAGGCAAGGCTAACTTAACAAATAAGTTCATAGAGAATAAAACAGACTGCAAGAGAGTTGCCTTTATGTGTAACCTGTTAGAATATTTAGCTCTCAGCTTAAAAAGAGAGTAGGTTCAGAGACTTGATGTTTAAGTGCAACTGGCTTGCAAGTTCTAATATTGTTGATCCTAGACTTCTATGGGTACCTAGAGCATGACTTAGCCATTTACTGGGAAAGGGTTTGCATTATCTGGACTCCCGTGTAAGTGGAACAAACTTCATATCAATATTTCAAGTCAATGTTTATGTAACCTGTATTCCTTTTATATGTTTGCCTTTCTCTTTCATGACAATGTTGCATGATGGTTTTTATAAATTACATAAAAATCATCTTTGAATGAAAACTTTATAGGAAATTATATAATAAAATCTGTTTTGTCAGTTCATACCTTTAAATACTGTCAAACTGTTACTAAGTTCCTCGAGCCGTGTCTATGGGACAAAAAACTCCTTTGTCCTCTCCTAAGTGATGATTAAAGCAGTCAACACAACAGGTATTAGTCAGTTAATTCTTGTTGATTTCAACAGTCCAATTAGTTAAAACAGTAAAATTTATTTATATGGTCAGAGCTACAGCATTCAAAAATTTCTTTAAAAAGTTATCTTCCTTTATTAAACAAATTTCTCAAATGAAATACATCCTCTAATAGCAACTATCTGCATCCACTTGCAGATGATTTCATCCCAAATGCCTCGTGTAATTTAGGGATAGTATGATAGTATGACAAGACTAACAAGTATCTATCATCTTATCTTAATTAAGGGCTGTAACTCTTTCTTGCCATGAAAAATGTAAAAATGCCATTTATACGAGTGAATGGCAATGAGTTTGGGGAATCATAGTTACTTATGAAACTTTTCTTTTGTTTCTGTTGATATATATAAAATGTTTGCAGAAAGATGGTAGAAAGTGGTCCTAGTGAATTTTGAGTGGTTTGGGGAATACACTGATACTTCCTCCTGAAAATTACAAGGAGTTCAAATGAGAACTGGCTAAGAACCAAAAGTGGCTGGCCTCTAGCTTTTTAGTACTTTGTAAGTGTTCCTGGTTATGTTTTGAACACTTAAATTTCTCAACAAATGGCTATGTCTACATTTGTGTAGGGGCCACTCTCGTCCTACTTGCATGCCACTTTCAAACACTTTTAACTGAAATCAGTGTGAATTCTGTATGCATAGGGATGTATTAAGATGCGGGATCATTAACGCTATATTGTTGCATACTATTTTTCATATGCCTTACAATATTTTCTGGGACGTTATTAAAATGAAAGCATTTTATTGCCAAAATAAATCTATGTTGTTACTTCTAATCTGCATTAGCAGTAGGAAAATAATGTAGCAAAAACATATATTGTACAGTAAAAAATTATAAAATATATATATATATTTTGCCAATAATATGAAAATAGATTGAGGAGAAAGAAGCACATTTGTTATAGCACAAACTTATAAGAAAATCCACTGTTAAATTTGGCAGTTGTATTTTTTAAAAGTATATAGATTTAGTCCTAAGTTTGATCAGATTTATTTCATCTACCATCTTTTTAACTTGCTGCTTATACTCTTCCAGCAATTTATTTCATAGCCTTGCAATCTGTGGATGTAACTTACTTTATTTCCGTCCGTAAAATATATTAAATTTTATTTTGTGATAAGACTCATACCATATTTTCTGTTCTTATTTCTTCTCCTTCAAGGAACAACTATTAATTCAAAAGGTCAAAGCAAGTGAGCTCTTAGGGTTCCCTTGGATTTTAGACATGTTTGGAATTTTGTTTCTATTTTCACAGCCTCAAGTCAGAATGATCAATAAAAATGTCCCAAGAAAAAAATATTAGTTAGGGATTCTTTGTTTTGAACTGAATACTATTTTGAAACATAAGTTAAAGGCAGTCGTTAGTTGTGTTTTTGAAGGGATAGTGGGAGGGAATTAAAAATGCATAAACATATTAATGTAAAACATACTAAAAATAAACGTGGTAAAATGATGTGAAAGAGATTTCCCTACTATTCTGAGGGCTGTTGATATCCCAGGCTATCGCTTAATCTCCAACAACAAAGTGGGAAAAAAATTCTTTGTCACATGACTTTTTTCCTTTCTTTAAATTTCAGTTATTTATTTTGATGATTTATCCCCTTTTATTTTTCTTATGTAAGTATGTGTAGCATTCTACAAGGCATGCTGGGTAAAATATACTATGCAAATGTGTACAGTGCTGCATGTTTTGTTCTCCCTCTGCTCTAGTGGCTTTAAAGGAAAAAATGTGGTGTTATTTTTGTGAACAAAAAACAAAGAAAATGCAGAGTGCATGCAAATAGTATCCTAATTTCTATGGATTTGTTTTATGGAATTTAAATGTGTACAAAACAACTGCATTAATTTTTTTCTTTTATATAATAAATGAAAAACACTGAAACTAGCCTTATTCCTCTCCTTTATATTATTCGAACAATATGCTGAAGAAATGCTGGAAATTTCTATACTTTTTACAGGGAAAAAGTTGAAAACATTTACCCTCAAAGAAAAGATTCAAGAGCCAGCAGGTAGCATGGTGGCATTGGATTCCTCCCACATGGCCAACCATGATGTGAGTCCCAGACCTGGCAGCTTGCTTCCTCACTTCCCCTCTCTCACTCTCTCTCTCTCTCTCTCTCTCTCTCTGTCTTGCTGGCTGTGTTTATCTCTGATCAAATTAAAATAAATTAATAAAGTTAAATAAAATAATTCTTTAAAAAATTCAGTGAAATGACTATTTCCTGAATACTCTCTGCTAGGTGCTATGAGTGATGACAAAAGTATAATGTGACTTCGAGAAGTTCATGGAAAAGAGAATTAAGGTATGAGTTTATTTGGAGCAAAAATTTTTTTTTAAATCTATGCAGGTTCTTCTTAATATATACATATCTTCCGTGAATTATTCAAGACCCTGATACTATATTAAGGAATTGTTTGTAAGTTAAATACAGACACATGAATATATTAGGATAAAGGGTGAACTTTGAATATAATATTGAAAAATGTACGAAATGACCTGTATGGTTATGTACCACTAAATGATTACTGTAGCAATTTATCAGAATTTCCCCAAGCTATCCTGTACCCGTAAGTTCGATGGATGTCATATAGTTTATTATTTGACATTTCATGTAGTCTTAGGATCAGTTGTCTGCTATGACTTGCTTGGAATTGGTCTTTTCCCTTATTGCACTATACAAGTTCAAAGAAAAGTGTCCTATGATGATGATGCATTAGACTTACTCAGAGATTTATTATAGCCAAGTTATTTCACAAACATTATCACATTTAATGCATCTGACTGGGAAGTACAGATGGGGTCTTCAGAAAGTTCGTGGAAGGCATCAGCAGATGGTGTGGTAATTTAGGTTCTGGACTCCCACATGGTCAACTGCAGTTCAAGGCCTGGACCTTGTGGCTTGCTTTCTTTCTCTCTCTTTTTTTTTTCTCTCTCTCTTCCTCTACTGAGTGCATGTGTCCAATAGAAAATTTTAAAATAATAAAAATAATAAAAATGATATAAAAATGATTTTTAAAAGAGTTCATGAAAGATACATATTATGAAAACACTATGCATGAATTTCAATTTTTTTTTGCACCAAAAAAGCCTTACATTTAATTCCATTTTTCATTAACTTTCTGAAGTCTTCTCATGTGCTAGGCCTCAATTATTAGATCAAAGTATAAATAAGGAAACCAAAGCGTATACCACTTTTTTTAAAAAAACAAGATATTTGCCATAGGGGCATGTATACTCATTGGAGAGACAGTGAGAGGGAAAGTGAGAAATCACTCCCCGGGGAGGATAACCAAGTCACAATCCCTTCTCCACAAGATATTTGCCATAGGGCATGTATACTCATTGGAGAGACAGTGAGAGGGAAAGTGAGAAATCACTCCCCGGGGAGGATAACCAAGTCACAATCCCTTCTCCATTCTCCTGCTGGGATTTTGGGCACACATGCACATGTGCCCAGTGTATTTTAAAGCCTCCAGGTCTGGAATTTGAACTGCTGTCAGCCAGTTGGGAATCCAGCACCTATTCACCACATCACCTGTTGGTTCTTGTTTTTATTTTAAAACACATACATTTAATGCTTTTGACCTAGATAGCTGTCTAAAGCAAGCAAAATGATGAGTGATAGAATGCTAATGGAATGAATGGTACCTCAGTTGTTGGAAAGGTATTATATTAGCTTGTCAGAAAAGTGATCATGTATTTTTCTTTGTTTTTCAATGCAAAAATGTGTCATGACTTTCCCAACAACCCAATATAAGGCTGTGTCAACTATCAAAGCATTTCAATTAATAATCTAAAACTCCTTTCTGGAAGAAAAACAACAGCTCACTGTCGGTATGTCACTGGCCATATGCCAGAAGCCACCTCTCATTACCAGCACATTTACAGTTAAAGAATGGATTATGGAAGCATCTTGTCTGTCTTTCATAGGACAGGAAGTGCATCATAGTGGTTAGATAGTGAACTCTAACCCTTACCTAAATTCAAAACCTTGATCAGGCAATAACTAAGATCTAGAGGCAGTCACTTAACTTCCTTGTGTCTGGATTTGTTTGTGTGAAGTGGTTTTTCCTTTGGTTATGGGTTACATTTTCCTGTTTCACATCCAGTAATTTGCTATTGGATTTAGGACATTTAAATTTTATATTGTTGATGACTTGATCCTACATTCCTTTAAAGGATGTTGATTTGTTTTTCTGTTTAATTTGCCAGAGGGCATGTGCTCCCAAGGAGGGGGAAGAGAGAGGCCGAGAGAGGAAGGATCCCCCACACCCATAGGGAATGGTCATGCCACGATCTCTTCTCTTCCATTTTTCCTTCCTTTTGGAATTTGGGGCATATACACAAGTGCTGAGTGCCTCTCCAGCCACCAGGACCGAGACTTGTACTGTGCTGTCAGTCATATGGTATCCAGCTACCCTAACCACCATGCTGCAGGGTGGCCCTGGATTTGTTTTAATAGTTAACTGTGGATTAGTTAACCCTTTTGAGGTTTGTTTCTTCTAGCTAGTTTCAAACTTGCCTTTAAGTAGTTTCCCACTTCTTGTCTTTAACAAGAGTCAAGGCTAATTATGTAGCCATCAGATGACCTAGAATCAAAAAAAGACCTCACTGGACTCCCACGTAGTCAACTGCGGTTCACGTCCCTGACCCGATGGCTTAA
>NW_006160061.1:2273009-2274132 GCF_000334495.1 Tupaia belangeri chinensis
GCCGCCCCCCCCCTAAAGGGAAAACCTCTCCAAACTCTCCAAAAAAAAAAGGCCTCACAGATCAACCCTGTTTTCACTTATGTAGAAATTTAGTCCTGGTGAGATAAAGTAACTTGCCCAGCTAAAAAAATAGCACATGAAACGAAAACTCTGATAACGAGTTATCTAATGATTCACTTCCATGAAATTTTCAACTAAATCCTTACCCCACAGAAGAGGGTTGACTTAAAACAGTGTGACACTAGCACAGCTCTTCAAGGTGTCCAGGCAAGAAGACTGGAATAGGATTGAGAACATCTGACCAGTTGTTTATAATTTCAAAGTTTTAAGTTTATTTGTTCCATGAAAGAGTGCGGGGTGAGAACAGAGACAAGCACTCCCAGCAGGGTCCTCACACGGTGACCAAACCCCTCCTCGGCTAGCCCCAATCCTCTACACTCCGAGCTGGAGCTGGTGTTGACAAGACCCTCGCTCTTCCCATGTGTGTCCAATACCACAGGGTCGGGTTATGCCTGCAACGAGGTCAGAAGAAGGAAACTTTTGGAATAACGGGAGTCCCAGTTGAAAGGACATGGGTGGGGTGGTACCATCGTGGAGCACTATAAGTATCTGGTTCCGTCTATGGACTCTACAGCGAAACGGTAGACTGCCGCGGTTTTTAGTAGCTGGATCCAAATCACTCCTTCGGGCAAGAATGACCTGAGACTGGAAAGAGAAGACTCCTGAGGCACGAAGACGGCCACTAAAGCACCAACTGCCTAGGTAAGGCCACTTAATTCAGCTCGGTGTCAGGGCCCAGACACTCCTAAGGAGGAAGAGCAAAGACGCCCCTCAAAAACCCTCGGGAACATCACGCCGTGGAGGCCGCTACGTACGACCTGCGGTGTAGGGCGTGGGAAAGACTGGGGATGGCCCGGCACAGCACGCTCAAGCACATGTTTACATTAACGATTTTCCGCAGCAATTCAGGGAACCGCAGCAAACGCCCAGCTCCCCCCCCTCCGCTCCCACCCGCAGGCAGGCCCATCCCAGGTCTCCTCCTCATGCAAATCAGCGAGGGCCCGCGGGCGCCCTCGCCCAGGCCCCGCCCCCGCCCCCGCCGCGCGCCTGCGCACTGGCACCC
>NW_006160061.1:2274245-2277838 GCF_000334495.1 Tupaia belangeri chinensis
GGGAGCGGCAGCGGCAGAGGCGGAGGCTCCAGCGCGTCTCTCTCCTCCCCCTGAGCCTGAGCCAGGGGAGGCCAGGCGGCCCGGTGGCTGGAGGGGGTCCGCTGCTCGAGAATGGGAATTCTCTTTACCAGGATATGGAGACTGTTCAATCACCAGGGTGAGGGGCTTGGGCCGCAGCGTACGGGTAGGGGAGAGGGCCAGTTCTGGCAGGGTGGTGGGGGGTCTTGGAGAGTTCCGGAGTGTGGGCGGCGTGGTCCTGCGCGGTGCGGGCGCTGCGGGAGGGCCACCTGGGTGAGGGCCTGAGACGGTTCGCCTGCCTCCCGGGCTTGGGGAGGGTGCCCTTTGTCCTGGGGCACCGTGAGGGGCTTGGGCCGCAGCGTACGGGTAGGGGAGAGGGCCAGTTCTGGCAGGGTGGTGGGGGGTCTTGGAGAGTTCCGGAGTGTGGGCGGCGTGGTCCTGCGCGGTGCGGGCGCTGCGGGAGGGCCACCTGGGTGAGGGCCTGAGACGGTTCGCCTGCCTCCCGGGCTTGGGGAGGGTGCCCTTTGTCCTGGGGCACCTTCCTGAGAAATGCATTCTGCAGTACACCCATTGCTCCGATTACGGATCGGGAATAGAAAAGCTTTCTCGTCCCGTGTCCGACGGCCCTGAAGGCACGGCCTGGCCTGTCTCTCAGCCTTCTAGGACCAGCAGTTAGGTTTGGAGCAGTGCTGGGGTCTTCTGGCAGTGGAGGTTGTAGATTAGGGCCCTCGCCGCCCCACTGAGCGACCGGGAGCGGCAGAATGCGGAAAACGTGAGGAAGCGCTCCGGGCTTGACCCGCACACCTCCGGTTTAGAAGCGTCCCCGCCGCCCCAGCCCCTCTTGGCGCGGATCCGGGTGAGAAATGGGGGGCCGTTCTACTTCCTGAGCAGGGCTGGACTTCTCTTCATTTTCCTTATTTGCACCCGTGTTTAAGGTTAGGTTTAAGGAGGTCATTTTGCTACTTGTGAGGGTTGTTTAATTAGAATTGTGATTTGGATTTTTTTAGGGAGGAGTGTCTGCATTAGAATCCTAAGTGTTTTAACGATTGCTCTTTAATCGTGCCACTTCGAACCTTTGTTAGCCGCAGGTGATTAGTAAATTACTAAGCATGGTGTTCATTATCTTATAGGGGTGCTGAGGTTCATTTAAACGGAGACATCGCCTTGAAATGTGTATCAGGTTTATTAAAATTTGGTACAAAATGAGTGTGTAATACTGAATAAAGAGGGTACAGGTTTAATAGAAAGATCCCATAGTTACTAAGATAGCATGATTTAAAAAAAAAAAAAGGATCAGACGACTCATCATTCCTGCCGTCAAAAACTTTGCATTTTTTCTCTTGTGTGAGCTAGTTGGTGGTGTCTGGAGTTCCAGTAGAGACTCAAGGCTGGTGCTGTTCAGTGTGTGCCCCACTATCTCCACCTCCACCTTTATGAGTGAGCCACTCTTAAAACTAGGAAATGGGAAAGGAGCAGAACTGGAACTTACGATCCCTGGTGTAGCTTTTAAAAAAATAATGTTGCTAGTATAAACCACATGGCACTAAGTGGAAGAGCACTCTTTTAAGTTATTTTCTGGTGTGAGGATTTTTTACGAAGTGGAGAAAACGAGTTCTAAACATCCCTGGCATTCACTGACTGGCCGCACAAGAAGTGGAAAGCAGTCACACAACCTCTGCGTCTAGGTATTGTCACCAAGAACACCAGCTGTCTGTGGAGCCTACACATTTTGAAATCATAACCTCTAGGTTTCGAGTATTGAAACTTACATTGCTTGGGACCAGCAGTTGGTGTAATGGCTATGTTGCTGGACTCACATGTAGTCGGCCGTGGTTGGAGTCCTGGACCCGGTGGCTTAAACTCACGCCAGGCACGTGTGCGTGCGTGCCCAAGATCCCGAGAGGAGAAGGGGTTGCGGCCTGACCATCCCCCCTGGGGCGTGATTTCTCGCTTTCTGTCTCTCTGTCTCTCTCTGTCTATCTGGTGAGTGCAGGCATCCTATAGCAAAAACCTCTCAAAAAACAAAACAAAACAGAACAAAAACCAAAAGCTTACATTGCTGTAGGACCACTGCTGCTTATAGTAAAGATCTATTCTAGTTTTGACATCTGTAATTTTGTATTTCTCACAAAGCTAATGTTTCAACTCTGCCATGAGGAGTAGACAGACTATTAAGCGGGCTTTAGTACTGCCTGCAAAATAGATATCTCCACATTCTGTCTTGAGCCAATGATAAAATTATTTGTTTCTGTAACTTAAGAATGAGTTAGAGCTTTGCTAATGACTACTTGCCAGTAATGAATATTATAAGGATGTGTGCATTGGTAGCACTGCAAATTGCTAATGGACGTGCTCTTATAACCTGTAGTTTGTGGTCATTTTTGACAGGACATTTACTTCAGTTTTGGGAAATTGATAGAGTAATCACTGAAGCCAAGTTTTTAGAAAGTTAGATGTCAGTATTATGAAAACTGAGGAAACTATTTCTCTTTGGCTGAATGATGTGGATGTCTTAAGTAGGGTCACTTTTCAAAATATTCGCCCCTTAAATCTAAATACCAAATCCTTGTTGGGTTTTTGTTTCTGTGAAATTGGACGTATATAAGTTAGATATATTTTGAGTACATAATTGACTTTTAGAAGATCCAGAACACAATCCTGTATTCTTTTCACAGAAACTTGGAAAGTGGTTTTTGAGAATGAATGAATTTGCCACGCTGGCACTTAAACTGTGCCATATCTTTTCTCTGAAACCACTTAAAAAAGATTTTCAGTTAAAGTTTAGGTAGAGTGAAAGCTAATTTCATACTGTTCAAACTAGGAAAACCAGAGGTTAGCATTTAAGTGAAACTTAGATATACAGGATACAAATTCTATCCCAGGTCCTGTCATTTATGTTGCTTCTTTTTTCCTTAATGTTTCAAGTGTCCTTTGAAATAGTTATTTATTTCCCTTGAAAAGAGGAACCTGAGGCTCAAGTGGAAAGCTTTTCTCCAGGCCATGCAACTGGCGTGCGTACATGTGCCAGAGTCAGGCAAGTCAAAACACTGGAGGAATGTGTTGCGATTATTGGTTGTCTTAAAGAGAGATTAACATCATTTTTCTTTTGATTTTTTTTTCTCCTCAAAATGTTTGTTTCTCACTTGCTTCACTCTAAGTTTTTATAACCTTAGGACTTTGAAGAGTTGCCTTTAGTGAATTTTGATATATTGGGTTGTCAGAAAAGTCATGGCGTATTTTTGCATAGAAAAACACAAAATACAGAAAACAGCAGGTGGTGTAGTGGTTAAGGCACTGGACTCCCATATGGCTAACCACAGTTCAAATCCTGGACCTGGTGGCTTGCTTTCTCAGCTTCTTTTTCTTTCTTTTTCTCTTGGATTGAATTTAAAAAATATAATAATAATAATAAATAAAATTAAATAATTCTTTAAAAAAAATCTTTAAAAAGGAAAACACAAAATACGTCTTGGCTTTCCCGATGACCCAATAGAAGGGCTTCTGACTTTTCTTTTTTTTGGAGAGGTTTTTTTTGCTATAGGGCTCGTGGGCTCGCCAGACAGAGTCAGACAGCG
>NW_006160061.1:2277920-2294910 GCF_000334495.1 Tupaia belangeri chinensis
TGGGCACCCCCGCCCCCCCGCCCGGCGTGAGTTTAACCTGCCGGGTCCGGGACTCGTGGACTACATGGGAGTCCAGACACATAGCCATTACACTAACTGCTGGTCCCAGAAAGGCTTATGACCTTTATGAAACACATTTTGAGCATTTGTTTGGTCTCGGAACTGTGTTAGGTAGTAGGAATAAAGCAGAAAGCAAAACAGAAAAATCCCTCTGTCTTTGTGGATCTTTGGAGTGTGGGCAGTCAGAAAATACTCCATCCCCACAGATAAAATAATAGCAGTTAGAATTTATTGACTGTATTTAACACAGATTAGTTGATTTACTCTTCCACAACAATCTTACAAGGTAGATAGTCTCCCCATTTTCTAGGAGCAAAGGGACATTAGGTAACTCACTTAAAGCACTACAAGCGAAAGTTACAGACCTGGGATTTTAACCAAGATTATCTAGTGCCAGAGTTAGGGCTCTTTAAAAAAAAAAGAAGGGAGGGTTTTTTTTTCCCTAAGAAGGATTCACCTTAGATGAAAGAAGCAGCTTCCTGACACTAATGTGAACTATGAAGTAGTTTTGGAATCTCCTCATTGATAGAGCCTTGCATTGTTCCTCTGATTGGTTGTAAGGAAAGGAGTTACAAGTTGTGAATGAGTGCTGGGGAGGGAGCTGCCTGTGCTGCAGAAACGTGCGGAGGAAGTCACCTCTGCTTCTGTTGTTTCAGTGTATGGAGTATGTGTGGAACTGAGTAGCCAAGGGGCGGGCTGTCTGCTTGTCAATTTATTGACATTTAGCTCCAAATAAACCCGTTTAGTATTGACACATGGAAATACAACTGGATCCTTTAAATATTTTTCCTTTGCCTGTTGTCACAATGTGAAGCTTTATCAATAGACAGCTCTGGAGGGACACCACAGGAAAAAGAGGGTTTCTCTTGGTGGTAGTGTGCTCTCTTGATGGGCTCTGCTTACAGCATGGATACTTTGTCCAGCACCCAGCTCTTGCTCTGGATAGTGGACGGCAGAAGCCGGCACCTCCCCTAGCACCTCCCCAGCTGGTTTATGGGTGGCTGCTAGATAAATAACTACCAATGAAGTTTTTCCAGCACCCTAGAGAGGGAGAGTTTTCCACTGGCACCTACTTGCCATTCAGTGGGGTGCAGCAAGGTCTGCATCTCCGTCTTGAGGGGATTGGAGGAACTTTTATCTCAGCCCCAGTAGTGGGTGTACCTTGCATTTGTCATTCCTGTAATATTTGTGTGTTCTTCTTTTTTTCTTATTGGCCTATTCCTAATCACTCTGACTATAAATAGTTATTTTCTTTGTATTAAACATTCCAAGCTCGAATTACTGCGTGGTTTCTATCTCTTGATTAAACATTCCAAGCTCGAATTATTGCATGGCTTCTATCTCTTGATTGGATTTCTAATTTTGCCATGTTATACTCAGTGCTTTTTCTTTAGCAACCTCTTAATGTAAAAGGAAAGTTTATTTTTCCCTGAAATTTTCATCAGCATTGCTATAAATAGAAGTGTATTTTTAAATTTTGTTTTCCTCTTTTTTTTTTTTTTTAAATAGATAATTGCTATAGGGTGCATGCACTCCTTGGAGACACAGAGAGAGTGAGAAATCACACCTCACTCCCCACCTGTCCCCCGGGGAGGATGGCCATGCCACAATCCCTTCTCCTTTCAGGATTTTGGGCACCCACGCACATGTACAAAGCATGAGTTTCAAGCCGCTAGGTCTGGGACTTGAATGACGGTTGGCCATGTGGGAGTCCAGCGTCACAACTACTACACCTGTTTTGTATGTTTTTTAATTCTTCCATGAGCAAGAAAGAGAAAGAGAGAAAGAGACAAAGACAGAATCAATCAGGATCCTAATGCCATGATCTACTCCCAGCCGCAGCCAGCTTCAGATCATGGGCACACCTATGACATGTTGAGGGAAGTCTCTGAATGTGAACCTGGAGAATTCTTACATGGTCAGCCTCATAGCACATTGGGTTTTACTGCTGCACTCCTATCTAGCCCTTTGAAAATTCAGTTTTTATTACAAAGGGACTTGATCAGATGTATTTCTCCTAGCCTTATTTCTTTCAAATCTGATGTATTATTCATTCAAAAATACTTTTTTTTTTAAATCTTTTTAGCCAGGGGGCATATGTGCTTGCCAGAGAGAAAGAGGAGAGGAAGAAATAACTCTCCCCTTGGGGTGTGGTCATGTCACAATTTCTTCTTCATTTCTCTCTCCTGTTGTAATTTTGGGCACACACACACACACACACACACACACACACACACTGTGTTTTTTAAATGTCTGGGACTAGAATTTGAACCATGCAGTTGACTGTGTGGGATCCATCTTCCCCAGTCACCAGGCCATGGGGCTAGCGCCCAAAATGCTTTTTAAGCACATGCTTTATTCCAAGCCCTGTGTTACAGACTGAGAGAACTGTAGTGAATACAGCAAATGGATATTTTTGTTTCAGGCAACATAAAACTGATGGGGTTTGGCAGTAGTTTGGATATGATGTGACAGGATGACTCCTAATTTATTTGCCTCCGTGTTTGTATTTTCTGATTTTCTATGACTTACAATAGTAGAAAGTCTCTACAATGACTTTTATTTCCCCTTAAGTTACTGGCTCACAATTGGAGGGATATATTAACTTTTAGAAACTGGCAATAAATAGAACTGGTAGGCTGCCTGAGTATATAAAAAGGAATTGAAAGGGGGGCCAGCGGGTGCATAGTGGTTAAAGTGCTGAACTCCCACATGGCCATTTGTGGTTCCAATCCTGGACCCGGCAGCTTGAGAATCATAATGGGCATGTGTGTGTGCTGTGTGCCCAAAATCCTAAGAGAATGGAGGAGAGGGGATTGTGGTAGGCCATCCCCCCAGGGGAGTAATTTCTCACTTTATATCTCTCTGTCTCTGTTTCTCTCTCTCTGGTGAGCACAGGCACCTTATGGCAAAAACCATAAAAAAGAAAAGGAAAAAAAAGAAAAGGGAAATGAGAAACCAGAAGCATTTTCATAACAAAAAAAAGTATTGATTGGTAAGCTGCAGCCAAATAACCTAAAATTCAATCAAAGCAGTACAGTAGCATGTATACTTTTTGGTTTTTGTCTTTTAGGTTTTTGTCATAGGATACTTAAGCTCACCAAAGAGAGACAGAGAGAGGGGAAGTGAGAAATAACCCCCAGGAAGGATGACCACACCATAATCCCTTTTCTTTCATTCCTTCCCAGGATTTTGGGCACACATGCACACACGCCGGTGTGCTTTTCAAGCCATCGGGTCCTGGATTCAAACCATGGTTGGCCATGTGGGAATTCTGCTTCTAACCCACCATGTCACCTGCTGGCCCCAGCATATAGTTATTTTGACTTATCTGAGTAAATGTAGCAATGCTGTGGCATAGAAAGTGTACTAAGCACTGAAGTTGTGATGATTCACATGTATCAAAGAGTTAGAGTGGTTGAAAGTTTTATTTCATTTGTCCGTACTATCTCATTATACATATTATATTTTAGATTCTGTAGAGTTTTTGAGGTGCATTATAACAATTTTTGGTTACAGATTTATGTTTTCTGTAGAATGCTGTTCCATCTTGTTAATGAGATGAACAGGCTAGGGTGGAAAAAGCTGAGAATGTTCAAAGGAAGTTGATTTACTACAAAAGTGTGAATAATCTAACTCCGTTATTGGGAATAAATTAGTTTGTTACCATTGAGTTGATGCCTTTATCTTTGAGCTTATTACGTAATTATGTCTTAATTTTATAGTTTATGTCTTAGATTTAGGAAGTTGTTAAAAACAGTCATTAGTGCTTTATTGCAAAAACAAACTAAAATAGAGGTAAGGCTTGGGAGGGAGCAGTTAGAGATTGGTAATGAGCATGGCTGGTAGATGTTCGGGAAGGGTAAAAATGTAAAAATCCTGAGTTATGGGCTCTTCATTGAAATAGTCCTCTGAAGTGGCCTCAGGCTGCTCTTCAGCGTGTGTGCCTAGCTCCTTAGACATTTTCCAGATTCTACACATGGTAAGTTCTGACTCTTTTTTTTTTCTTTTGAATTATGTTAACCAGTACAAAAACAAAGCAAAACCAAAAAAACCCTTATCTGTTAAATGTGTTAGTTTGCATTCCCTTGATTACCTTTAGAAATCGATTTTAATCTTGAGAGTTTGGATGTATGTTTGCTTATTTACGCATTTATAGATAACATAGGAATTCGTGAACTTAGATTGGCAGAAGAAAAGAGGTTGTCTGCTGTGTAGAGAATGGTGTGACCACAATTAATGGAAAGTCCATGACACGTTCTGGAGACTGAGTAGATGAGTTTTTCAATTTTTTAGTAGGTAAATTGAGAAAGGAATTTGGCATTGGGTTAAGACTTTAACCACATTTTGCCATATACATCCTTTTTGATCATGCTTATCCAATGGTCTTAGCTCTGTTCACTTACACTTTAAGGTAGAACATACATGGAAGGATATAGGACCATCAAGGTTTCAGACTTCAGGCGTTGAAGTGCCTCTATCCATAACCTTTTTAATCTTTCATCTTTAATGCTCTCCCTTGTCAGCTAACCCTAACCTTTTGTCTACTAGGACTTTCAGTTGTAGGGCCATGCTGGATTTCTTTCTCTGCCTAAAGTCCATGGCTAGTTGTGTCATTACATAAATATTATCACCATCTCCGGCGCTCTTTTTCTCTGTCAATTTTCCGTCATGCCAGACTTTGGCATTCCCACCCTGTGTCATCATCCACCATTCTTTTTGTCTCTGGTGTGTTATCTTTATTTCTAGGCACTGCTGAGGAAAACATACAACAGTTTTAAGTTGGTGTCCACCACAGGTTATGTTAAAACATCAGTGTCAGCTTATGGATTCGCTGTTTCATGCTGTACAGTGACTATAAAAGACAGTGCCTGTTGAAACTGTGAAGTCCATCCTTTCCTCAGCAGAGAGCTAACTTGTATGATGAGAAATCTTCTGGTATGAGCCTCTTCTACCCCTTATCTCCATGTATATCTATGTGTTATTTCACCGTGGTTTTGTTCAGAGCAACTTTACCTTACCATGTTTACTTGATGGCTAAGTATGATAAAGAATCTTTAGGGCTTTTTTTTGCCTAGCTAACTTTTTAAATAGAAGTGTCAGAAAAGCACTTAGTTTAAAATCAGGAAATAAGGTCTAAGGGCATGACTAAAATGAGGAGACCACTTTAGAAAACACCTGTACTGAAACCAGATGAGAGTTTTTACCTCTAGAGCTATTCATTTAGGAGGATGGGTAATTTTCCACTGATATGTCCTGCTGTTACCATACCTTTTGGTATGCCTTTTAGAATTTCTTTGGAGACACGTTATAAAATTATTTTTATTATTCAGAAATCATAACTCATTCACCAGCAAAAGGTAGCACTTATTTCAGACATATTTTACTTTATGATCAAGATAATACCAACTGGCTCCCTTCTCTCTTTAATCAAATTCACCTTCAGAAATTGAAAGGGAATTGCTGCCATTGGGAATGTTCAAAAGGGTGTACTGTACTTTCTGAAAGCAATTACAAAAGAATAGTAGCAAACTGTTTTGAAAAATGGTAGCATGGTTAGAATGAGTGTTTAACCTCTTTAAGCGATTAAGGTCTTTGTAAGAAAGTGTTCTTTTGTATTTTGTGGTCTCTGTATATATTATTTACACATGATTTTATAGTCATTCTGTATAAATTGTATAATAATATGTACTAGGGTCTTGCCTATATCATTTTCTTTTGGCTTCGTTATTTAATTTTTTACTGTTTTTAGAGTATTATTTCTTTTCATTAGTCAGAGTAATTGTATTTTCTTCCTGAACGTTGGCAAATCTGTCTCAGTTTTGTCCTGCAACTAATATATGTGTAGGAAAGCATATGTGTGGTTGCAAAATGTATACCTGGAACTTAGAAATAGCTGATGTTTTAGAGGATGCTATAATTAAAATCAGTATTCACGTGGGAAGCTAAAAACTTTCATCCTAGTCAGAGATCAGAATGTAGTCTGATTTGAATCCTGGTCATGTTAAAGTGTTATAGGTGCTTGTATTAGTAGAACTGAAGAAGAGATATGTCATTAAAAGGAAAATGCTTAGTTTGGGAGCATAGAAAAATGTGTAATTCGGGAGCCAGTGTTGTCATACTCTTTAAAAACTCCTAAGTAGAAAGTACTCTGTCCCAAGAGCTCAGTGGTCTGACCCTACTCTAGTGCATGTGTGGCTTTACCTTAAAGATGGATTCGTTGTTCATCATAGCCTGTAGCACTTCCTTTGTTGGGAGTCTATGATCCCCAAGTCATCTTCTGATGTTTATTCAGTAATACTGTTTACTTTTCCTCAGGTAGAGAGTATATTTGTGAGACAATTTAAAAATTCTTTTTCTTTTTTTTTTTCCAGTTTGCTAGAGGATGCATGTGCTCATGGGGTAGGGGCTGGTAGAGTGAGAAAGCACCTGTCATGGGGGATGTTCATGCCTCAGTTTCATTTCTCATTTTGAGATTTGGGGCAGGCATACACATGGACCTGGTATGTTTCTTTCTCTTTTTTGGGGGGGAGGTTTTCGCTATAGGGTGCGTGCACTCGCCAGACCGAGAGAGAGACATAGAGACAGAAAGCGAGAAATCCCCCCCCCCGGGGGGATGGTCACGCCGCAATCCCTTCTCCTCCATTCTCCTCTCGGGATCTTGGGAACACATGCACACGCGCCTGGCGTGAGTTTTAAGCCACCAGGTCCGGGATGCGAACCGCGGTTGACTACGTGGGAGTCCAGGGACATAGCCATTACACTAACTGCTGGTTCCAAACCTGGTATGTTTCTCAAGCACTGGATCCAGGACTTGAACCATACAGTCGGCCATGTGGGAGGTATCCGCCTTAACCACCATGTCATTGGCTGGCCCAAATATTTTTTCTTTATTTATGATAGAATGTGTGCAGATGCACTTGAGAGTAAGTGAATGAAAGAGAGTAGCACTTCCACAGTGTCTGGTCATTCCATGATCCCCTTCCTCCAGTCTTTAATCCTGTAGAATCTTGGGCATTGGAGTGTTTTCTTGGTATGTTTCAGGCTTACTGGGCCAGGGATTGGAACTAGGGTTACCATGTGAGTTCTGGCTTCCAGCACATTGCCTTTGCCCTATGGAGCCAACCATCAGGCAGTGTTAAACCTTTGGTCTTGTTGTATATTACTCATTGGGCATTCTTATTTACGTATTAGTCAATTCTGTGAGTTTGTTTTAGCTGAGTTCTATCTGTTTTGTGATAGTAGCAAGATTGAGTTTGTGGATCTGAGAAACTAAGGGCCATACAGTAGGAAAAATTCACCAGAACAATGTCACCTGATGAGGCCTTTCGGTGGTGATTCAGTTGAGTTTGTCTTAGCATGCTCTCTACATATTTTTAACTCTTTGTTTTCAGCAGATATCACCTTTGCATTGGGTTATTGGAAAAGTCATGACACAGTTTTGCATAAAAAAACATGTCATGACTTTTCTGATGACCCGATATTTTGGATTTTCTCAGTTTCTTCACCCTAATCATAACTGAAGATTAACTATATCAATCTCTACATCTTTAAAATGATTCTTGAGAACCTGTATGAGGAAGATGGTCAAGTTCTTCTGAGACCTTTTTTTTTTTTTTTTAAGAAATAGGTGACTGGATAAAAATGGATTGTATAATAAGAGGCACATATATAACATTAGGAACTCCCCTCTTATATTAATAGCAATTATTTCTTTTTCTTTTTTCTCCCCCCTTTTCAACTAATAAAACTCATACAGGTCAAAAAATTTCATTATCAAATCAGAATATCTGATTCACCAGGTTATTTAAAAAGAATGCTTAGATGGAAACTGTCACAATAGAACTTTTTATTTGTCATTATTAAAAGTCTGAACTTCAAACAGGTTCTTGAACTGGTGGTTCATATCCATCAGCTTGTTCAACTTTGGCACCCATCTCATCTCCAGTAGCTTTTCCAGTTCTCCAACCTTCACCATGAAGCTCCATGAGTTTTCCCAATTCAAACTTGGGCTTCTTCAGCATTTTTACTTTTCTGACGAAGACATCATGGAGAGGGTAGATGGATTGGCGATCCTTTTCTGTCTTTTCCAGTGCTGTCTGGCATTAGTTTATTATTAGTTTATTAGTTTATTTATTTCAAGTCATTTGTCTGCACCTCCCGGGTCATGATTTCCATCATCTTCTTCCAGATTTGGTGGACCTGCTGATGCTGGGCGTAAGAGGTCTTCTGTATCTGATTGTTGTGTTTTTTAAGTAAACTCAACACAGAAGAGACGAAGCAAATAACCATCGGTAGTCTTGACATCGACATGAGCTTCAATCATGGTCTACCATTTTTTGACCATAGAACACATTTTATCATGGGTGAGATCCATGCCATGGATGTTAGTCAGGCAGTTTTTGCCTTGAACATCCTTAGTAATTAGCTTGAATTTCCTAAATGCAACTTCATCGTTTTGCAGATCTACAAGGCTTACTTCAAACACATGGCCCTTAAGGCCATCAGACGCAATTTTGTTTCCTTGAGTCCTGGTAACTAGTGTTTTCCCAAAATTTCTTATGTTGAACATAGCAGATGCTTTCACATCATACCAATCTTTTTTAGAAAATGGATCAACTTTCTTCTTGGCTCCCTTTTTGCCGCCTTTCGTAAAGCGCTTATTCTTGCCAACCACCATGGTGCTACTCATAGAGCCAAACGCAGCAATTATTTCTAAGACACCTACCATTTGTATCATAAACATCTCCTTACTCTGAAGTTTTAATCCTCAACATTTATTATTTATTTATTCATTTACTGAATATCTACCTACCTTGTGCCTGGAAGAGTTGTAGTCACTAGAAGTATGAAGATGATTACTATGTGCTCTATGTATTAAATAGTTGAAGGGTGACATAATAAACTGAGATTAGTACACTGGTAAATAATTAATGTTTTTAACCACAGGGCACGTTGTGCTCGCAGAGAGGGGCAGTGAGAGATCAACCCCCAAACTTTTGGGGATGGCCATTCCACAACCCCTTCACCTCCATTTTTCTCTTGATATTTTGGACACACACACATATGACGCCCGACATGATTTTTAAGCCACCAGGTCCAAGACTCAAACCTTGGTTGTTCATGTGGAGTTCAGTACCTTAACCAACACACTACCTGCTGGCCCTGATAAATAATTATGAAAAGTGCTGTTAGAAGTAGTGTGGAAAAAAAAAAAACGGAGAAAATGATTCTTCATAGAAAACTAGACCTTAAAAGATTAGTGGGGTGGGCCAGCAGGTGGCATGTGGTTAAGGTGCTGGACTCCCACAAGACCAGCTGTGGTTTGAGCCTGGACCTGGTAGCTTTCTCTCTCTCTCTCTCCCTCTCCCTCTCCCTCTTCCTCTCTCTGTGTGTCTCTCTCTGGTGAACACATGTGTCCTATAGCAAATAATAATAATAATTAAAATTTTTAAAAAGAATAATTCTTTAAATGGAGAGTGACAAGATAATTCCAGCATAAGGAGAAACCATGAGTAGAGGTAGAGAAGTGTTTGCTGTGAACATATGTGCAGCTTTCTGTAGGGACAGAGGCTTGAACTTCAATTTAGATAAAGGTGTAGTGAGAGACCAGCTGAAGCCTAGTTGGTTACAACTGACTTAATTTGCAAGGCTGAGGACTAGTATTGTTTTCCTTTCAAAATGGAGAGCTGTAATTCAAGTAACAATTTGGCATTATCAGCTCTATTGCAGAAAATTACTCTCTTACCTTTTCTAACAGAAAAGGTGGTTTAGAGATTTGCCACTTACTGAAGGTCTTAAAATAGGAGAATGAAGAAGGCTTCAACTAGTACAGTGGGGAGGAGGCAGGTTCAGGATACATTTTTGAGGTGGAATACACAGAACTTGATGACAGATTAGATATTGAGTTTGAGGCAAAAATTTAATAAACATTCAGGACATCTGAATGAATGATATTACCATTAAGCAAATTAAGTAAGATTTAAATGGAAACAGGCTTGAATATTGGATTTTGTATACATTTAGTGGTGCTGTGTCAGTCCACTAAGGTAGACTGGAGTTTAGAAGAGATTTGGGAACACAGGTTAGGCACTGTCTTTCTTGGTGGAATGTGCTGGTGTGTGATTTTTTTTTTTTTTTCTTTTTAAAGATTTCTTTCCCATAGGTTGCGTGTGCTCACTAGTGATAGAGAGGGAAAGGGAAAAATCACTCTCCACTGGGGATGGCCATGCTGCAGTCCCTTCTCCTCCATTCTCCTGGAATTTGGGGTATCCATGCACATGCATCTAGCATGATTTTCAAGCCACTGGGTCCAGGACTCAAACCCTGGTTGGCCATGTGGGAGTATAGGACCTTAACTTTCATGCCATATACTGGCCCCTGCTGTGTTATATTTTCATTGTTACTCAGCCCTGAGAAATAGTAGTAGTAGTAGTTTGTTTTTTGAGTTTTAGATATTTGCCATAGGGTGCCTGTACTTACCAGAGAGAGACAGTCAGGGGAAAGTGAGAAATCACCCCCCAGTGGATGGCCACACTGCAGTCCCTTCACCACTCTCCTCTCAGGATTTTGGCCACCCATACACATGCGTTGGTATGTTTTTTTCTTTGCTGGGTCCTGGGATGCTTTACTTAGAGTAAGGGTTCATAGTAATAGAAAGAATATAGTGCTGGCTTCCTAGGAGGAGGTTGAAAGGATGACTTTTCTGTGTGGAATGAGGAGAGAAGAGAAGGGAAGGTAAGTCTGTCTGTCTGATGGCATACTACTTCCTTTTTTTTTTAGGAAGATTTTTGTTATAGGGTACATGCGCTTGCCGGAGAGATCCCCCCAGGGGGATGGCCATGCTGCAGTCCCTTTTCCACTCTTCTCTTGGGATCTTGGGCATGCACACACACGAGCCTGATATGAGTTTTAAGCCACCAGGTTTGGGACTCTAACTGTGGTTGACTGTGTGGGAGTCCAGCAAGTCCAGCGATGTAACCATGACACCATCTGCCGGTCCCCCTGATTGCATACTTCTGCTAGTTTTGGTAAGATATTCTTTTGAGAGCCAAGGAAGTATTAAAATGCCACACAATGAATTATATAATAGATAGAAGAGTGAAATAAGAGATTTTTTCTTCCTGTTTATAATGAAGAAATCACTGGCATTTTCTTTATTTCAGAGCACAAAGTTATCATTGTTGGGCTGGATAATGCAGGGAAAACTACCATCCTTTACCAATTGTAAGTATTAAGTTCCTTAAACTTAATTGTTCCTAATTACATTTTCTGCCTGGGTAATACTTTGATCAATGAAAGCATTAAACAATTGTTTGTAGAGATCTGGAACTCCTGACAGAGAGCAGTGAACATGTTCAGTTGTTTTGTACTAAAGCTCTTTCCTTTAGAGTAGAAAAATACTTATATGGTTTCATGGAATGACCTAGAATATTCCAGATTACCTTATTTCAGTTCTGCTTAAATGCTTAAGTCGCTGATGTTATGAGTTAGTTCAATGGATGTTTGGTTATAGAATATAAAAGGAAATCTTGTTGATTTGTCTCTTGAAAAAATATTCAAACAACCTTTCTTTGCCAATTGTAATATGTATGAACTTTTTCCCCCAGTTCTATGAATGAAGTTGTACATACATCCCCTACAATAGGAAGTAATGTAGAAGAGATAGTAGTTAATAATACACGTTTCCTAATGTGGGATATTGGTGGCCAAGAATCTCTTCGTTCTTCCTGGAACACTTACTATACTAACACAGAGGTATGTTTCTCAATATTCTAAAATTTCTGTGTATAGAATGCTTAGGGAACACCTACACTTGAATCCTCACAGATAATCTTTTTAAAATACCACATTTTGTGACTATTTATAGTTTAAGCATAGTGGACTCTTTCATTTCCTGCTAGGATCATTTGTTTTGCATATCTGCTGTCATTGAACCTCAGTAGGGAGAATTGGTGGTTGATTAGTCTGATTGTACTTAGAACTTGTCTTAAGTAGTTTTCCTGATGATTCCCATCTCACCATTTGTAATTTCATTTCTGTTACTATTTATGCTTGGCTAAGTAGAGAAAATTCTAGTTAAATGAGAGGGCTCTGATGGTTTGAATGCTAGCCAAAGTTTTACTGTTATTTTATGCAACACCATTGCATGTTAAATAATTTTTTTTCATTTGATTATAAAACATTTTTTTCTTCTTTTTTTTTTCCGGAGAGGTTTTTTTTACTCTAGAGCATGTGCGCTTGTCAGAGAGACAGAGACATAAAAAGCGAGAAATTGCCCTCGGGGTGGGGGGGGGATGGCCACACCACAATCCTTTCTCCTCCATTCTCCTCTCGGGATCTTTGGGCATGCACGCACATGCGCGACGCGTGAGTTTAGTCCACCAGGTCTGGAACTCGAACCAGTCGACTACATGGGAGTTCAGCGACATAGCCATTATGCTAACAACTGGTCCCTATAAAACATTTTTTACGAAGTATATTCTGAACGTACATAAAGCTGACTTTTAAGTCATCAAGGGAAGCTATATTAGGTTCTTGGAAAGGTCATGATGTATTTGTTCTGTTTTGCTATGCAAAAACATGTCATGGCTTTTCCAGTGACTAAGTATATGGTTAAGTTACAAAGGTATATATGGTACCCCTAAGATAAAGAAATATTTATGCAAATAATAAGCATCTATGTTTTATATACGTATATAGTTAAAGTGCTTCAAGTATCAAAATTATGGCAACACCTTGAAAATTAATAGCTTTGTTAAAATTGATTGGAATAGAACAGGTCTTTCAGTAATGTATCAAGTGAGAAAAAGAGGTAAAGTTGCAATTCTCTTATCCACCTTTTATGGTTGATGAAATATGAAGAATGAAAAAGACCCTGGGGCAAGCCCCGTTGCCTGGTGGCTATCAGGGAGCTGGATCCCACATGGCCTACCACTTGTTTTGAATCCTGGCCCCAGCAGCTTGAGAAACACTCCAGGCAGGTGTGTGTGCATGCCCCACACACATGGAAAGTGATGAAGAAGGGATTGTGGTGTGACCACACCCCTTTAGTGAGTGTTTTGTCTCTCTCCCTCTCTTTGAGTATATAACATATATATGGCAAAATTCAAAAAATATGAAGAAAAATACCCTGAAAATCACAGAGGTTTACTTGAAATCAAGATCTGATTCTAAAAAATAAAGAATGCCTGTTAGTAATAGGGAGTCAGAAAAACTTGAGCATCGTGAATGCCATCATAAAGTGAGTTAACTCTACATGCGCTCCTGTTTCTCTTGGTTTTTAACACTCATGGAGTTTTGGGAGAGGTGCGGTGGAACTCAGTCCCACAAAGAGCTTTGGCAGGTCTTTCATCACATCTTTTGGTGTTGTTCCCATCATCTGTTCAGAAGAGTTATGCTCAAAGGTAGCAAGTGCCATTTATGTAAACGGAGAGCTTGTTCTTAGATACAGATTTACTGTAACTTGTTGGCTTTTTAAGGAACTCACACTCCCCTTTTAGGTTTATTAATAAATATCTGTCTGAGTTAAATTTGGGACCATAGCATATTTTTTCTTACTCATTTTATAGTGCAAATAGATGGATATAGGCCTATTAGCATTTAAGATACTAATTAGAAAACAAACAGGTTTTATACTTGTTAGATTGTTAGCATCATATACTCTTATCCCTTATTTTAAGAATAAGTGGACATATTTGAATAAGCAACAGTTTTGATCTTTAGTCTTCACAATGTATAGTAGATCTCTGGTTTTCTAACAATAGGATAATATTCTAATTTCTTGATATTAATAGCATGTGAACCAAGTAAGTACTTTATAAATTTTACTGATATCAAATTATATAATTACTAATGTTTCCCCTTTTTTTGATAATTATTTTAGTTCGTAATAGTTGTTGTGGACAGTACAGACAGAGAAAGGATTTCTGTGACCAGAGAAGAACTGTATAAAATGTTAGCACATGAAGTAAGTGGTCTTTTTACATTCAGTGTTCGGGACAGTATCTGCATCACATTTCTTTTTCCTAGTTTCTCATGAGGATGCTCTTTAAATTCTTTTTTTTTTTTAATTACATATATGCTGGCCATACCTACTTTGCTATTTTGACAGTTTTCAAATTGGAAGTGAATCTGGAAGCATCAGGAAGACTGTGGAGCCAATCGTGGAACTTTACTGTACTTATACTAGATTAATTCAGGTTAGAAGTTTTCCTAGGCAAAAAGAATTCCTATAAAAGGCTTTTATGGATTAATTGTACAGTAGTTATCATTGGAAATGAGATTTTTAAAGCATTTAGGTGCATAGTAGTTCTGCATTTTTACTCAGTTATCAAAGTAATATGGGAGACTTTAAAAAGTTCATGGGAAAATTGAATTAAAGTACACATTTATCTGAGTGCAAAATTTTGTTCTTCATAACATGAATCTTCTTAACATGGATCTCCCACAAACTTTGTGAATACCCCTTCTGTTTAAATGTAGTTTCTCATGGGTTTCCTTGCTATTGTCCCTTGGACCAAACAAAGCTATGTGATCACTAGTCTTGTTTCCTTAGTCCTTGAAAAATAGAAAAATACTACTGGTGACATAATTGAAAATCAAGTAAACTGACAGTGTGAAGTTTGTAATGATAATACAAACTATAAAATTATGTACATTCTGTAGTAGAATTTGGATTTTATTACAGATGGCCACTTTTCAACTCATGTTTATAGGTAGAAGTAGAAAAAAACACTATTTAGATGTATAGAATATATTTGTTTACATTTTAGTGGAATTTTTGTGAAGCCCAAGAAGATTGAGATACCTTTGTAATGAAGTTTTACATTAATTTTAATATTAATTTGTAGTTTGCTTTAAGTATTTTTTTCCCTGTTTTTGTTTTGCAAAAATGCAGGATTCTTCAGTTTATTTTAAAGGGTTATTTTATGAACACTTTGGTAAAAGAGACTTTGGTTAACCGGTAGCTTCTGTTTTTGATTTTTACTGTATCTGACTAATTTGCACCAGTATGAAAAGATCAGTAGGGCTCAAACAAAGTCTTTGAATTATACCAGTGGGGGGCATTGAGTTGGGCAGGTTACTTAACCTTATCTGTAATGGATGAGTCCCTTTAGCCCAGAAGGGTTGTGTGACTTGACCTGCATTTTAAAAGCCAGGATTTTAATTTAGATTTTTTTTTTTTAAAGGTTTTTGCCATAGGTATGTGTGCTCACTGGAGAAAGACAGTAAGGGAGAGATTGAGAAATCACCTCCTGGGGTGGCCATGCAGCAATCTCTCCTCCATTCTCCTCCTTGGGAGGGCACACACACATACGTGTCTGGCATGAGTAAAGCCTCCCGGTCCAAGACTATAACCATGGTTGGCCATGGGGGTAAGTCCAGTGTTTTAACCACTATGCCACATTCTGCCCCCAATTTAGGTATTCTCCTTTTTCAGGCTCTTTATTACGGAAAGAAAAAAGAATAATACATAAGTATGATCTAGCTAGAAAGTAAAAGGAGTCTGAATAGGGAGATTACCAGAGAAGAAGGGAATCAAAGATGAAATACAGAGCTAGAATAAGCCATGGGGATAGGATCAAGAAGAGCCAAGTAGGCACAGTTTTCGACAGGGACAGATGGATCAAATAAAGAGAATGTGTGAATGAAAAATAAATTTAAACACTGATTTAGTAGGATATTTCATACATAATACATTAACTAGCAAAATCTTGTCATCATCATTACTGATAATCTTTATATGCATTACAAAATACAGAGCTAAAGAAAGTTTAAAAATACTTCTTAAAGCTTAATTTTAAATAAAGCATAGAACTTTTAAGCTCATTAATTTAAAAATACTAGTTCTAAATACTAGAATCTGAAGTTTTACTCAGAATGACTCAACATCTAGGAACTATCTTCACAAAGCTTCGAGAAGCAAAATGACGTGTATATGGCATATAGGAGATGCTAAGTGTGTGTGTCTTGCAGTTGCTGTTACTCATCTCCTTGACTAAACTAAAATACATTTTAGACTCATCAGAACAGAAATCTGTAATGTGCAGAAAGTATTTCTAAGTGAAAGTATTTCAAATGACTTATGTACAAAAGATACCTTTTCACATTATATTTTGACCTCTTATTAAGTTAGGTTGGTGAGCATCCTTAATCCAGTATATGTTTTCTTCTATTATAATACATGATTGGTTTTAAGGTTATATAATGAAAAGCAAAGGAAGATTTTTCACAAATGTTCTTATTGATTGATTGATTGATTGCCAAAGGGTACATGCACTGGCCAGAAAAAGAAGAGATATGCACAGAGAGGGAAAGGGAGAAAGCAACCCTTGGTGGGGCATGGGCATGCTGCAATACCTTCTGTTCCATTTTTCCACCTTGTCAGGATTTGGAGCATACACATAAACATGCCTGATTTATTTTTCAGACTATCGGGTTCAGAACTCAGAACCACATGGTTGACCATGTAGAATCCAGCTCGATTAAACCACTAGGCCACAGGACCAACCTTCCTAAATATTTTAAATAGGTACAATAGCTGGGAATTTTTTTTTTTTAATTTTTTTGCCTGTGGGCACATGTACTTACCAAAAAGGGGGGACATTCCCCAAGGGGGTGTGATTATGCTGCAGTCTCTTCTCTATTTCTTCACTCTGTCAGAATTTGGGGCATGCATGCACATGAGCTTGGTGTTTTTCAAGCCACCAGCATTAAAATTCAGACTATACAGTTGGCCATATAGCATCCAGCTCTCTTCCACAGACCATAGCATAGGTCTGACCTGGGTTTTTTTTTTTTTTTTTTGATGGGGAATTCCATATTAAAAAGTTGGCCCATTGTCAAGACCAGCAGTTTGCGTAATGGCTATGTTGCTAGACTCCCATGTAGTCGACCACGGTTTGAGTCCCGGACCTGGTGGCTTAAA
>NW_006160061.1:2295017-2339849 GCF_000334495.1 Tupaia belangeri chinensis
TCTCCTCCATCTTTCTGGTGAGCTCATGTCCCCAATAGAACAAACCTCTAAAAAAAAAAAAAAATGTTGGCTCATTGAGATTTAGAAAATACTGTATTTATTTATTCCAGACCTTTTAATAAATGGCCTTCTTTTGTGTTTCAATTTTTAGTCCAGAAACTTTTCCAAATAATTGCATCACAAAGAATGATGAGTACGAACTACTTATAAATAAAATAGTAATGTTCTTGGAACATACAGCATTAGCAGACCTGATCTATGCAAAAGACTTCAGTACACACTAGTGAGAGACATCGAAATCCAGAAGACAGGAAGATAGGAATTAAACCCGTGTAAAGTTCTCAGTGACAGCCACATAGCAACTATTGATAGTGCTTTCTTTTTCATTTAGGATAAGAAAAACTATTTTTAACCTCAATACGATCCTGTATGTACAAGTTATAGTTTATCTTTTCATATTTTTCTGTCCTTGGTAGACACGTGAACTGAACTGTAGCTAAAAGTAGCTGAGCACAAAATCTTAAAACTGTTAACATTTCAGCAGTATCCCTTTCTGACCAGGCCTGGCTTATTCTGTCATGAACTGTAGTAGCATTAATAGCTGCCATCCTGCAGAGGGCACCATAACTAAAATTCAGTCTTCCCTGTCATTTAAAACATTTTGTGTATCTCATTTTAACCAAGTTAGAAATTTACTACACACGGTTTTTATTTACATCAGAATCAACCATGTTTTTAGGACTGTAGAAGAGTACAATAATGTGGATCAATGTTAGTTTGTACTTGTTAAGTACTCTATTGTTTCAAACACATATATACCTATCAAAACCAAAACATCCCACTAAAATCTCTAAGAAGAAGATACCGTCCAATATAGTTGAGAAATTATATAAGTGTAGCACCAAAACCTTAGTCTTGTCAGTATCTGTTAATATATGTAGGCAGAATTTTATAACATTTTAATTCACTGAATGAATTCTTTATGAAATCTTAGACTAGGATTTATGAATGGACTTAGAGTATCCATTAACACCTAAAATTGTACATAAACATAAAAACATTGATGTACATACATATGTGTAGTTTTATGGGAAAAAGTTCTGTTAAAATGGGATAGGGGTGGGCAGGAGTAAGGCAGAAAGGCACCAAGAACCTTTGGCCTATTTTATGAGTAAAACATTATACAGAAATCTGGGGGTGTGCATAATTATTATATTTGAAAAAGAGTTCATGTGGTGAATGCCTTGTTCAGATTAAATATTCAGTAAGTGTTTTATTAGTTCTAAGGTATGAATTCAGAGACTGAAGACCTTGCCTCAGAGTCATAGCATAGAAGTGATAAAACTTAACTATCACTTTGGAGAAATTACTTAAGTTCAGTGCCAGTCCAAGATGGTTCTATTGTATATTCAAATCCAAGAGTTTTCAGCCCAGAAATAAACCAGGAAGCCTGGGGCATACACTCTTATGTAATGAGTTCGTTTATTTATTATGCACCTAGAAGTTACTAGGGATACAATGTATATTGTAGGGAGATTTGCAGTATAGTGACCCAAATAATTTTTTGTAGAGCTTAATTCTCTTCTGAAACCCTAGTTGAGAAAGGCTTGTTTTAGTAGGTCAGAGAACTAACTGTATGTAGGAGAAATTTTCTAAACAGCATAGGGATGGGAATGCACAAAACTATTTAGTAGTAGGTGGATCACTAATTAAAGCAGAGTATTTTTATAGCAAGTAATCTAAGGCAGAAAAGTATAGATGGGGTAGGATTTTGGAGGGTTTTAAGAAGTACCAGGCTAAAATATAGTGCTTAGTAGTAGCATTAAGACTAGTTGGGGTTGGAGAAGTGATAGATATATATTATATTTGAAGACATGACTGTTATGTAGTACTCAGGACCATAAAAATATAGTAAGACTGTAGTATACATGTCAATCCATACAAGTATATCTTTTAAAAAATGTGTTTGTTGTTAAAGTTTTTTATTACCTTTTCTCAGCTTCTAGTTGATGAGATGCTTTTATGTCAAAGAGTTGAGAAATTCTGGATTACTAAGATTATGAAAACCGTTCAGTTAATATGTTGGAAAATGTATGGAAAAATGTACAGGCCCATACAGCTTTGTTTGCTTTTGTAGGACCTAAGGAAAGCTGGATTGCTGATTTTTGCTAATAAACAAGATGTTAAAGAATGCATGACTGTAGCAGAAATCTCTCAGTTTTTGAAACTAACTTCTATTAAAGATCACCAGTGGCATATCCAGGCATGCTGTGCTCTTACTGGCGAGGGGTAAGAATTCTTCCTCTTGTATTACATGTACATTTAGCTTTAAAACGTGTACATATTTCTTCTTAAAATCAAGAAATATTAAAAGGTGCTATTCACAACATCATAAAGGAGAGATACAAGATATAGTCCATCTCTACAGTCAGACTTTTCAGAATATTTCTGTAAATAATCAAACACAACAGAAACATGATACTGAACTAATGCAGGTGAACATGTAAGGTGATACAGTTGCCTTCGGAGCTCAGTGGTGTTATTGAGAGCGAGAGAAGTTAGGAGAAACTTTCTTTTTTAAAAAAAGAGATTTTTGGGGAACCAGCAGTTAGAGTAATGGCTATGTTGCTGGACTCAACATGTAGAACTGTGGTTCAATTCCCAGAGCTGGCGGCTTAAACTCACACCCAGCGCGTGTGTGTGCCCAAGATCCCAAGAGGAGAATGGAGAAGGGACTGTGGTATGGCCATCCTCCCTGGGGGATGATTTCTCACTTTCTGTCTCTATCTTTGTCTTTCTGGTGAGCACACGCGCCCTATAGGTAGCAAAAAAAACTCTCTCAAAAAAATTTTTTTTTTGTTATAGGGCATATGTATTTGCTAGAGAGACTGAGAGTGGTAGAAAGCGAGAAAGCCAGAAATACCCCCCCAGGGAGGATGGCCATACCACAGTCCCTTCTCCATTCTTCTCTCAGGATCTTGGACATGCACGTCCCTGCACCCAGTGTGTTTCAAATCACTGGGTCCAGGACTCTAACTGTGGCTGGTTACATGGGAGTTCATTATGCCATGTGCTGGTCCCAGGAGAAATTTCTTACAGTGGTGGTGAGGCTTAAGAACATATACTTACTGAACATATCCTGTATCTTAAGTACTTTCCTTATAGTGTCTCATTTATATTTAATCCTCAAAACAATCCTACAGACTAGTTTTAAGTTTCTTTTTCTTTATTCATGATAAAGTACTTCCATGCATGAGAGAGAAAGAGAGAGAGAGAGAAGCCTCCACAGCTTCTGGTCAGGCCATGATCCTTCCAGTTCATGGGCTATTGGGCTCTTATGTGTGTCCAGCTGGCCTCAGGCTGACTTGGTAAGGGATTTGAACCATAGTTACCATGTGGGATCTGGCTTCTCTTGGCTTCTTTTACACAGTGCCTTGCCACTGTGCCATGGAGCTAGCCCCCTGCTAATTGTTTTAATTCACAAATAGAAGAGAGCGTTCAGTTTGGGGATACTGTTGCCATCAGTGTTGTCAAGAGGAAATTTATTACACATAAGGAAAAAAGTTAGATTTAGAGAGACTGGTATGAGGATCCTTGGCTTTAGAATGAAAGGTGTTCAGAGAAAGGTGGATACCTATGGTAGATTTTTGGCTTAGTGCCCAGTCTAGTGCCTAGAGATAAAAGGATTTCAAGAAAGAAGAGGTAGTCAGTATTGTCAAATGTAAGGTCAATGACCAGGAGGAGAGTCTGGGCCACTGAATTTAACTATAAATGAGTTAATTCAGTCAGGCAGTCAGAGCAAACTCTGTATTGGGAAAGGGGGCATGAGATAAGTGTAGTTTAAAGTGAAAGTGGATTTTAGAAGACAAAGATGGCAGCTTGTAAATTCTTGAGTGGGAAGAAGAGGAAGGAGAGAGAAAATGTAGGAGGTTAGACAGGATAGAAAGCTAAAAGTAGGAGCAAGCCAAAGTAAAGTTTTTGTTTTCTAAAATACAGTGTATCTCTGTATAGTTAAAAGTAGAGGAAAGAATTAATTTAGAGGCAAAGTATCCTAAATAGAGTTCTTTTAAATTTGGGGTCAGGATTCTCAGGAAAGTGCAGAAGCTTGGGGTATAAATGAGCTATAAAATAGGAGGAGTTATTTTCCTTTTAAGACCCTGAGAGATGGTTATTCTGTTGGGTCACTGGGAAAGTCATGCATTTTTGCATAGAGAAGTACGTCATGACTTTGCTGATAACCTAATAGTTTGTTCCAGTGGTAATAACAGAAAATACCCAAAACTGGGTGATTTATAGAAAGAGAAATTTATTCAGTTTACAATTTGGAGGCCCAAGGTCCAGGGACCACTTATGGTGGGGTCTTCTGGCTGTATTACCATAAGGGAGAGGGCAGACAGTTTGGTCTGCGTTCAATATGGTCTGCATTTGTGTGTCTCTCCTTGAAACCCATCAAGAGCCGATCATGGAAGCCCTACCCTGATGACCTTAATCCTAATCTCCTAAAGGCCTATCTTTTTTCCCCTACCATGATATTAATGACTATATATTATAATTTGCTACAGAAACGGGAAGAAAGAGAGAGAGAAAGAAAATGAGAATGTACTCCCTCAGGTGGATGGTCACACCCCAATCCATTCTACATTTTTTCTTCCATTTAGATTTTGGGCATGCATACACATGCATCTGGTGTGTTTTTCAGGCTGCCAAGTCTAGGACCCAACCTGCATAGTCAACCATATAGGTTCTACCTGCCTTACCTTCATGCTACCAGCTGGCTCAAGCCCAGTTTTTGACACCATAATTTGATCAAGTTTTCTCCCTCTTAATTTCATCACCATAGCTCAGCATATGAATTTTGAGGAACACATTTATTTATTTTCTAAGAGGCTTTGCCTTAGGGTGCATCATGCATTCACTGGGGACAGAGAGAAAGGTACAGTGAGATGGAAAGTGAGAAATCGCCCCCTTGGGGATGGCCATGCTGCAATCCCTTCTCCTCCATTATCCTCCCAGGATCTTGGACACGCATACATGCACATACGAGTGCCCAGTGTTGAGTTTTAAGCTACCAGGTCTGGGGCTTGAACCGTGGTTAGCCATGTGGGAATCCAGTGATATAATCACTACACCATCTGCTAGCCCCAAAGGACACATTTAAACTGTGGCAAAGGAGAACTAATATATTATTGAATCCAAATGTAAGAGAAATAGATGGCGCTTCTACAGACATTTGGAAGAGCAAAGTAGACCCTTACAAAAGCAAACGTAGGGCTGGCCGATGGTTAAGGCCGCTGGATCCCACATGGCCTATTGCTTGCATGGTTTGAGTTCTGAACTCAGTATCACCCTTTGGATGATTCTCACCCTATGCCCCCCAGATTTTCAATGAGCACATGTACCCTACAGTGAATTAAAAAAGAAAACTTGTTCAGTTTTTCAAAAATCACAGATAATAATAATTTTCTACATATATTCACTTAAAAAACATGTTAGATATTTCTTTGTTAGTTCATTTAATACATGTTATCTCTTTGTCAGTCAAAAGTATTAACTATAATATTAAATATGGCAATAAAGACAATCATTGAGGATTGATATAAGGTTTATTTTGAATACCTTAATTATTAAATAATTATATGGAAAATGTGTCATTAGTTATAGATATGAACTATGTAATTTTAAAATAATTTTAAAGAGATGAAAGCACTAGTGATTTATCTGCTATGGTTTGAAATGTGTGCAAAAGGTATGTGTTGGAAACTTAAATCTCAGCACAACATTGTTGGAAGGTGGGATTTTACCCTCATGATTATGAAAGAGCTTGAGGCTGTTGTCTGTCTTGCTCTCTTGCCCTTCCACCATGAAATGTTGAAGCAAAAAAGCCCTCACAAATGTAAGCCACTTCATTCTGGACTTCCCAGCCTCCAGAACTGTAATGATTAAGTATCTGTTTTTTAAATGAACTAGTTTGAGGTATTCTCTTATTGCAGCACTAAACGAACAAAGTATCTTTTTAAATTTTGGTTCATATGTATTTATATTTGCAGCACTTAGCAAGTGGAAATGTTTGGTCTTGAGGAAAAAACTTTTTTTTTTCCATTCTGCAGTCTGAATATCTTGCTCAGAATTTTGATTTTTGTATTGGTTGTCATTTTGATTCAGTGGGTTGGACATCGCACATTAACAGTTTGTAGTTAAGTAATCTATTTGCCTATTTTCCTTATTTTGTACCTTTTCCTACCTAGTAGTTTTAAAGAAAAGAGTGTAATTACAGCAGAAAACCCTCTCAAAATAACTTCATTTACATCATGCCATGTTTTGTGTCTTTTACATTATTACAGTGATACTTAACTCAAAAATCTACGTTCTGTTTTCAAAATTTCATATTGTAGCATAGTTTCGGTATATACAAACCTCATATTGGGTCATCAGAAAAGTCATGATGTATTTTTTCTGTGCAAAAGTGCGTCGTGACTGTTCCAACAACCAATAGATAACATTTATTGTATTTTTTCTGTGCAAAAGTGCGTCCTGACTGTTCCAACAACCAATAGATAACATTTAATACTTAATAATAATCCTTCATTTTGTTACAACATATTGTGTACAGTGTTCGTACAAAACCATTTTCCTCTTGCTAAGCATTTAGTCTGCTTTACGACAGGCATCCCTTTCAGTATTTTAGTTTTTGTACAGTTTCTCATTGTTCAGTGTTAACTGGTATTAGGAATATGAGATTTTTTTAGATTTTTGCTATAGGGCACATGCACTTACTGGAGAGACAGAGAGCAAGACAGAGAGTGAGAAATCACCTCCCAGGGGATGGCCACACCACTGTGCCTTCTCCTTCATTGTCCTCTTGAGATTTTAAGCACACGTACACACACACGCACACGCGCGCGTGCGCGCACACACACACACACACACACACACACTCTCTCTCTCACACACACGTACCCCGTGTGAGTTTTAAGCCGCCAGGTCCAGGACTCCAATCGCAGTCAACTATGTGGGAGTCCAGTGATGTAACCATTACACCATCTGCTGGTCCCAGGGATATGAGATTTTATTGACTTCAAATTTTTCATACATAGAGTAGCATTATGGACATACTTTGTTTTATTTGGCTTTTTACCTTGCTATTTTTACTTTGTATTATGAGCATTTTGTCATATTATAAAACAGTATTTAGAAGTTTTTTAATATTTCATCTTACAAGTGTTTGAAAATTTCTTAATTTTCCACCATTTCTAGACATTTAAATTCTACTTTTACTTATTTTAAAATGCTCTAGTGAATACTCTTATATGTTTATCTCCTTTTGTTTTTAGAATACATTTCTAGAAGTAGAAAAAAAGGGTTCAGCATATTCAAATTTTAAATATATACATGTATATTTTTTTCCTTTGCCAGATTACTTTCTGTGGACATTCATTGTATAATTATTGAGCTTTTTAATGTTTCAGGCAGGGTTCTAAAAACAAAATACATAACTGAGCTGAACCAAGAAAGCACAGATGTACTAAACATGAATGTATAACTTCACTACAATGTCAGCATCATTGAATATTACTGGATTTTTTCTTTTTTTTTTGCTTAGATAAATGAAAAATGGTATCTTTTAGTGTATCATTTATAGCCTCTTAGTACGGTATTTAATAAAAAAAATTTTTTTTTATAGGTTGTGCCAAGGACTTGAATGGATGATGTCACGACTTAAGATTAGATGATCTCTACTGACCTCTTCTCATAGACTTTGTGTAAATGAAGTGCTGGACTTTTCCTGAAAGCTGCAAAAATTAATGGTTTAGATATATTTATAACAAACTGATTTAAACTTTTTCTATAAGAAGAAAAATTCAGACCACTTATTTGAAAACAAAGATGAAGCCTCACCTTCCAATTTGCTTTCTCATTAGTTCCTTCCAAAGTAAGTTATTAAAGCTGTGATTGATATTTTTTTCATAATGAATCCTCTCAGGACATTGTGTAGCCTGTGGTAAGTACAAAGGGAGAGGAAGATGTTTTGAACTCTGAGAGCTTTATTATCAGTATAGCCCTCCCTAGTTGAATGTTCTCTTCTTGTTCCATTAAGTCAGAATACAAATCAGCACAGATACTCGGTTTCCAATATTTTAAAATGTGTGTTACTTACAAAAAGTATTTTGCATAAGATTGTGTATGTATTGTGTATTTACCTCAAGTTCGAGTTAATGGCTTTGATTTATGTTCTAAAGAAAATGAAATAACATAAAAATGAATAATACCTTTAGTTCTAACCATAACGAGGTGAATACTGGCCATGGTGTGAAGTGCCATTTTGTCCTTTTCCCCTGTGTTCTCTGTATTGTACTAACCAAGCCTCCAAATCACTGAACTGCTCTTAAGGAAAAAAAAAAAAAATAAAAGAGAAAGTTTGACATTGTGTACCTATTTTTTTGTTGATCAGTCACACACATGGAAAACATATAATCCAACTAAGTGGAATACTTACCCAGTTCTTGTCTTGGTATTACTAATAGGCAAACTTACACATTACACAGTTACGGTGATCAGATTTTTCCTTTTATTGGTCTTTGTGCCATCTAAAGTACTGAATAAATTGTTAATCTATTTATCAATCACAAATTGTGATTAAATTATCAAGTGATTTTTTTTCCCCAGAATTATCTGAAAACTATTGTATGAAAATGTGTACCCAGAAAAGTAATACTCTGTAAATATTAAATAATTTAGCTAGTCTTTTTAAGTATTAAATTATATGTCAAGCAGTTAAAATAAATTTGAGAGTAAAAGTAAAGCATTTTTTCCAAGCATCATTGATAACTTCTTAATTTACAAATTTCTTATTTCTTATTTTAAGAGTTGGAATAGTTTTGAGATTTTTCTGTATGTTTTTCATATTGTTCACAATATAAATGCATTATTTGATCATAAAATGCAAATTTGTTAATGCTTTTAAGAATTTGTTTTAAAATTGATTGACACAATTTATTATTTGTACTAAGAAGTAACTTGACCCAAAGTATCTTTAATATTTACTTAGGGTATTTTTTTCAGTATTGAAAGTTGAAGATATTTCTGTCATAACAGTAAACAAACTTATTTTAAGTGTGTTGAAACATACTCTCGTGTACTCTGTCCTTCATGCCCTGAAATCTGAAGGCTAATTGACATGTTTAAGAATATTCAAGGAGTGACCAGCAGTTAGCATAATGGCTATGTCGCTGGACTCCCATGTAGACAACCATAGGTCATGTCCCAGACTTGGCGGCTTAAAACTCACACCGGGCGCGAGTGTGTGCATGCGCAAGATCCTGAGAGGAGAATGGAGGAGAAGAGATTGTGACATGACCATCCTCCCTGGAGGGTGATTTCTCGCTTTCTGTCTCTCTGTCTCTCTCTGTCCATCTGGCGAGCGCACGCGCCCTATAGCAAAAACCTCTCCAAAAAAAAAAGAATATTCAAGGATAAAAACCTACTTTAAATACCAGCCTCTTAGACTTCATGACAGTTTTGTTGAGGAATAATAGCACATACTCTTAAGCATTAATAAAACTTTGAAAGTACCTTTCTACACTCGTTGCTAAATTCCAGTCAGGCATGGGAGATTAGTGTTTAACGTAGGCTGTTTTGTGTTTCGTATTTACATTCTTCAATGTGATGTTCAAAGTGAAAGCATAACATTGAATATTTGTCAACATGCTTTTATAAAGTAAGTCCTAAATTACTAAGCCTTGTTCATATGTTCATATTTTTTCAAATCATTATAAGGTATTACTTGTATATTAAAAATTCCCTATAAACACAGATGTATTTTGTAGTTTCATCAGAGATAAATATTGATAAAGTAGCCCAGCAAATCCATATCTTTAGTTCCTTTCATTTTTTAATTGAAATAATTATGTGCTTAGTACTTTGGGTTGCTGCCACATTGATTCAACCCAATTCTATCATATTTCCTTGTTATCTATCAGGTGTTGACTAAAATGTATTCTTAATTGAATATTGAAAGCTTGTGACATTGTTACAGTTGGTTTATCATAATACATTATTGACAAGACATGAAGAGAATGAATGAAATCTTACACCATGTTTAACCGTGATTTGGTTGTTTTCTACCCTCTAGCCTAAGCATTAAAAATACGATAGTACCCATGTATTTGAACAAAACACAAAATTACAACTGGGAAAAATGCTGTTTATTCATTATTCATTGATACCAAAATCATTTTAACAGTATTACTTTCAAATATGATGGAGAGCCTCATAAATAGTCATTTTAGTAGTTTATGTGTAATTTAAGTGGAATTCAGCAAAGGATGATGCTTCTGAATCTATAGCATGCTACTTTTGGTTATAAACATCTCATTTGGAGTCATTGTATTCAGCTTTAAAAAGAACAAAGATTCATACCTCTCTGTACATGGCTGGATTTGTTTTTGATAATCATTTTGAAAGTCATGTAACTTCCCTTGGTGAAAAACAAAAACATATGGTATAGGCATGTAAATATGTTTAAGTTTTTTGTCATATCATTTATAAAGTGTATCTTACACATTATTTCAAGGATTGTTGTTTGAAATTTTTAGTTCTCTTTATCTTCCCAGCACACCTTTGGCCCTTAGTGACAGGCAAAGAACACAGTGAAGAGAGGTGGGTTGGAGGGCAGTAGAGAATGGGTAGGGGGTTCATTTTCTTATATTACATTTTGCCTTAAGAATAAAAATGTGCTTTAGCACCATAGACTGGCATTTCTAATGCAGGTAGTGAATGTGATTTAAGAAATGTGACATGAGATAGGAAGAAGAAGAGTTTTATTTTCTGGCCTTTCAGATGTGCCTACTAGGTAGCTCCCATGAGTCATGAAAATACACAGAGCTTGAAGGCACAAAGTCCCTAAGATGTCTCCTTTGACTGAGTGTACAGGGGGACTTCAAAAAGTTCATGGAAAAGTAATAAAATATTAATTTTGGTGCAGAATTATCTGAAATCCATGCATAGTTTCTTCCATAATGCATATTTTCCATGAACTTTTTGGAGACCTCTCATACAGTATTAAGGTGCCTAGAAACAGGACTGTATTGTCCCCTCTCTTAGAGGCACTTTATATTTCTTGCTGTGACTTTAGCAACCACATACAGTACAGACAACCTCAAAAATCTGTGTTAGTGTAAATAGAACAACTATAGACAACTTTCTAGGTTTTTTTCATAAGCATTTTTGGAATGTATTGATAGTATGCTTTACTTTGTATATAGGGATAGCAGCTCATTGTAGGTTATCTGTAAACTTCGGCGTCATCTTCCCTCAATTGTCCACTTGTATCCTAGCATCAATCCCTCTTTCAAGGCCGGTAGGTGCAAGGTTTCTTTATAGGGCTTAACTTTGACCCTTTGCTTTGCACTCTTGAGATGTAATCTGCAACTTGCTTCAGGATCAGCTTTCTAATAACTCAGCTATCTCTTGCTCTCCTATAGCTTCATTTACCATCAGCATGGAAGTATTCCAAACTTTTTCCCGTAACTATTTTTCCACTAGTTTCTAAGAACTTCTCGAGTTCGTTCCTATCCTCTCACCGCTGACTTCATTTGCTGACTTGAATTTTGCTCATGAGAATGCACTGTCAGAATTGTTGACTATAGAAGACCAGCTTGCATTGTATACAGCTTATAGAGGCCAGTGGAGAGTCCTTTGACTTACACTGTATTTAACATTTTAATGTTTCCTGATTTTAACTTTATATGCAGAGAGATAGATTGAGAAACAATGAGAAATACCTAGCTAGACTCTGCCAGCTCTTTGAACTCCTTACAGGCATGGAGGCGATTAAGTTATATGTGCATCATCTTCCCATTCCCAAGAATGGTTACATTTGGAAAATAGCTAGTTGAACAGTTTGAGCAGGAAAACGATGCCATATCTTTATGTATTAGTGTCTTAAAACCATTGTTCACGTTCCATTTGTTTCTTCAAGTTTAAAGAACGAGATTTGATATGTAAGGGAATTAATAATAAGAAGCCTGTCTTTATCTTATAAAGCAAACCTCTTGAAATGGGCCTTACAGGACATCAGAAGTCAGCTGCCATGTGTTAACTGTATAGATGTATACAGTACAGAAAATAAATCTTTAGGGCTCCACTTACATGAAAATAACACTTCTCTATCATGCTCCCTGAAAGTATAAACAATCCATTATTTTAAGACCATGATAGTGCAGAAAGCCAGAATTTAGAACTTAGGATGCTAAAAAGTGACTGCTTCTATTTAACCCTGAAATCCTGTGGAAATGTACAGTCGAATTAGTTATGCAGTATTTCTTATAAATTGTCTAGTCCTGTGTATTGTTCTAAAAACTAAAGTTTAAATCTTTATGGTATTGCCTGATAGATATGCTGTAGAAAATTTGCAGTCTGTTCCAAGAAGTGCCTACAATTGATTTATATTGATTTTTAAGTCCATTTAATAAATCGTATGTGTTTTCAGTGGTATTGTATGTGCTTGTCTCACCGATGACACAGTCAGCCCCTAAGGGTTTCTAAGTCACAGTTTGTCCCGTGTAAATAAAAGACATTGAAATTGGAGATAACTGCCTAACCCTCAACAAACCATAGTGTAAGGAAGCATGAGCACAGTTTTCCTGGTGTAAGTCTTTCATGACCCTGTCATTAGTGTTACTACAGGGGCTAAGAACCTAAGCTATTCCTGTTTTTAAAAATAGTTTAAGCAGAAAATTATACTGTATGTTTAAAGATTTTAGTAATAAACTTTATTGCTTACATAAGAGTATCTTCTTAATAGGTAGTGGCTAATAATTTTCAATGTCATATCATTTGAATCTTGAGCCATTTCATGTTACCCATATCCCTTCTTTTTGTTAAGATTTTACTTACAAACCAAAGTATTTCACAAAAATCTTACTACATTTTTCATATATTCCAATTTTTTTTTAACTGATCATAGAGTATGACTGTAAATTCTGGGGCAAGATTTGACTACATTTTCAGTGATGTCTAGTTACACTGTATTCATGTTATAAATCATCTTGCATGGGAAGTGAAAGGTGTATATAATTTTAAATTATTATACTGTGTAGTAATCTCTTCCCCCAAACTTCTTAAATTGATAATATACAGAATCTCTCTAATTATTACTGCTTGAAACTAGTCCTTTAGAATGGAGTAGCCTTTTTTTATATGCTGTCCCTAAGGTTTCATGAGACAAGGTAATACCTGCAAAGCACTTTTAAAGATATTTATAGGTTAATGTCCAAGATACAGTATTGAAGACGCACTATGTCTAATAAAGGCTTTTTTGGTTACTGGAAGTGAGAAAAATATATACTAACCTTTTCAATTTGTGCACAGAAGACATTTTAATCATACTGATTTTGGATATGACAAATTCTTACAGATATTAATCTTTCTTGTATATTGTATTTTCCTACAGAAGCCTAGATAAAATGTGCTGTGATTAGTCCCTTTAGAGCATCTCTCCTGTGCCCAGTCGAACTCTATGCATATTGACAAACAAGGTAGAAGAACTTTTGAAAATTTTCAGGTTTGTTGTATTGGAATTTTCAGTATGATAAAAGGTATAAAAGATTTTGAATGAAGCTTCACATGGAAGAAGCCAAAATTTTGTCTTATCTCTTTATTAATTTATGAACTCGTGTTTCTCAATATGCTACATTTTCACAAACTGAATATTCCAGGAAATGAGGATCGTGGAGCAGTTTGTCAGTGCTGATGTATTATCTATCTAGGGAGATAACGCTTTTAGGGCCTTCTTGACAAGACAGCTTCATGGGTGTCTGGGGGATATTTACATTTGTGCTGAAGAAGGAAGGATTAGACAGATCGGAGTGGGGACCTCTCCATTGGTGAAGTAGTGCAGTGAGCTGTATTGCAGACGTACTACTTCATCATACTTCTAGCGATGTCTCTGTATCCGTAATTGACTGGAATGTCAGATCCAGAAATGTATGACATTGGTCATGTGACCAGTCATGTGGGATCTTGTTGAAATAACGTCAAGGTAGTTTTGGGGAAAATAACAAATAAGATTTCACTGGTAAATTTTCATGTTTAATATGTGCATTAACCTTTTTTTTTTTTTGAAGTTGCATGTTAATCTGATATGAAGTATTGTCTCTGCTTTATGCTTTGAGTAAAAAGGAAATACAAAAAGACTTCAGTTAAATTGTTATACTCTATTATGTACTCTTATATATACCCTTTCTTTTTGAAAGGGTTAATTATAATTATTATTCACACCTCTGTGTTGTCAGTGTTTTTATTTTGGCTTATTCTTTAAATGTGTGCAGGTTTGTTGACAGTAAGGCAGAGGTTCACCATGGAAATTGAAGAAGTCTGACACTTGCATTGGGCAAATGACAAAAAGATTGTCCTGATCTTATCTAGGAACATTTTTTGGTACTTAAGTCAATTAATAAAGAGCTTTATGCCTTTTACTTCTGAATGTTAGAATTGGAAATGAGCCTAATAGTGACCAACTTGTGTGATCAATTTGCTTTGAAATGTGTGAAAATCCCAGTCATTGACTCTAAAATGACAATTACTGAAGTGAACATTCATAAGCATGGTTGATAATAAACAGAAGAAAAAGGGGGGAAAAAATGGAAATTGAAGAGTAAACCCAGGCACATGCTTACTTGAGTATTGTCTTTCTCCCTTCCACTAGAAACTATACTCTGGGAAGACAGAAACTGGGGGTGTTGCGTTTTCAGTTTATTGGGTTGTTGGAAAAGTGTGAGCTATTTTTCTGTTTTTCTATGCAAAAATGCATCAGGACTTTTCTAACCACCCAGTGTGTCTTTCAGAGCTAAGTACAATACATAGTTTGCAGTGGGTGTTCAATTTATATGTTGATGAATGAATGGATGAACTATTAATATTTTTGTAGAACTTTCCAGCTCTTTCCCCCCATGGATAGGTTGTTCTTATGTGATTGTACTACTTCTTACTTCACACATAATTGCACATGTTTAGGAGGTATAATGTGATGTTAATTCTTAATTTGTGCTGCCATTCTTATTTATTTATTTATTTAGGATTTTGCCATGGGGTGCATGTGCTCACTGGAGAGAGACAGAGGAAGACAGTGAGAAGGCAAGTGAGAAATCACCCCTAAAGGGGGATGGCCACACCACAGTCCCCTCTTCTCCATTTTCCTCAAGAATCTAGGCACACACGAACATGTGCCTGGCATGATTTTCAAGCCACTGGGCCCAGGACTCAAACCTGGGTCGGTCGTGTGGCAGCCTAATACCCAACCCACCACATACATCATCTGCTGTCTCTCCTCAGTTTTTTATTTAATTCTTCCTATTCCAAAAGTAATTAAATTGATTCTGGTCTTTTATTAGTTCTTATAGTAGAATTGAGACTTGTGTCCTTAAAAATGGTTGTAAAGCACCATTTGCAAAGAAATATGTGCAAATTTTATTTATTTGAAATCTGCATGTAGCTGCATCTAGGAATGTCAGTAACATGCCAGAGTTTGTTTTATAAGCATCTGTAGAAATTGAAATAGTAAATGGCACTACAGCTGTTTTGGGAAAAAAGCTGTGTCATCTTTTTCATATCTTTTCTTTAGTTTTTACATCTGGAATATCCCATTTTTGCTATTTTGTAACTTATGTCCATGAAATAAATGAGAAATTTATAACATTAAAATAGCCTCCTTTTGAACGTGTTCATTGTGATTCCGTGATTTGTTAATGCCTAGAACAGTTATTGACATTACTACATGCCTTACATCCTGGCAGATCATTCTGTATGAAAATAAGACTCTCTCTTAAAATTCCTTTTAAATAGTGCCGATGTATTTAGACCACCAAGTAATATTCTTCTGTATTTCCTGTGTTTTCTTGTTATAAGGAACATTGCAATGGACATCATCCACTTAATGCTTTAAATGGCATAATTAAATTTAAAAGTGCCTATTATTCCATATTTTCACTAATTTTTTTTTTAACTCAGTTGCCAAAGGGTACATACGCTTGCCAAAGAGAGCACGCCCCCAACAGGCACCACAATTCCTTTTCCTCCATTTCTTCGTCCCATTACAATTTTGTACATGTGCACACCTGTATCTGGTGTGTTTTTCAAGCTACTAGGGCTGGGACTCAGGCCACAATTGACCATGTAGGATTTGGTTTTCCATATATAGCACCAACCACTGTCCTATGGGGCAAGTTCAAGACTATTTTTTGTGTTTCAGTTTTCTTTGAGTTCTTTTACTTTGCTCGTTTATTTTAAAATCTTGATATTTTCCTTGCGAATATATTAACTTCTTTAAATAGTGAATATACTAGCCATGTTTTTGCACATTTTGCCCTAATTTGCTCCTTAAATTTTTATAATTATCCTTTTCTCATATAGTGTTTACTAATGGAAAAAAATGATATAAGCAGTACATGATTTCTTTGAGTGAAAACCAGAGAAGAGACAGTAAGTTAAAAAAATTAAGTCATTGGGACCAGCAGTTAGCATAATGGCTATGTCACTGGACTCCCACGTAGTTGACCGCGGTTTAAGCCCTGGACCCGGTGGCTTGAGACTCAGGCTGGGCGCGTGTGCATGAGTGCCCAAGATCCTGAGAGGGGAATGGAGGAGAGGGGATTGCGGCGTGGCCATCCCCCGTGGGGGGTGATATCTCGCTTTCTATCTCTCTGTCTCTCTGTCTGTCTGGCGAGCGCACACGCCCTATAGCAAAAACCTCTTCCAAAAAAAGAAAAATTAAATCATATATGGGACCAGCAATTAGCGTAATGGCTGTGTCGCTGGACTCCCATGTAGTCGACTGCAGTTCATGTCCCGGACCCAGTGGCTTAAACTCATGCTGGGCACGTGTGTGTGCGCCCAAAATCCTGAGAGGAGAATGGAGGAGAAGGGATTTCAGTTTGGCCATCCCCCCTTGGGGGGGGGTTGAATTGCTTTCTGTCTCTCTGTCTCTGTCTTTCTGGCAAGCACACACACACCCCCTATAGCAAAAACCTCTCCAAAAAAAAAAAAAATCATCTATTGTCTCACTATTCTAAGAGAAATAGGACTATCCCTTTGGCAGACATACAACACACACCCCAAGAGACCTTCAAAAATTCATGGAAAATGTGTATTTTTAAGAATATGCATGAATTTTAAAATTCTTTTTGCATCAAAATAAATTTGATACTTTAATTCCATATTTTCACAAACTTTTTGAAGTTTTCTTGTGTGTGTATGAATATTTCAAATTTATGTTTTGAATTCTAAAAAGCTAATTCTAAAAAGCTCTAATTTTTCTGTACTATACCATACACATATTTTACGTGCAAAAGATTTTAATAGATGTGTAACATTTGCTTTTTAGATAATCAGTGTTTATTTAACAAGTCTTTTGTTGACATATATTGAGCCGTTTCTTATTTCTCATCATAAATACTTTTTTAAAGAATTTTTAATTTTATTTTATTTATTATATTTTAATTAGACCAGAGAGAAAGAGAAAGTGAGAAAATATGCTGCCAGACCCACGAATTGAACTGTGGTTTGCCATGTGGGAGTCCAGCATCTTAACCACAATGCCACCTGCCAGCCCCATTAAAAAAAAAAAAACCTCTTTATTTTTTAGGAGAGAGTTTTGGGTATAGAGTGCATGCACTTGCTGGAGAGACACAGACAGACAGACAGCAAGAAATCACCCTTTAAGGGTTATGGATACACCACAATCTCTTCTCCTCCATTCTCCTCTTGGAATTTTGCACTCATACCACACACACCTGGCATGAGTTTTAAGCTGCCAAGTCTGAAACTTGAACTGCAGTTGACTTTGTAGGAGTCAAGCAATGTAACTGTTATGCCATCTGCTGGTCCCAAATTTATTCTGAATAGAATGAGTTTTTAGAAGTCCAGTTGCTATGACAGAATATGTATGGACTTTCAAAAGGCTTTGGTGACCTATTGCCCAATTATCTTCCCAGAAGGTTCCACTCATCCTGGTCAAGTCTTTACTCATGTCCCTGACTGTCTCCATATTATGATACTTTATACATTAAGATTTGTTAACCTACTCACAGGCGACCACCACATTGTACAGCCATGGTCCCCAGTTCCTTCAGTGAAGGGCAGTACAGAGCTTCCCTCAGCCGTAAGTTTTTTGTGATCTTTAACCTTTAATCTGGGTGCAGAGTTTACTTTTAACCAGTTGTACCGAACCTATGGTAATGATTGACTCTGCTTTGGAAAGATGGGAAGGAAAATCCTAAGTAAAAAAATCTCTGAGTTGACCTTTTTTTTTTCTTTCTTTTTAATGCTGAAAAAGAATAATCTCCAACACCTTTTATCATCTAAAGTAAATGAGAGGTGTGGTGTCTCTGTGATGTTTTCACACCAATGGGTCCATCTACAACTCTTAGGCCTAAAAATCCTTTTACTTTCTATTGAAGTTTCTTTGTAGAATGTTTACATACATTTTAATAGTATAAAGTATGTTCTTCCTCAACTGTGACTGCCATTTCCATTTTGTCATTCTTTTTATTAAAGACAAGGTCTTGCTATGTTACCGTACTTCTACACTACAGGTGTGCACTACTGTGTGCAGCTCTTTTTTTAAATGGGATCTAACAGTGTTGCCCAGGCCTGCCTCAAGTACATAGACCTCCTGCTTCAACCTCCCTTAGCCATTGGTATTACAGGCACACCCAACTGCTCCTGGCTTTTTAGCTTGGGACCAGGAAACAGACCTGGGCCTCTTGTCATATCATCCTGCAGAGCACAGCATCATAGATAGCAGTGTGCACCACCTTAGCTGGGCCTCATTATTTTCTATAAGAAAATCTATTTCATGAAAAAGTTTTTAAGTTGAAGGAATACATCTTTATTTCAAGCAAAACTTGTTTTATTTTTTTTTAAATCATAGCTAATCTCTACAAAAAGTGGTATCTCTTTTTTCTTTTTTTTTTTTTGGAGAGGTTTTTCACTATAGGGCACTTGTGCTCGCCAGAAAGACAGAGAGACAGAGAGATAGAAAGCGAGAAATCACCCCCCCAGGGGGGATGGCCATGCCACAGTCCCTTCTCCATTCTCCTCTCGGGATCTTGGGCATGCACGCACATGCGCCCAGTGTGAGTTTTAAGCCACTGGGTCCGGGACGTGAACTGTGGTTGGCTACATGGCAGTCCAGCGACATAGCCATTACGTTAACTGCTGGTCCCTTTTTTTCTTTTTTTAAACCTACAACCAGCTGATTATTTTTCACTGAAGAATTGTTTATTTTTCATTTTATTTATTCATTCATTTATTTTAATTTGACCAGAGAGAGATGAAGAGAGAGGTGAAGGGGATAGTGAGAAAGCAAGCCACCAGGTCTGGGACTCGAACCATGATCAACAATGTGGGAGTGTCCAGCACCTTAACCACTACGCTACCTGGTGGCCCCAAGTGGTATCTCATTTTTGTATTTACATTTCTTTGGTTACTGTTTAAGTTTTAACATGTTCATAGATTGCCTTTTGAGTTTTATCATGTTCATAGATTTTTGGTAATTATTCTATAAATGTCCTGTCTCCTTTGTACTTTCTGCAGCAGACGTTGTAAAGGTCTTTTAAAGAATATTATTTTTTTGCCATATATCTTTTGACCTTCATGATATATTTTTAATCTGGTCTTAGAAAAATGTAGTTTTAGTTAGTTGAAAGTAACAGCCTCTTTTTTTGGTTTGTACCTCCTGTTCAAAATTTTTGTGATGGACAACATGAAAGATAACATAGCTGATGGTTACAGGTTATTTTTACCTGCACATTGAAAGGATGGCAGTGACTTTCTATTTGTACCACTTTCCCTCCAATAAATTGCTTATTTAATTTGTACAAATTAGGATAGAATAGGACAAGATTGGAATTTCAGCCTTCTAGAATAAGTGTTTAAGATTTTGCCTTTTTTATAAGGACCTTAGATAAGTCATACATTAAATACAGCTAAAAGGCAAAACATATTAGAAATCCTGTGTTAATTTGTTTAAAAAAAATTCATCTAGTATCCATCCATTAATGGCCATAATATTAAGCAAAGAGTTAAATTATGTGATGAAACATGCATCATAACATTATTAAAGGTTGTTGTAGGTGACAGCACAGTGGTTGACGTTTTTCTGATTTTATATTTTTGTGTATCCCATATATTCTATTTAGCATATTACACTGATAATTAGAAAACAGTTTTGGTCATTTTTGCTTGTGTTTAAACAATCATCTTAATGAGAGTGGGAAGGAATACAAAAAAGTTTGATTTTCAGTAAATGAGATATAGCTCTTTAGCCAACAAGACAATAAGTAAAAATTAGTTTTCTGATGAATAGCATTTCTGATGCAAGGTTAATGATTTTGACAGAATTCTTACTGTTGAAGATATAAAGAGATTATGGTTTTAGTTATCTACTTGATATTTTACTGCTTTTGAAGGACAGTCTCTTTTCAGATAGTTATTTTTTAAAAGAAAACATGCAGTGAGGGTTAGGAACAGAAGGGGTCTTATTTCCAGCAGAGGATTCAAGCAGCCAAGCAGGATGATGGAATAAACTGAATGTTGCATTGGATGACAACTTAGCTTATAACTTACATTAATATAGGCATGACTTTGTGCATATTTCCAATGCTTTAAGGCTTCAACTTCATAATTTTTTTGGAGAGGTTTTTTGCCCCAGGGTGTGTGCATTCTCCAGAGAGGCAGAGACAGAAAGACAGAAATCACCCATCCCTCCTGGAGGGAGGGATGCTGCAATCCCTTCTCCTTTCTCCTGGGATTTTGAGCCCACACACACATGTACCCAGTGTGAGCTTTAAGCCACTGGGTCTGGGACTCTATCCACGGTCAGCTACGTGGGAGCCTAGCAATGCAACCATTTGGCCATCTGCTGGTCCCATCAACTTTATACTTTTTAAGAATGGAATTTTTTTTTTTTTTAATAAATGGTATTTTGTGAAACCCTATGAAAGGAACAGGTAAAATTGATGTTTTATTTGAACCTCATATTCTGTAAGTTCACATTTTATTTGTATGCATATTGTTTGTTTAACTTTATCCATTTATTTATTTACTTTTTAAATTTAACCAGAGAGAGTGAGAGAGAGAGCAAAAAGTGAAAAAGCAAGCTGGTAGGTCTAGGACTCTTAACCATTGTTGACCAAGTGGGAGTCCAGCATCCTAAACCACTGTGCCACCTGCTGGCCCCTTGTATGCATATTCTATAAGCTAACTTAGTGAAAACAGTTTTGCTGACAACAACAATTTGCAATTGGGTATTATGAAGATAAGTTTACATTCATTTCAGCCTCTTCTAGTTTTGTATTTTAGGTAGTTTGGTTGCGGGGAGGTTGTCGGGTTTTTTGGGGGTTTTTTTTGGTTTTTTTTTTTTTGGTGTTTGTGGTTTTTTGTTTGTTTTTGGAGGGGGCTGTGTAATGTTGACATCGGTTACGGATCAGTAGTTATAAATTGTAACAGCTTTTTAAAATATTTACCAGTTGTTCTCAGGATACTATTCATCTTAAACTGATCTGGTGTCTTAAAAGGATAATACTTGAGGGCCAGCATGTGGCGTGGTGTTTAAGATGCTGGATTCCCACATGGCCAACCACTGTTCAAGTCCTGGACCTAGCGGCTTGAAAACCATCCTCAGCATGTGCGCACGTATGCCCAAAATCCTGAGAGGAGAAGGGATTCTGGCGTGTCCACTGGCCCCTTTATGGGGATGGTTTCTCACTTTCCTTCTCTCTGTCTCTTTTCTGTGAGTGCACACACCCTATGGCAAAAACCTTAAAAGGAAAAAGAGACTTAAGAGGAAAAAGAGAGAAAGCAAAACTGGAGTGAGTGAGCAGTAATAGTAAACATTGGGAAGTCATGGAAAGATTGGGGCTGAAAAAAATGTTTTTAAATCAGCTTCTTAAAATAAAAATTTATGTAGCAACTTTATCCCCTCTTTAGAAGGAAAGAAAAAAGGATAGAATTATTTGTGACAGGATCTCACTGTGTTGTAGTCCTGCCTAGCCTCTCAAAACTTGGAACTGTGCCTATTTATGTGTCACAGAGGACACGATTAAGAATTATATCAGCAGACCAAACCATCACATTGTGCCCCATAAGTGTATACAAATATATAGTTTGACAATTATGAGTATTTTTTTTAATTGATAAAAGGTGGATAAGAGATAAAAATGACTACGGTAATTGACTGAGCAATTTAGGAGTTGGAATTAGATAAGGAACAAGAAAAGAGTAAAGCAGTCTTGAGTTTTCTACCTGAAAGAATGATAGCAGGATAACAATATTAACAAAGTTGTTATGTGCCAGTGGTGATGTGAAATAATTTATATTGTTTCTGAAGCATATTTCTAATTATCTCATTTTTATCCAGAAATGACACTCAGCATTGTGTTCAGATAGGTGACAACAAGGTTTTATAGTAACGGCAGTAGAGGGGATGTCTGTCAGCTCAAGGGGTGGTTTGTAATTTTTTGTTATCAGATCAGCTTGCAAAAACTTCAGATGAACACTTGTGAATAATGAAGTTTTTCTTGCTGGCCAACAGCTGATGTTTAAATTGAACTGTTTTTGTACCAGGCAGTTTTAATGACATTACTTGCCCTTATCTCAAAAATAACTCATAGTCATTATGAAAAATAACTCATAGTCATTATGAATGAATTTAGTGAAAATTAACCATTGTTTATAGAAAAGAAAGACAAGGTCTCTTTAATTTGCCAAACTGGCAGAATGATAATATTTCTGCCTACTCTTTTGCTTCAGTTATACACATTTTAACACTGTTGATGGATGAGCCAGCACAGTGGGAAGACCATTCTGAGAAACAGCTGCACCATATTGAGAACAAAGCAACTGCTAGAGTTTAAACTGCACCAATGCAGTGGAAGGACAACTTCAAGGAACAGGTAGATGAACATGGAAGCTCTCCTGATCAACACTGTTTATACCACAACTCCAGTGTATATCCCCTGACGCCTTTAGACTCAAGCCCTCCAGCCTCTGGTTTGTCCTCTGCCCTGCTCATAAGGCGGTTTGAACACAGTCTCTGCCTCCTGTTAGGATCCTCCAGCCTCAGCCTTGATAGCCTCTAGCTTGCACTTTGCCCAAATCATGGGGTGGCTAAAGCACGCTATATCTGCCCACTGGGGGCTCTCCGGCCTCAGCCCAATAGCACCTGGTTTGCCTCAAGTCAAGCTTATGCAACAGATCAAGAGCAAGTGGCCCAGTCTTCAGAAAGAGCCTTTTAGGAGCTACAGGCCTCTCCCACAGACAGATGCCAAGGCCAATATGCAGTGCAGCTTGAGCACATGGACCTTGCTTCATTGTGGATGGCCTCTAGGCTAACTTGGCCCCTTTTCCTGACCAGTGTTGAGTAAAGTGCCCACTGTAGATAAAGAGCATCCAGCAAGTCCTCCTCTCTCCCCACCTCTATAGACCACCACTCAGCCCTATTCTCCTAAGTTATCGCTGCGTCGCCAATGCTGGGATCCACAGGTTCCCTACAGAGTACTAGACAACTCACCCACGTGACTCACTATGACTTCCACCCCCAACACTACTGCCACACTGTAGTGGTGGTAATGCTACAATACTACTAGAATGTCTAGAATGTTGAGCACAGAGGTACCAGTGTCAGTAAATACAGCAGAAGAAAATTTGCAGAGAATATACAATATCCACTGAAAGCCGAAGCACCCATGTGATCAGCACTAAAAGGATATATTAAGAAAAACTCTCCCACCAAAGGTGCAGATAATACAGGGATGCAAGAAACATGAAAAAGCAAGGAAACGTAACACCTTCAAAGGAACACAATAATTCTCCAGTAATGGACACCAAAGCTAAAGGAATTCTTTATATACCCGAAAAGAAATTAATGATTCTTTAAGAACTCAGATACAGGAAAATACTTCCTTCTCTCTGTCTCTTTTCTGTGAGTGCACACACCCTATGGCAAAAACCTTAAAAGGAAAAAGAGAGAAAGCAAAACTGGAGTGAGTGAGCAGTAATAGTAAACATTGGGAAGTCATGGAAAGATTGGGGCTGAAAAAAATGTTTTTAAATCAGCTTCTTAAAATAAAAATTTATGTAGCAACTTTATCCCCTCTTTAGAAGGAAAGAAAAAAGGATAGAATTATTTGTGACAGGATCTCACTGTGTTGTAGTCCTGCCTAGCCTCTCAAAACTTGGAACTGTGCCTATTTATGTGTCACAGAGGACACGATTAAGAATTATATCAGCAGACCAAACCATCACATTGTGCCCCATAAGTGTATACAAATATATAGTTTGACAATTATAAGTATTTTTTTTAATTGATAAAAGGTGGATAAGAGATAAAAATGACTACGGTAATTGACTGAGCAATTTAGGAGTTGGAATTAGATAAGGAACAAGAAAAGAGTAAAGCAGTCTTGAGTTTTCTACCTGAAAGAATGATAGCAGGATAACAATATTAACAAAGTTGTTATGTGCCAGTGGTGATGTGAAATAATTTATATTGTTTCTGAAGCATATTTCTAATTATCTCATTTTTATCCAGAAATGACACTCAGCATTGTGTTCAGATAGGTGACAACAAGGTTTTATAGTAACGGCAGTAGAGGGGATGTCTGTCAGCTCAAGGGGTGGTTTGTAATTTTTTGTTATCAGATCAGCTTGCAAAAACTTCAGATGAACACTTGTGAATAATGAAGTTTTTCTTGCTGGCCAACAGCTGATGTTTAAATTGAACTGTTTTTGTACCAGGCAGTTTTAATGACATTACTTGCCCTTATCTCAAAAATAACTCATAGTCATTATGAAAAATAACTCATAGTCATTATGAATGAATTTAGTGAAAATTAACCATTGTTTATAGAAAAGAAAGACAAGGTCTCTTTAATTTGCCAAACTGGCAGAATGATAATATTTCTGCCTACTCTTTTGCTTCAGTTATACACATTTTAACACTGTTGATGGATGAGCCAGCACAGTGGGAAGACCATTCTGAGAAACAGCTGCACCATATTGAGAACAAAGCAACTGCTAGAGTTTAAACTGCACCAATGCAGTGGAAGGACAACTTCAAGGAACAGGTAGATGAACATGGAAGCTCTCCTGATCAACACTGTTTATACCACAACTCCAGTGTATATCCCCTGACGCCTTTAGACTCAAGCCCTCCAGCCTCTGGTTTGTCCTCTGCCCTGCTCATAAGGCAGTTTGAACACAGTCTCTGCCTCCTGTTAGGATCCTCCAGCCTCAGCCTTGATAGCCTCTAGCTTGCACTTTGCCCAAATCATGGGGTGGCTAAAGCACGCTATATCTGCCCACTGGGGGCTCTCCGGCCTCAGCCCAATAGCACCTGGTTTGCCTCAAGTCAAGCTTATGCAACAGATCAAGAGCAAGTGGCCCAGTCTTCAGAAAGAGCCTTTTAGGAGCTACAGGCCTCTCCCACAGACAGATGCCAAGGCCAATATGCAGTGCAGCTTGAGCACATGGACCTTGCTTCATTGTGGATGGCCTCTAGGCTAACTTGGCCCCTTTTCCTGACCAGTGTTGAGTAAAGTGCCCACTGTAGATAAAGAGCATCCAGCAAGTCCTCCTCTCTCCCCACCTCTATAGACCACCACTCAGCCCTATTCTCCTAAGTTATCGCTGCGTCGCCAATGCTGGGATCCACAGGTTCCCTACAGAGTACTAGACAACTCACCCACGTGACTCACTATGACTTCCACCCCCAACACTACTGCCACACTGTAGTGGTGGTAATGCTACAATACTACTAGAATGTCTAGAATGTTGAGCACAGAGGTACCAGTGTCAGTAAATACAGCAGAAGAAAATTTGCAGAGAATATACAATATCCACTGAAAGCCGAAGCACCCATGTGATCAGCACTAAAAGGATATATTAAGAAAAACTCTCCCACCAAAGGTGCAGATAATACAGGGATGCAAGAAACATGAAAAAGCAAGGAAACGTAACACCTTCAAAGGAACACAATAATTCTCCAGTAATGGACACCAAAGCTAAAGGAATTCTTTATATACCCGAAAAGAAATTAATGATTCTTTAAGAACTCAGATACAGGAAAATACTGATAGCCAATTCAATAAAATCAGAAAAGCATAAAACAGAAAATTCAACAGAGAGACATAAAGTCGAAATCTTGGGACCAGCAGTTAGCGTAATGGCCATGTCACTGGACTCCCCCGTAGTTGACCGTGGTTCATGTCCCGGACCTGGTGGCTTAAAACTAACGCTGGTCGCGTGTGCATGCGTGCCCAAGATCCCAAAAGGAGAATGGAGGAAAGGGATTGTGGCGTGGCCATCCCCTCTGGGGGGTGATATCTCGCTTTCTGTCTCTCTGTCTGGCAAGTGCACACGCCCTACAGCAAAAAAAAAAAAACCTCTCCCAAAAAAAAAAAATCGAAATCTTCAACTGAAACATTTAATAAATGAAAAGTACAGCAGACACCCTTCAACAGGAGGTTAGATAAAGTGAAAGGATCTCAGACCTGGAAAATATATCCTTGGATAGGGATTAAAACTTATTTAATAATATAATAAAAATATTGGAATAGATCAGACATCCAGATAGAAGAAGCTCAAAGATCTCAAATGAATGCAACCCAAAGATGTTTTTACCAAGGCATATTATAGCTAAACTGTTTAAAGTTAAAGATAATTTTGAAAGTAGTGAGAGAAAAGTATCAAGATACATATAATGGAAAGCCCATCAAATAAGAATGAGGATTTTTTTCCCACAGAAACAATGCAGGCCTGGAGAGAATGGGATTATATCGGGCTGTCAGAAAAGTCATGACAATTCTCTATGCAAAAATGCATAACTTTTGCAATGACCCAATATATTTAAAATACTAGAAAAGAAAACTACTAGGTTAGAAGATGTAGTGGTTAAGGTATAGGACTTCCACATGGCAGACCATGGTTTGAGTCCTGGTGGCTTGAAACACCAGTGTGTGTGCACGTGTGCCGAAAATCCCAAGAGGAGAATGGGGAGAAGGGATTGCAGTGTGGCCATCCCTCCTGAGGGGTGATTTCTCACTTTCTGTCTCTGTCTTTCCAGCAAGCACATGCATCCTATAGCAAAAAACTCTCAAAAACGAACAGTCAAATGGTATACCCAGCACACTTATCCTTCAGAAGAGAAAGGGAAATAAAATCTTTATCAGATGAGCAAAACTGAGGGGGTTCACCTTCAGTAGATTGGCCTTATATGAAATTCTTATGGGAGTTCTACACTTGGGAGCAAAATGGCAGTATATGCTAACATTTTTAAAAAAATAAATAAAAACATGAAAATACAAAATTCACAGACTAGAGACACAAATGAGGAACAGATAGGAGTCAAATTCTTAAGAAATCATCAAACCTCAATCATCGACAATAAAATCAGTAACAAAACAAGCAGAAGATAGATACCTAACAAAATGACAGAACTAAGTTCTAATTTATTATAACTTTCAAAAGTAAATGAATAAGTATTATGAGAGCTAAGGTGTGAAGTCAGCTCCAATACAATAATAGTTGAAGACTTCAACACCCCATACTAAGTACTGGACAGATTATTTAGACACAAAAATCAATAAAGAAACATTGGAGTCAAACCACACATTGGACTAAAAGGACCTAAGAGACTTTTACGGAATTTTGCACCCAACAATACAGAATATACTTTTATTTTATTTACTTTTTTTTTTTTTTTTTACAAGTGTAAGAGCTAGATTTATTAGGGCTTGGGTGAGAATACCCAGGGTGAGACCTGAGTGGATTTGTGCAGTGTGTCAAGGAAGGTCTCTCTATGGTCTCAGATATAGGGGGAGGGTAAGGATAAACTTATTAGCTTGGGACCAGATGGGGGTGATCATTTCCCAAAAGTTTAGGACTTTGATCAGCCATGAACTGTTAGTAGAGGTGACACCAGAACATTTTCCCTTTTCTGCTGTCAGTGCCATTTGTTTCTTGTGTTGTAAAACCTTGAGAGCTTATCCTTAGCCCTTGGTTTACTTATTTTCTTAAGTAAGGCTTACCTTGCTCCCTCTTCATTGATCCTCAGTTTACTTATTTTTTTTATGGACTCTCCACATTTACCTCAGTCAGATCATTGACTGGGGTTGACGTGATCTTTCTGGCCACTTGTGCCGAAACGGAACAACAGAGGGAACTGGTGATTTTTAAGGAAAGTGGGATTGTTGGAAGTTCAATGTTCAAGTGGGGTGAAGGCAATGTCAGGGTCTGAGGATATGAGCTGAAAGCCTTGTAGCATCATCTTAAAGTGGAATTGTAATCTGGAAGAGAAAATTTTACAAGATAGTTAAGTATATATGGTCCAAACAACAATAGGATGATAATGCCCAGTCAAGGTCCCAAGAAGGTGAAAACCCTGGAAAGCCATGACAAAGTAGATTTCTATATGAACCACCCATTACTGGCTCTTTCATGGAGACAGGTGGCTTGGTCTTGGAGAGTTTTAATTTTCCCTTGAATGACAGCCAATTGGTTGGCATTTTAACAGCATTTTTTTAAGCTGTCCAGAATGCATATTTAAGTATTTGTTAGATTCTCTTTCATGAGAAGCAATTTTTTGTGTGTGTGTGTGAGGTTTTTGCTATAGGGCATGTGTGTTCACCATAAAGACAGAAACAGAGACAGAAAGCGAGAAATCCCCCCCGCAGGGGGGGTGGCCACACCACAATCGCTTCTCCTCCATCCTGCTCTCGGGATCTTGGGAACACATGCACACGCATCCGGCATGAATTTAAGCCACTGGGTCCAGGACTTGAACTGCAATAGACTACATGGGAGTCCAGTGACATAGCCATTATGCTAACTGCTGGTCCCATGGGAAGCAATCTTGAAACTGAATGACACGAACTTGAAAGCCATAATTATTATTATTTTTTTTTTTGGAGAGGTTTTTTTTTTTTTTGCTATAGGGCATGTGCGCTCGCCAGACAGAGAGAGAGAGACAGAGATAGAAAGCGAGAAATCACCCCCCAGGGGAGATGGCCACGCCTCAATCCTTTCTCCTCCATTCTCCTCTTGGGATCTTGGGCACGTACGCACACGCGCCCGGCATGAGTTTTAAGCCACCAGGTCCGGGACGCGAACTGCAGTCGACTACATGGGAGTCCAGCGACATAGCCATCATACTAACTGCTGGTCCCCGAAAGCCATAATTATTAACTTATTGTGGTTCATTACAATGATGGTGTAAAACACAGATTTAGTAGTTTTAACTGTGTACAACACTTAAAGATAAAAATCAGTCTTGTGACTAATAGCATTCAGTCAGTACTACCAGAACTCTGTAAGTCCTACATAGTCTTTAGAATACTTATATTAACAAAAATAATATTAATCTTAATAACTCTTAGATTTTTTTTAGAGGTTTTTGCCTTAGGGTGTGTGTACTCGCTGGAGAGAAAGAGAGACAGAGACAGAGAAATAGCCACCCAGAGGGGATGGCCTCACCACAGTCCCTTTTATTTATACATATATATATACACACACACACACACACACACACACATATATATTTACACACACATACATATATTACTCGTATTTCTCACCCTCTGCCATTTCCCACCCTCCTCCCACACTACCTTAGGTGTCTACAGTTTTCCATTCCTTTTTCCCCCCACATTTTATTGATTCACAAAATTTCTTAAATAATCTGACTACTTTCAATAGAAAGTTTAGCTAGTATGTACATATCAGTGAGTACATGTCTGACTTCAGGTGTGAAACTGAGTAGAATGAATATACTATAAGGTAAAAACCTAGTTAATGCTATAAAGCTTATATGGTCATTAAAAAGGTATTTTTAAGGGTGCAGCATTTAGTGTAATGGCTATGTCGCTGAACTCCCATGTAGTTGAGTGTGGTTTGTCTTGGACCCAGTGGCTTAAACTCACACCGGGCGCGTGTGCGTGTGTGCCCAAGATTCCGAAAGGAGAATGGAGGAGAAGGGATTGTGGCATGGCCATCCCCGCTGTGGGGTGACTTCTCGCTTTCTGTCTGTCTTTCTGGTGAGCGCGTGTGACCTATAGCAAAAAAAAAAAAAAAGGTATTTTTAATATTTTTTTTAATTTCAAGAAAAGCAGTTTTAGCTTTAATAAATCAAAGAAATACTAAGGAACTTTACTTAAAACTTAAAGCCAAGAAACAGATTAGGATTCTGTTCAAATAATAGGTACATGAACCTACTGGCAGCTCAGAACAGGACCAAAATCCTTAAAACTGGAAAACAAACCCTAGAAGAAAATCAGCAATGTTTTAGTCAAAAGTCATAAAATGCTATTTCACCAGTTCAGTCTCATGTACTTAATCTATCTTCTGTTGTGTTATGACCTTCCCAATTAAATTCTGGGATATAACATTCAATTCCAAACATGTCTCTATAATTAAGTTGGCCATTTTCTTAGTTTTTGAATTTAATGTGTCTGTATTTAATTTTCCTGGGTTAGCACTCCCTTCAGAAGTTTTTGGAGATCTGGTCTGATATTGGTAAATTATTTCAGGTTTTGTTTATCTGAGAATGTTCTTGTCTTTTTTTCCCATATGAAGGATAATCTTGCCGGGTGCTTTTTCCTTAACACTTGGAATATATTTTCCCATTCTTTCTTCTCTCACATTGTTTCCGATGAGAGGTTTGCTGTTAGCCTGATGGGATATCCTTTGTAGGTAACTTGATGTTTCTCTCTTAACAATTTCTCTCTTAGTATCTTGTCTTTGTCTTTGGTTTTGATCAATCTGGCTATAATGTGTCTTGGAGAAGATCTTCTTGGGTTTATTCTATTTGGGATCCTTTGTATTTCTTGGGACTGGATCTTTGAATGCCTCTCTAGGTTTGGAAAGTTTTCTCGCAGGATTTCATGGAATAGATTATCAATGCCCTTATGAGTCTCTTCACCATCTGGGAAACCAATTATTTGGATATTTGGACATTTGATGGTATCTAGTATTTCTTGTATATTATTCTCATTTTGGGGGGGCAATTCTGTCTTCTACATCTGAGATTCAATTTTCTGTATGATCTAGTCTGCTTTTAATACTTTCAAAGAAGTTTTTGAATTCCTGTATTATAGCCTTCATCTCTAACAGGTCCATTTGATTCTTTTTTAGAGTGTGTAATTCCTCTTTTAGATCTTGCGAGAATTTCCTCACCTCCTGGAACTTGTCAACTCCTTTCTCCTGCCTCTTCTGCAGTTCATTCTCTCTTCTCTTCCATCTCTGTTAGCTTTGTCATTAGGAATATTCTAAAATGCTTATCAGACATTTCCATGAGTTTCATTGTACTTTCTGAGGATGAAGAGGTGTTATTCTTTTCCCTTGAAGGAGATGTATTGTCATGCTTTCCCATATTTCTTGTGATCCTGTGGTGATTTCTAGTCATCTGATGGATGTTACCTTTCTTCCTAATTCTTGAAGTTCAATGTGAGCATTCAGAGGTGAGCAGAAGAAGGTGATCTGCAGTCTTTCTTCTGTTCCATTTTCACTCTTTGTGCATCAGATTTAAGATGAATAGAGGGATATTCTGACCCTGATCAGATAATTGGAAACTGTTCACTTGGACCTGTCTAGACACTTAGTGCATAGAGGCTGATCACAAAATGAATAAAGATAAAGAAAAAATTATAAAGAATTAAGAAGAGGAAAGAAGAAAAAGAAAAAAAGAGGATTAAAAAACCATAAGATTATAATTTTAAAATGTAGAAATGAAACCAATAGTTCACAGCCGAAGTACGGTATCCATATCAAGATAGGCCTGGCTTGGCCAGTGCCTTTCCTAAATGAAGCGAGGAAAGGCATCAATTAACACAATAAAGGAGAGGCTTGAGATCCCAGAGAACACTACCTTTAAAAAAAAAATTAAAAAGATGGCAAGTCACAGGAGAACAGCGAGACAGAGACAGACAGAAATGGAGAGAAAGAGACAGAGAGTTATTCCTACCCACTAGAAATGAGTCTAAAGGAGGGAAGTCTCAACAGAAAATCTTCATTTTTGGTCAAGGAAACCAATATTTCTCAGCTAAAATAAGGTATCCACATCAGAATTGGCCTGGCTTGACTTGTGCCTTTCCCACTAGAAATGACTCTGGAGGGGGAAGTTTCAGCAGAAATCTTCATTTTTGGTTAAGGAAACCAATATTTCACAGCTGAAGTATGGTATCCATATCAGGATCCAGATATAACTTTTTTCTGTGTCTATCTTCCTTATTTTTTTAAACTTGTTTTATTATATGTTTACTTTTAAAAACAACCTTAACCTCTGATTTAGGCAAAAATTCTATTTCCCTTTTTTTTTTTTTGGAGAGGTTTTTTCTATAGGCATGTGCGCTCGCCAGACAGACAGAGAGAGACAGAGAGACAGAAAGCGAGAAATCACCCCCCAGAGGGGATGGTCACGCCGCAATCCCTTCTCCTCCACTCACCTCTCGGGATCTTGGGCACACACGCACACGCGCCTGGTGTGAGTTTTAAGCCACTGGGTCCGGGACGCGAACCGTAGTCGACTACGTGGGAATCCAGCGACATAGCCATTACGCTAACTGCTGGTTCTCAGGCAAAAATTCTTTTTGAAAAACACATTTCCATCTGTCACTTAAAGGGTTACCTGTGGCTCATCCAATGAGATTTTTAGATATCCAAGGGGAGCCATTGGGGTTTTGGTCCCCATCAATCCTCTGTTGTAGAGGCCATCATGGACTCAAGAGTCCTTAGGGCATTTTCTCTTCCAGTGATCGCTTCCACTTCCATGTGGGGGACAAGGTCGTGGTGGCAGAGAGGAAGGTGCCAGTTGTGGGCTTTATTTTCAGCATCCAGACTTTGAGCACTGGAAACATCAAGAGTCTCCAAGGCAGAGACTCTGATCTCGGCTTCTCAGATCTTTCCCTTGGATGGGATGTAGTTCCCCAGCTTTTAGAATTACCCTGAGTGACTTGGGTGGCTAAGGTCACAGCCAGTATTTGGGTGTTTTTATCTCCAGGTTAAATCAAAGCCTGATTTCAATTGTCAGAGTTCATTAATGTACTTTCATGAGTCATCTGAGAATGTTTCTAAATCTATTCTGACCTGTGAGATATCCTGCATGGAGTAGGGTACCTGAACTGGAATGAATGTTGTTGGCTTGTTTATCTCCTTTAAGGACAGAGCTCAAGCAGTGGGCTTTTGGGTCTAGAATAAAGCAGTAAACAATTTGGAGTTGTAAAGGCAGATTATATCAGAGGGGCTGTTGACAACTTTTGTATTTTCTGTTATAAACGGGGAAGCTGGAGGGTCTTTGTTGGGGAGTTCCCAAGGTCATCTGTGGGAGGCAGCTGAGTACAGCCAGTAGAGCATAGCCGAATTTGTGAGTCCTACAAAAAATTTGCTTTGGTGACAGAAGCGTTTTAGTTGGAGAGTGGAGTCATAGTTTAAGTTTTTGTTTTTATTCATTATTTTTTTAACCTTCTGATCATCTAATTTGTTTTGGGGCCAGGTCATAAGGTCTGGGTGTCAAACCTGTCCCGGCTCCTGAGAATATATCTAAAGAGAGTCTCAAGGGGTAGACATTTGTGTCAATGAGATAGTCCAAGGAGATTCTAGTGGGTGAGGCCACATTGGCATTGTCTCTGATGTCTGAGAGGCAACCAGAATGAGGGAGGAGAGAACAGGAGCAGGAGAGAGAAGGAAGGAGAATGATAAGAATTGCTCATGACACAATGTAGAAAAAAGCCCCTACCACCTCTCTTAATCCTCTGTCAGGAGGAACCTGAATTTTCTTGATCTACTTGGTGTAGGCAGATTGTCCCACCATCCTGCAGGATTCTCTATCAAGGAAAACAGACCAAGAACAGTGCAGGGGAGCCAAAGAAGTCAGGTGAGCCGAGAAAAGTAGCAGACTTGGTATGAGCAGAGGAGAGAGGAAGTCCCTGTATAGGCCACCAGAAGCAGTGAGGCCAGTGCACAGGTGGCAAAAGAATTTACCAGAGGCAGAAATTTGAGAAATAGACAGAAATAGGTTTATTAGGGCTCAGGTGAGAATGCCCAGGGTGAGACAGTGTGAGAACATTTGGGGCAAGACCTGGGTAACTTTTGCCTGTTTGTTCCTTGAGCACATGAATCATTATCCAGAATAGATCACATTAGTTGCGAATCTCAAAAAAAAATTTTTTTTAAATAAAAATATCATTTCTTTTTTCTTTTCTTTCTCTCTCTCTCTCTCTCTCTCTTTTTTTTTTTTTTGATAGGTTTTTGCTAGAGGGTGTGTGCACTTGCCAGAAAGAGAGAGACTTAGAAAGGGAGAAGTCAACCCCCAAGGGGGGATGGCCACGCCCCTGTCCCTTCTCCATTCTCCTCAGGATCTTGGGCATGCATGCACATATGCCTGGCATGCGTTTAAGCCACCGAGTCTGGGACTTAAACTGCAGTCGACTACATGGGAGTCCAGTGACATAGCCATTATACCAACTGCTGGTCCCATCAATTGTATTTTCTAAGCACAACAAGACAAAACTAGAATTCATTAACAAAAGGAACATTGAAAGACAAAAATATATGGAAACATATGTATGAAGAACTGTGTTAAAGAATAAAATTAAGATGGAGATTTAAAAATTCCTGGAAACAAATGAAAATGATAACTGTGTTAAAGAACAAAATCAAGATGGAAATTTAAAAATTCCTGGAAACAAATGAAAATGAATGCACAACATACCAGAACCTATGAGATTACAGAAAAACAATTCTAAGAGGGAAATTTATAACAATAAGTGCCTCATAGAAACAAAAGAAAAAAATTCTTACTGACTAATCTCAAGGAACTAGAAAAACAAGCACAAACTCATCCCAAAATTAGCAGAAGGAAAGAAATAATGTATGTTGGAGAAGAAATGAATTAGAAACAAAACAAAAACAAAAGATTAATGAAACAAAAAGTTGTATTTTTAAAAGGTAAACAAAATAAACCACTATCTAGACTGAGAAATCAGAAATGAAAAAAAGATATTACATCAAATACCACAGAAATACAAAAGATAATTAGAGACCATTATGAACAACTGTATGCCTAGAAACTGAAAAATCTAGGTAAAATGGTTAAGATCCTTGGCATGTAACAACTCTCCAAGACTGAATCAGGAAGAAATAGACAACCTAAATAGATTAGTAACAGTCAGTGATACCGAATCAGTAACCAAAAGTCTCCTCACAAAGAAAAGCTGAGGACCAGATGGTTTCACTGCTGAATTCTACAAACTCTTTAAAGAATAGCAAATACCAAGTTCCTCAAGTTATTCCAGAATATTGAAGTGGAAAGAACCCTCCCAATTCATTCTACAAGGCCAGCATTACCTTGATACCAGAACCAAACACAGACAACAAAAAATAAAAATAAAAAACAGCTATGGATCATAACCCCAATAAACAGGTATACAAAAATCCTAAACAAAATACTAGTAAATTGACTTCAAAAGCATATAAAAAAGATAACACCATGACAAGGTAGGTTTTATCCTAGGGATATAAGGATGGTTGAACATAAGGAAATCTAAACATGTGACACCACATTAACAAAATAAAAGACAAAAACTATATGATCACCCAAAAAGATGTGTTAAAGTATTTGACAAAAGTAACTTCTGGGACCAGCAGATAGCATAACAGTTACATCACTGGACTCCCATGTAGTCAACCGTTTTTTGAGTCCCGGACCCAGTAGCTTAAAACTCATGCTGGGCGTGTGTGTATGTGTGCGTGTGTGCCCAAAATCCCAAGAGGAGAATGGAGGAGAAGGGATTGTGGCATGGCCATTCCCCCTGGGGTGTGATTTATTGCTTTCTGTCTATCTGTCTCTCCCTGTTTCATCGGCAAGGACACACGCCCTATAGCAAAAATCTTTCCCCCCCAAAAATGTAACTTGTTTAAAATACAAATGCTCAACAAATTAGGGATGGAAGGAATGTACCTCAACACAATAAAGACCATATATGGCAAACCAAGAGTTAACATCATGCTGAATAGGGACAAGCTGAGAGCCTCCCCTCGGAACTGTAACAAAATAAGGATGTCCATTTTCACCACTCTTATTCAACATAGTACTGGAAGTCCTAGCCAGAGAAATAAGGCAATAAGAAAGAAAGTGCATCAAATTTGAACGGAGGAAGTTAAGTTGTCTATTTGCAGATGATATCTTATATTGAGAACATACATAGAAAACCGTCGAAATTCAAAAAAAATCTTAGAACTGACAAAATCAGTAAAGTTGCAAGATACAAAATCAGCATATAAAATTAGCATTTTTATACACCTATAAGTAGCTGAAAAAAAATCACAGAAACAGTCTCACAATACCTGCGAGAAAAAACAAAAGCACCTGAGTAAATTCAACCAAGGTGGTGAAAGATCTCTATCATGAAAACTGAACCATTAATGAAACAAATAGAAAAAACTGGAAAGTTCTTCCAAGTTCATAGATTGGAAGAATCAATATTCTTGAGATATCTGTACTACTAAAGGCAATAACCAGATTCAAGGCAATACCTATCAAAATACTAATGACATTCTTCACTGAAATAGGAAAAAATATTATAAAACTTGTATGGGATCATAAAGATCCCAAAGCCATCTTGAGCAAAAAGAATGTAGCTAGAGGCCACATACTAGTGATTTCAAAATGCCTATTGTATTGGGTCATTGGGAAAGTCATGCCATATTTTTGCATAGGAAAAAGAAAACATCATGACTATTCTGATGACGTGATATATAGTTTGGTAACAAAATAACATTATATTGGCAAAAGAACAGACACAGAGGCCAATGGAAAAGAACCCATAAATGAATCCATGTATATACATCTAGTCAGTTTTGAGCAAATTTACCAAGAATGTCCATCGATGGAAAGACAGTATCTTCAGTAAATAGTGCTGAGATATCCATATGCAGAAGAATGAAGCTAGACCCATATTTCTAACCCTATACAAAAATTAACTCTAAATGAAATAAAGACTTAAATATAAAATTCAAAACAATGAAGCTACTAGAAAAAAATAAACATAGGAGAAGCAACAGGACGTTGGTACTGGCAGTTATGAATAAAACCTCAAAAGTGCACACAGCAAAAGTAAAAATAGATGGGGTCATATCAAACTAAAAAGCTTCTGCGCATCAATGTAAATGACAGACTGGAAAGATGACTAGCGGAGTGGGAGAAATTACTCAAATATTATTCATCTAACAAAGGATAATCAAACTATGAAGGAAACTCAATAGCAAAAAGATAGTCCATTTAAAAAATGGAAAAATGGCTTGAATAAACAGTTCTTAAGAATATATACAACTGGCCAACAAAAATATGGGGGAAAAAAAGCTCAACATCACTAATTATTAGTGCAGATCAAAACCATAATGAGATATCATTTCATTAGATAGTTATTATCAAAAAGATAATTTAAGCTGTTTGGATTGTAAATCATTAGTCATTATGGAAAAACAGTACAGAGGTTCTCCAAAAAGCTACAAAGAGAATTCCCATATGATCCAGCAATCTCACTACTAGGTATATATCCAAAGGAAAGTAAGTCAGTGTATCATAAAGATATCTGCATCCAATGTTTATTGTAGGACTAGTCACAGTAGCCAAGATGTGGAAGCAACCTAAATGTTCATCAACTGACAAATAGATACAGAAACTGTGTGTGTGTATACATATACACGTATTCCACATATGCACACAATGGAATACTATTTAAAAAGATTAAATTCTGTCCTTTGATATCAAATGGGCAAGGCTGGAAGGCATTCTGTCAAGTAAAATAAGGCAGGCACAGAAAAAGAAATACCACATATTTTCTCACATCTGTAGGCATTTAAAAAATGGCCACCATACAGGTGGAGGGATGAAGAATAATTGCTAGAGACTGGAAAGGATGGGGAATAGTAGAATTAAGGAATATTGATTAATGGAAATAATTTGCAGGTAGACGGGACATTTTCTAATGTTTCACAATACGTTAGAATATAGAAAGCAAGGGGACCAGCAGTTAGCATAATGGCTATGTCACTGGACTCCCACGAAGTTGACCGTGGTTCGCGTCCTGGACCTGGTGGCTTAAAACTCATGCCAGGCGCGTGTGCGTGCGTACCCAAGATCCCGAGAGGAGAATAGAGGAGAAGGGATTTCAGTGTGACCATCCCCCCCGGGGGGTGATTTCTCACTTTCTGTCTCTCTGTCTCTCTCTGTCTGTCTGGCGAGCGCACGCGCCCTATAGCGAAAACCTCTCCAAAAAAAAAACAAAGAATATAGAAAGCAACAACTTGCTGTGTATCTTGAAATTACTAAAAGGAAGAATTTTGAATGTTTTCAACTAGTAGAAACATGGTTGAAATGATAAATTACTAGCTTGCAACTTTAAACTCAATTAAAATTAAATTTTGTTGGAATTGAGCTAAAGATAATGAATGAAAAGTTCACAATAATTTTTAATTTATTAATGGGTCTTCATGTTAATTTTTTAAATTAGGACAATAGTAAATGATAAAATGAAAATACTGATTAACTAAAGATAGAAATTATACATTTTAAGTGTATAATGGTCTCATTATACATGCAAATGGAGTTACTGTTTTGATTTTATTTTAATGACACATATTAAATGGTTCCTTTTGGAGAATCAGGTAGTTATTTCTAAAAGAAAATGTAAAATCTGTTTTTGAATTATCAAATAATTTCCTTGTTTTCATATTTGTAAATGAGAACCAAATTAAAATTATAGTTTGATGGTCTGCTTCACTAATATTTATCAGAGGAGGTCTGCACTTTACATTTTAAAATTTATTTTATTATTATTACCTTTAGTTTTTTCTATAGGGCATGTGTGCTCACCAGAGGGAGAGAAAGAGAGAAAGTGAGAAATCACCCCCCAGGGGGGAGGAGGAAAGATGACCATGCCTTTGTCCCTTCTCCATTCTCTTCAGGATTTTAAGCATGTGTGCACTTATACCCAGTGTTTTTCAGGCTGCCAGGTCCAGGACTTGAACCATTCAGTAGTCATGTGGGATCTAGCCACCTCAACCACCATGCCACCTGACTGACTTGAGAACCTCACTGTAATAAAAGATTAAAGTATACAACATTTTTTTATGGTAACTAGGGCTTTCAAATATTTTTCTTTTTAAATTATTACATCACAAAATTATTTTATTCAAACATAATTTCCTATTCCTTACAAATGAATAAGAGTCCATCATGTAAAAAGAAAGTAGATATATGAATAGTGGTCAGAAAGGAATGGTACCAAATGGTTAACTGTAACCTTCTCCAAGGGATAGGATTGGATTGCAGGGTTGTAAAAATCAACTTTTTTTTTTTTTTTTTTTTTCTTTTTTGAGGGGTTTTTGCTATAGGGCGCATGCGCTTGCTAGAAAGACAGAGAGCAGAAAGTGAGAAATCCCCCCCCCCCAGGTGAGGATGTGAGGATGGCCACGCCACAATCCCTTCTCTTCATTTCTTGTCTTGGGATCTTGGGCACGCATGCACACATGCCTGGCGTAAGTTTAAGCCACCAGGTCCAGGACTCGAACTGTGGTCAGTTATATGGGAGTCCAGTGACATAGCCATTACGCTAACTGCTGGTCCCAAGACCAGCTTTTATCCTAACTATTCAAAAGTTCTTTCTTTAAATAGTACTTTACTAAATTAAAAAATTATTGCCCTGTCCATTTCAGCTACCAGCGTCAGGGCTGAGCAACCCTATCTGCAGCCGTTCCCTTCCAACCTAACCTCCCAGGCCTAGAGCTAGAAAGGTAGGTGAGTTCCCCCTCCTCTTTCTTTTGCTAGTTTGTTATTTTCTTCTGACCACATATGACAGAGGACTTGCAGGCCTCTTAAGCAAACATCTCCATCTGAAGTTTCTTGCCCATTTTGTGTGATTGTTTTCCCTTTATTCCCTTTTCTATTCTCTTTTTCTTCTACCTTACTTTTTTTTTTAGAGGTTTTTTTTTTGCTATAGGGTGTGTGTGCTCGCCAGAAAGACAAGAGAGAGAGAGACAGAGAGATAGAAAGCAAGAAATCACCCCCCAGGGGGAATGGCCACACCACAATCTCTTCTCCTCCATTCTCCTCTCGGGATCTTGAGCACGCACGCACTTGGCCCAGTGTGAGTTTAAGCCACCGGGTCTGAGACCCGAACCGCGGTCAGCTATATAGGGGTCCAGCAGCATAGCCATTACACTAACTGCTGGTCCCCCACCTTACTTTTTCATTTTACTGCTCAGTCTCCACCCACTGAGGGTCTACAGCTCTAGATGCATAGTAGCCAAACATCTGAATATTATGAGGCTCAGAGAAATCTTCATCCCCTACTGAACTGATTGCAAAAAGGGAGGCATTTCTCTTTATAAATCTGAACTCAAAGCTCCTCCTATGGATGCCACATTGCAAAACACAGTAGATGAGAGAAATTGGCACAGAAGTACCTCACAGTAAAGGGAAACACACAAACTCACAGTTGCAGAAACCTTCTCCAACAAATTAGCTGAAAGTGAATATGTCACCAAATTACTAAAAATTGGAGAAAAACCTCAAGTATGAGAAGACCAGGAAACACATTTCCGACAAGGGAACACAGTAAATTGTCTCCAACTATGGAAAAAAAAAACAGAGGAGATTACCAAAATGTCAGAAAAAAAAATTCAGGATATTTATGGTGGCAAAACTCTGAGATGCAAAAGAAAAGAGACATTGAACTCCAGGAGATGAGGAAATTCTTTCATGACTTGAAGGAGGAGATAGACAAGATGAAGAAGAATCAAACAGAACTTCTAGGTTTGAAGACTGTAATCCAGGAGATCAAAGGTTTCCTTAAACGTATTAAAAGCAGATTCGATCATGCAGAAGATCAAATCTTGGTTCTAGAAGACAAAACCTCTGAACTACAAAAAAAAAAAAAAAAAAAAAAAAAATCACCAAGAAGAATGAAAAAATACCCAAAAAAGTGAGGATAATATACAGATACCATTAAATGCCCAAACATCCAAATAGTTGGTGTCCCAGATGGTGAAGAATCTAATAAGGGCACTGGTAATCTATTCCATAAAATATTTGAAGAAAAATGTCCAAACCTAGAGAAGTAGTCAAACATCCAGACCCAAGAAATACAAAGGACCCCCAGTAAAATCAACCTAAGAAGGTCCTCTCTACAACGCATCATAGCTAGATTGGCTAAAATCACATATATAGGAAAAATTTTTTAAAACGGCAAAAGAGAAAAGTCAAGTTACTTACAAAAGTTATTCCATCAGGCTAACTGGACATTTCAGGGGAAACAGTGTAAGCCAGAAAAGAATGGAAAGATATATTCAAATTATTAAAAGAAAAAAATTCAACCAAGATTACTGCACCTGGCAAGGTCATCCTTCAATTAGAGAGGAAAGATAAAAAACATTCTCAAATAAAAATAAAAAAAAAAAACCTGGAAGAATTTACCAACACCAGACCAGCTCTTAAAGAAGTACTGAAGGGAAGGGAGTGCTATACCAAGAAAATTAAAGAGAAACAGACTGAAATAAGAAAGCAATAAGTAATCAAGGAAATGGTTAAAATAATGACAGGGACAAGTCCAGAAATACCGATAATAATATTGAATGTTGATGTATTAAATTATCCAATCAAGAGACACAGATTGGCTGAGTGGATTTTAAAAAACCACTTCTCTATCTGTTGCCTAAAAGAAATGAACTTCATGGATTAAAAACATACATAGACTTAAGGTGAAGGTTTGGAGGAATGATATTCCATACAAATGGAAAGTGAAAAAAGGCCGGAATTGCTATACTGATTTCAGACAAAATAGGCTTTAAGACAAAAACGTGAGAAGAGACAAAGAAGGACACTATATAATAGTAAAAGGGCTAATTCATCAAGAAGATCTAACACTTACAAATAACTATGTACCCAATGCAGGAGTGCCCAAATATATGAAGGGAAGACCGCTCGATCTAAAAGGAGAGAGAGACCACAACACACTAATTGTTGGAGATCTCATTATTCCACTATCTCCTTTGGACAGATCATCTAGACAAAATAAATAAGTAAATAAACAAATAGTTACAGGATCTAAATGATACCATAAATCCAATGGACTTGACAGACATCTATAGAACCTTCTACCTGATAACCATGAAATACACATTTTTCTCACCCCCTTGCCATAGAACCTTTTCAAAGATTGACCACATGATAGGGCACAAAACAAGACTTTACAGATTCAAAGGCATAAAAACTATATCCAGGGTCTTCTCCAATCATGATGGAATTAAACTTGATATTAATTTAATAAATAACCCTCAAAAATACACAAACGTATGGAAACTAAACAACCTACTTGTGAATGACTTCACAACCTCTGAAGAAATTAAGGCAAATGAAAAGATTCATTGAAACTAATGATAATGAGCACATGAGTTTCCATAACTTATAGGACACAGTCATAAAAGAGAAGCAGTCATAAGAGGGAAGTTCATTGCAATTAGTGGGCATTGAAAAAATGGCAAGATGGCAAATAGATAACAACAGACCTCAGGAAACTGGAATAATATCAACAAAAACACTCCAAAAATGCCAGGAGAAAAATAATAAAGATCTGAGCAAAAAAAAAATGCAATAGAGAACAAACCAACTATTCAGAAAATAAATGAAACCAAAAGATGGTTCTTTGAGGAGATACACACTATTAGCTAGCCTAATTAAGAAGAAGAACCAGATAAATTAGATTTGCAATGAAACAGGCGTAACAGAAATACAAAACATTATTAGAGAATATGATGAGTGACTATATGCCAACAAAAAAGAAAAGCTGGATCAGATGGACAAATTCCTGGACATATATAATCTACCAAGATTGAATCAGGAAGACATAGAAAGCCTGAATAAACCCATAACAAAACCAATGAGATGTAATATAATAAGTAACCTCCCAACAAAGAAAAGCCCAGGTCCTGATGGCTTCACTTCTGATTTTACAAAACTTTTAAAGAAAAGATAACACCTACTCAATTTTTTTTTTTTGAGAGGTTTTTGCTATAGGGCGCATGTGCTCGCCAGAAAAACAGAGAGAGACAGAGAAACAGAAAGCATGAAATCAGCCCCCGGGCGGATGGCCATGCTGCTATCCCTTCTCTTCTATTTTCCTCTCAGGATCTTGGGCATGCACACACACACGCCCAGGCATGAGTTTAAGCCACTGGGTCTGGGATTCAAACTGTGGTCGACTACTTGGGAGTCCAGCAACATAGCCATTACGCCAACTGCTAGTCCCATATTCAAACTATTTTTAATGATTTAAAAGGAAAGAACCTTCCCAAATTCATTTTATGAAGCCTCCATCACCCTAATCCCTAAAACAGACAAGGAAATAACAGAAAAGGAAAACCACAGACTAGTGTCTATGATGAATATAGATGCAAAAATTCTCACCAAGATAGTTGCAAATCCCATCCAATGACACATAAAAAAAGATTATACACATGATCAGGTAGGTTTTATTCTAAGGATGCAAGGGAGGTTCAACATATGTAAAACCATAAATGTAATACTCTATATTAACAGAAAGAAAGATAAAAACCATATGATTATATCAATTGATACAGAAAAGGCATTTGATAAAATGCAATATCCCTTCATGATTAAGACTCAGCAAAATTAGTATAGAAGGGAAATTTCTCAACACAATAAAAGCTGTGTACAAAAAACCTATAGCCACCATCATACTGAATGAGAAAAAACTGAAAGTTTTTCCACTAAAACTTGGAACAAGACAGGGCTGCCCACTTTCTCCACTACTTTTCAATATAGTACTGGAAGTCCTAGCCAATGCAATCATAAAAGGCATTCAAACAGGGAAAGAAGAAGTAAAATTATCTCTATTTGAGGATGGCATGATCATATACATGGAAGACCAAGACAAATCCATGAAAAAACTCCTGAAAGTGATAAATGAATACAGTAAACTGACAGGATACAAATCAGTATATAAAATCTATAGCATATCTATATACCAACAGTAAGTACACTGAGGTAGAACTGAAGAAAGCAATTCCATTTACAATAACCAGAAAAAGTATAAGATACCTAGGAATAAACCTAACTAAAGAAGTCAAAGATCTCTACAAGGAAAACTATGAAAATCTAAAAAAAAAAAAAAAAAAAATTTAAAATGACACAAAAAAGTGGAAGGACATCCCATGTTCCTGGATTGGAAGAACTAATATAATCAAAAAGTCAATTCTACCCAAACCAATCTACATTTTTATGCAATCCCAAGCAAATTACCAGAGCTATTCTTCACAGGTTTAGAAAAATAATCATAGAATTTGTCTGGAATCATAAAAGACTCTACATTGCCAAAGCAATTCTGCAATGGAGGAAGCATCTCAGGCACAGATCTCAAAATATATTATAAAGCTGTAATAATAAAAACAGCATGGTACTGGCACAAAAACAGGCATGTAGACCAATGGAACAGAATAGAGACCCAAAAATAAACACTAAATATACAGTCAACTGAGTTTTGACAGAAGGCACCAGTCAATACAATGGGGAAAAGAAAATCTCTTTAGCAAGTGGTGCTGGAAAAACTGGGTATCCACCTGCAAAAAGATGAAACTGGATCCCTTTCTCTTCCTTAACAAAATTCAACTCAAAATGGACCAAAGGTCGGGAACCAGCAGTTAGCGTAATGGCTATGTCGCTGGACTCCCACGTAGTCGACCGCGGTTCGTGTCCTGGACCCAGTGGCT
>NW_006160061.1:2339865-2364016 GCF_000334495.1 Tupaia belangeri chinensis
GGACCCGGTGGCTTAAAACTCACGCCGGGCGCGTGTGCGTGCGTGCCCAAGATCCCGAGAGGAGAATGGAGGAGAAGGGATTGCGGCGTGACCATCCCCCCTGGGGGGTGATTTCTCGCTTTCTGTCTCTATGTCTCTCTCTGTCTGTCTGGCGAGCGCACGCGCCCTACAGTGAAAATCTCTCCAAAAAAAAAAAAAAAATGGACCAAAGGTCTAAATCTAAGACCTCAAACTATGAACCTTCTGGTGGAAAACACAGGGGAAACTCTTAGAGACATAGGAGTAGGCAAAGAATTCTTGAGCAAGACCCCCAAAGCACAGGCAAGAATCCCAAAAATAGACAAATGGGATTATATTAGATTAAAAAACTGCACAGGAAAAGAAACAATAATTAGTGTGAATCAAAAACCCTTAGAACAGAATATATTTGCAAACTATGCCTCAGATAACTAGGATATACAGGAACCCAAATAGCTCACCCAAAAACAAATGATCAACCCAATAAAAAGATGGGCAAAATTGCTGAGCAGACTAAGGAAGACAAATGAATGGCCAAAAAGCATATGAAAAAATGCTCATCATTTCTTATAAGGGAGATACACATGAAAACTACAATGAAAGACCACCTAAGCCTAGTCAGAATGACTAAGATTAAAAAAATAATAATAAAGAATGATAAATGCCTTCAAGGCTGTGGTGAAAAGGGAACTCTCCTACACTGTTGGTGGGAAGGTAAATTAGTGAAGCTGATGTGGAGAACAATGTGGAGGTTCCTCAAAGACCTACAAATATAACTACCATATGATCTAGCAATTCCACTTCTGGGGATCTACCCCACGGATAGGAAAATGGTCAGTTGAAAAAACATTTGCACATTCATATTTATTGCAGTACTACTCAACAATTGCTAAGACATAGAACCAACCCAAATGTCCATGAACACATGAATGAATTGAAAAAGTGTGGAACATATGCACTACACAATAGTACACAAGAAGTAAAACAGTTAAGAAACACAAAATGGAAAATTATCTGTTGAAGACAATAGATATCTTTGATTGGGTCAATATTCAGTGTACTCTGGATGGTAGCATTTATTTTGTACTGTAATAATATACAGTGAATGAATATAAAATAAAAAATTTTAAAGTTCTTTTTAAAAAAAATAGGGGCCAGCCGGTGCCATGGGGGTTAAGGGTGCTAGACTCCTACATGGCCAACTGCAGTTCAAGTCCCAGACCTGGTGGCTTGCTTTCTCACTTTCCCTTTCTCTCTTTCTCTGCCCCTCACTGGCCAAATTAAAATAAATGAGTACATAAACACAGATTAATAAAAATAATTCTTTTTAAAAAGTTCTTAAGAAAATAGAATTCTTCAAGTTCAAAAAATTATTTTTACTTACTAATGTAGCTATTAGATTACATTATTATACTTAATATCAAATTAATTATATCAGCTTGTCAGAAAAGTCATGATGTATTTTTCTGTTTTTCTGTGCAAAAATGCTTTGTGACTTTTATGACAACCCAATAATTAAACAACATTTTAATTTTGGTACTAGGACAAGCAGATGGTGTAATGGTTATGTTGCCAGACTCCCATATAGTCGACCACCGTTCAAACCCTGAACCTGGTGCCTTAAAACTCTTGCCAGGGGGACCAGCAGTTAGCGTAATGGCTGGGTCCCTGGACTACCACGTAGTCGCCCGCACTTCGTGTCCCGGACCTGGTGGCTTAAAACTCACACCGGGCACATGTGTGTGCGTGCCCAAGATCTCGAGAGGAGAATGGAGGAGAAGGGATTGTGGCATGGCCATGCCCCCTAAGGGATGATTCCTCGCTTTCTGTCTCTTTGTCTCTCTCTGTCTGTCTGGCGAGCACACGTGCCCTATAGCAAAAAAATTCTCAAAAACAAAACAAAACAAAACAAAACTCTTGCCATGCTTATGTGTGTGCGTGCCCAAAATCCTGAGAGGAGAATGGAGAAGAAGGGATTGCAGTATGCCCATTCCCCCTGGGGAGTGATTTTTCACTTTCTGTCTCTCTGTCTTTCTGGTGAATACACACATCCTACAGCAAAAATATCTCTTAAAAAAAAAAAAAAGCAAAAGTAATTTTGATACTAATTTGGAACAGAAAAATATAAGAAATAAATATGTATATTACATATAATATGGGTAATAAATATATACCTTATAATTTTCCAGTCTCATAATATCAAAACTACAATTTTTATGTTTTTTGAATATTAGAAAATGGTTTAAACATTAGTAATAAAAGAATTAAAATGAAAGTTACTTGCTTTATAAGGGGATTCAGGTATTTCATGCTAAACTTTCTTTTCATTTTAAGTTGCCAACAGAGTACAAAAGTGGTAACTTTCCGAATACCGTTGCTATAAACAAGCATATATTCAGGTCCTGCTATGTGGAAAGGAGCCAGATGTAATGATTGTGGTCTTATTCAAGGACAGAGTGCTGATGGTATCATTTCCATAGACAGTACAATTCTGCAGCTGACTCTGTCAGTCTAGGAAGAGAGCACACTTAAAAAAAGACCATGAAGTAATTTGTAATTCAGGGAAAGCATTTTAAAGGAAATGAGTTGGAAGTTACTCATTAAAGTCAAAGGAAACCTTGTTCTTCTTTTTCTCTTTTTAATGTTGTTTTCTTCTTCTTCTTCTTCCTCTTCTTCTTCTTCTTCTTCTTCTTCTTCTTCTTCTTCTTCTTCTTCTTCTTCTTCTTCTTCTTCTTCTTCTTCTTCTTCTTCTTCTTCTTCTTCTTCTTCTTCTTCTTCTTCTTCTTCGTCTTCTTCTTCGTCTTCTTCTTCGTCTTCTTCTTTGTCTTCTTCTTCGTCTTCTTCTTCTTCTTCTTTTCTTCTTCTTCTTCAAGCCAAATGTACCTATATGGGATTGCATTGCTTGCATTGGAAATTCAGGAAAAGGTGAAAATGTTAAGGATTTTGCTTTTATGGGAAAAGTTTGGCAGTAGAGCTCTTGGGAGTAATAATTATTTAGGTCACTGGAATTAAAACCTGCAATGATAATTTCATTTAAGACATTTAGAAAATATGCTTAAGAAGTATGTATTGTTCATGTATTTCCCCACAGTGTAAGACTGTAAAGTATATAAACATTTGAGCCCCAGTGGCATGAAGCATTTGAATTCCCATCCTCCTCCTTGGGTCAGAGAAAACACAAATAAAGTGTGGTACTCAATATACCCATTACTTGGGCAGAGGTCAGTAAGTGTATATCGAGTTTTCTTGAAAGAATATTTCAGCTACAAATGATTTTTTTATATATGTGTCTCCTTATTCATTCCACTATAAAAAAATTAATCTGGAGGCCAGCAGGTGGCATAGTGGTTAAGGTGCCTGACATCCACATGATTGATTGTGATTAAAGTTCTCAATCTGGCAGCTTGCTTTCTCAATTTCTCTCCTTCTCTCTTTCTCCCTCTCTCTCTCTCTCTCTCTCTCATGAGTGTGTAAATTATCTATGCAAATTAAAACTAATAATATTAAATTAAATAATTATTTTTTAAAAAATAAAAGAAATTGGGACCAGCAGATGGCATAACGGTTATATTACTGTACTCTCGTGTAGTTGACTACGGTTCAAGTCCCAGACCCAATGGCTTAAAACTCACACTGGGTGTGTGTGCATGCATGCACGAAATCCTGAGAGGAGAATGGAGAAGGGATTGTGGCATGGCCATTCCCCCTGCGGGGTGATTTCTCACTTTCTGTCTCTCTGTCTCTCTGGCAAGTGCATGTTCCCTACAGCAAAAAATCTCATAAATAAATAAATAAAATCCATACCATATACCTCTCCCTTTTATTAGATTTCAATAGCAAGTTTGGTTCTTCTTTTTTCTTATTTGTACCTATTTACTTCTTTTTCAGGGCAGCATCCTTTATGACATGTCACCACTCTTTGCTAGTCCCTATCATTTGGATTTTTACCAAATTTCTCTCTCCATTCTTGACCTTTTGGTCTTTATTTAGACTCATATAGTCTGTAGACTTCTCTTGCCCATGTGATTGTTTAGGTGATGAATAAAATGTGATGTATATGTCAGAAAGTGATATACTTTATCTTCCCTCTCTCCCATTCAAGTATCAGTAGCATTGATCTTCTCTTGGCTTGGCAAAGTAACAATTCTTTAAAATAGAATGCCCTCTTTTCTTTTTCCTTCCTTCTTTTATTCCTTTCTTCCTTCCTCCCTTTCTCTCGCTCTTTCTCTCTATCCCCCTTTTTTATTTTTAATTTCTTCCTCTCCTTTCTTTCCATCTTTGTTACCAGTATCTCTGCTTCTTTTCTTCTTTTGTACCTCAAACAAATTTTGGATTGTTCTCCTGGTTTGAGCTCATAAAATGCCCTTCTTTTCTCATCTATTCTTTCTTGTTTTTATTTTTTAATTATTTAATTTTATTTGTTGTTATTGTTTTTTAATTTGACCAGAGAGAGACAGTGGAGAGAATGAGAAAGTGATAAAGCAAGTCACTAAGTCTGGGACTCAAACTGAAAGTCCCATGCTTTAGCTACCATGCCACCTACTAGCCCCTCTTATCTGTTCTCTTAAAATTGCTGCTAAAGTTATTTAACAATAATTGGTCACATTATTACTAAACTGCTATAGGTAGTATACCAAATATTATTTTTAAGGGAACCAGCAGTTAGTGTAATGGCTATGTCGCTGGACTCCCACGTAGTCGACCATGTGGCTTAAAACTCACGCCGGGCGCATGTGTGTACGTGCCCAAGATCCCGAGAGGAGAATGGAGGAGAAGGGATTGCGGTGTGACCATCCCCCCTGGGGGGGGTGATTTCTCGCTTTCTGTCTCTATGTCTCTCTCTGTCTGTCTGGCGAGAGTGAAAATCTCTCAAAACAAAACAAAAACAAAAACAAAAACAACCCAAGAAAACAAAATAAAATATACCTCTTGAATTTTTCACTTTACAAGAACTAAAAATTCCATAAAAGGAATCAGATACTCCTTTTTTTTTTTTGAGAGAGGTTTTTGCTATAGGGCGTGTGCGCTCAGCAGACAGACAGAGAGAGGCAGACAGAAAGCGAGAAATCACCCCCCAGGGGGGATGGCCACACCGCAATCCCTTCTCCTCCATTCTCCTCTCGGGATCTTGGGCACACATGCACACGCGCCCGGTGTGAGTTTTAAGCCACCGGGTCCGGGACACGAACCGTGGTTGACTATGTGGGAGTCCAGTGACATAGCCATTATGCTAACTGCTGGTCCCAGGAATCAGATACTCCTGAATTCAACTGGCTAATATTTTTGTTATTATTATTTATTTCATTGCCAAAGTCTGTGCACTTACCAGATAAGGAGACTGGTAGGGGGAGCAGAGGGAAAAAAAGGAGAGAGTGCCCCACAATGGGGCATGGTCAAACTGCAATCCTTTTTCCTATATTTCTCCTGGATCTGGGGCATATACACATACATGCCTGGCATATTTTTAAGTCACTGGGGCCAGGATTTGAACTTCGGTTGACTATCCATTGTGTGATCCAGCTCTGAATGCACAGCACTCAACCACTGCACTATGGGACCAGTCCTAATAACTGGCTAATTTTTTACAGATTCACTATTTATCTGTAAACTAATATTGTTCTTTGTATTATACTCTTATCAAATTTTCTTTAGAACAAAATTAATCAGAAATCTCTCAAAGTTGCTTCTTTCTTCCATAATGATCCAGAATGAGTGTTTCAGTCTGATGGCCAAGTTCTTCCATCTTGTGACTTCACTATCCCTACAGCCTTGTCATCTGTATGAGGACTGTAAAAGAGAACAGAGAGCTTAGAAAGGCACATCTGCTTCTTAGAGACTGCCACCCTAGAGGTGTCATGCCTCACTTATGCTTACATTCCACTGGCAAGAAAAAAAAAGTTAAATGGTTGCTCTTGGTGCAAGGGCTGCTGGGAGATGCTAGCTGGGTAGCCACTGCCCAGTTACTCAATTACTCAATCACTGCATTAGAATCAATGGGAGGAATGGGGTTTGTTGGATGGCTGCATGCTCTATTGTATACGGTACATGGACAAGTTAAATAGTTACGGCTCCCCAGCAGAGGATACATTTACCTCTGTTAACTCAGACTGGGAGATAATATGGAGAAAGTCTTCTAGGAGATGGCAATTGAACTGTATCTTAAGAGAGTTAACCAAATAAATACATTCCAGAGGTAAGGAAGCATAGAAGAATGTGGCCTGTTAGGGTGACAAAGAAGGACTTTGTAAGTGGAGCCATTATAAGGTAAACCAGAAGGTGTGGCTAAAGAGCCTTTAGGTTCAAAGGCAAAAAAATATGTATTCAAGAGATTTTTAGGATATAGAATAAGATTTGGAATAAGATATGATCTATGAGTAAATAATGTGCATTAGCCAGCTCAGTGAAGATCTGGGACTACCAGGTGCCAGTCATAGAGAATAACAAGTACAAAAACCTTAGATGGGAATGGGATTGATGTGTTTCAAGAAAGCAAAGACAAATCGGCTGCAGTAGTACCTGTGGGAGATGAGGTGTGAGAGGTAGTAAGAGGCCACATCCCTGAAGACCTCATAAAGTGTGGGAGAAACTTGAGGTTTTAATCTAGATCCAGTGGAGAGTTATTGAAGCATTTAAAGCAGAGAAGTGACATCATCCTGTAATAGGCTAACCTAAGAACACACATGTATCTGTTTAATCACAACAAATATTTCTTCCCAAACTCCCCAAAATACAACATTTTCTTAATGGTATAAGTGTAGTATACCAGTAGGGGACTCGTTATTCTAGAGTGGTATTAGATGTTTTTCAGAATTAATATACTCAGCTTAACTGACTCATGGTACAAGTTCATGCACAACAGGTTATAGAGAGCAGAGAGAATAAGAAAATAATGCCAAGTGTTGTTTTGTCTTCATCTTTTTCTTAATTGCCAGAGTATGCATATGCAAGAGAGAGGGAAAAAAAGAGAGAATCTCCATCCGCTCCCCCCACCCCCAGTGGGGCATGGCCATGTTGCAATCCATTCTCCTCCATGTCTCCATCCCACCAGAATTTGGGGCATGATCACTGGGTGTATTTTTTCACTGGGTGTATTTTTCAAGTCTCTGGGGTAGGGATTCAAGCCAGAGTTGGTCATATGGGATTTGTCTCTCTTAACCATTTGGCTACAGGGTTGGCCCTTTGTTATTTTTATTTTTTAAAGGTTTTTTTTTTCTTTTTTTTTTTTTTTTTTTGCCTTAGGACTTGTGCACACGCCAGAGAGAGAGGAAGAAAGAGAGAGACAGTGAGATGGAAAGTCAGAAATCACCCCCCTGGAGGAAGGCCTTGCCATAATCCTTTCTTTTCCATTCTCCTCCCAGGATCTTGGGCATGCATACGCACGTACCTGGCATGAGTTTTAAGACACTGGGTCCAAGACTCAAACCATGGTTGACCATGTGAGGGATCCAGCAATGTAACCACTACACCATCTGCTGGCCCCACTATCTTAATTTTTTAAGTTTGTTTATTTATGTCTTTCATGAGAGAGAGAGAGACATAGAAACAGGCAGCCCAGCAGGGTTTCCATGCTGTGATTCACTCCCATTTTCAGTTGGCACAGAACATGGGTATATACACCTAGTGTGCTCAGGGAGGTCTTGAGTTACAAACTAAGGACCTTTTCTATGTGGGTCCAGTTGCATCACCAGTGCACCACTACCTGGCTTATCATTATTATTATTGTTTTTGGAGAGAGGTTTTTGCTATAGGCATGCGTGCTCTCCAGAAAGACAGAGAATGACAGAGAGACAGAAAGCGAGAAATCACCCCCCAGGGGAGATGGTCACACCGTAATCCCTTCTCCTCCATTCTCCTCTCAGGATCTTGGGCATGCACACACACATGCCCAGCATGAATTTAAGCCACCAGGTCCAGGACTTCAACTGTGGTCAACTACGTGGGAGTCCAGCGACACAGCCATTACACCAATTGCTGGTCCCGATTATAATTTTTTTAATGAAACTTTTTTATGTGATTTTGTGGAAGCCAGATCAAGATTTTTAAATTTCTGAATTGTGTAAGGCAATGACTTCATTTCCCTGAAAGGCTGTGCCCCATTCTCTTACAAGATAAGGCCAAGAGAAGTTCAACGTATTATAAATTAGAAAATTCTTGCTTCCTTTTTTTTTTTTTTTCTTGGTGAGGTTTTTGCTATAGGGCGTGTGCGCTCGCCAGAAAGACAGAAAGAGACAGAGAGACAGAAAGCGAGAAAATACCCCCCAGGGGGGTGACCATGCTGCAATCCCTTCTCCTTCATTCTCCTCTTGGGATCTTGGGCACGCACGCACATGCGCCTGGCGCGAGTTTAAGCCTCTGGATCCGAGACTTGAACAGCGGTCGACTACATGGGAGTCCAGTGACATAGCCATTAAGCTAACTGCTGGTCCCGAAAATTCTTGCTTCTTAAAGAGAATCTTGGACATGTTTATCTGTACTCTTCAGAAGTTCCTTCTTTAAAACCCAAGGAATAGTTTTAGGAAAAAAAGAATCTAAGTTAAAGAGTAAACTCTGACACAGTTGGAAATAGGCTATGATATGGAGGATATTTGTGAGAAGATTTCCTACTCAAAATGCCTCCACAACCCCTTCCCCAAATCCAGGAACTCTGCAAAGTGCTTGATATTAAAATGTTGATTGGGGGATCAGCAGGTAGTGTAGCGGTTATGTCACTGGACTCCCACGTGGCTGACTGCGGTTTGTGTCTTAGACCCTGTGGCTTGAAAATCATGCCAAGTGCTTGTGTGTGCGTGCTCAAGATCCAAGGAGGAGAATGTAGAAGAGAGGACTGCAATGTGGCCATTCCCCCTGAAGGGTGATTTCTCACTTTTTCTCTCACTATGTCTGTCCCTCTCTTTCTAAGAGCATAAACCCTGGGACCAGCAGTTAGCGTAATGGCTATGTCGCTGGACTCCCACGTACTCGACCGCGGTTCGAGTCCCAGAGCCAGTGGCTTAAACTCATGCTGGGTGCATGTGCGTGCATGCCCAAGATCCCGAGAGGAGAATGGAGGAGAAGGGATTGCGGCGTGGCTATCCCCCCTGGGGGGTGAATTTTCGCTTTCTGTCTCTCTGTCTCTCTCTGTCTGTCTGGCGAGCACACGCGCCCTATAGCAAAAAAAAAAAAAAAAACCCTCAAAAAGAAAAAGAAAAAAAAAGCATGAACCCTAAGGACAGAACAAAACAAAAACTAAAATAATGTTAGTTAAAGTGAGATGTTTTCATCTTAGAGTACAATGGACAGGCCTTTGCCCTGGTATAATCAAAGTGTTAATAATTGAATAACAGAATCCTATCTTTTTTTTAATTTCTTAATTCACAAAAATCTATGATATATAGCATGATGTTTTGATTTATGTGTACATTGTAGAATAGCTAAATCAAGGAAATTAACATATCTGTTTTCTGACATACTTATCTTGTGTATGTGTGTGTAATGAGAATATTTAAAGTCTACTCCCAGCGATGTTCATGTATACAGTACATTGTTATTAATTGTAGTTACCCTGTTGTAAACCAGATCTCCTGAACTATTCCTTGGATCTAATTGAAAGTTTGACCAACATTTTCCCAGTGATCTCCCACTCCCACCTCAGCTCCTGGTAATCACCACTCTCTTCTATTTTTGTGAGGTCAGCATTTTTAGATTCCACACGTAAGTGAGAGCATGTGGTATTTATCTTTCTGTGCCTGGCTTATTTTAGCGTAACGTCCTTGGGGTTCATCCACACAGTTATCTACACATTATTTGATCTACACATTTATCTCCCTCTGCCGTTTTTGGGGGACTCTGTACTTTCTAGTCATATACAAGTTTCCTTTCATAATTATAATCTTGGTTTCATTTCCTCTTGCATTAATTCCTTAATCATTAGCTTCCGTCTTTCCTTCCAGAACATTTTATTGAGCAACTGTTATTCGCATACCACTATGCTTGCTGACAGTACTTTGTAGTCATGATAATTAAGATGGTCTAGGTGGTGCTGCTATTCTAATGAAGAGAAATATTTGAAAGTCTTTTGACTTCCTGCATCCTTTTTGATATTACCTTATCAATTACATTCCCTTCTTAACCAGGCTCCTTGAGAAAATATTATATTATGGTGTTTCTGCAATTTAGTTCACACAAGCTGTTTTTAAATGATCTTCATACACACCTTGCACGCTACACAAAAATAAACTAAAAATGGAGTAAAAACCCTACTGTAAAACTTGAAACTATAAAACTTCTTAAGAAAACATAGAATAAAATCTATGTGCCCTCAGGATAGGCAAAGATTTAAAAAAATACATTGCAAAAATATGAGCCATAAAGTAAAACAATTGCAAATTGTACTTCATCAAAATGTAGTATTTCTGCTTTTTGGAAGAAACTGATAAGAAAATAAGAAGATAAGCCACATATTGGGACAAATGATATTTGCAAGGCACATCTCATATCTAGAATATTAAGAACTCAACTTTCAACAAAAAGAAAATAAACAGCTCAATTAAGAAATAGGCAAAAGCGAGCCAGCAGGTGGCATAGTGGTTAAGGTGCTGGATAGTACATGGCCAGTTCTGCACTTCAAGTCCCGGATCTGGCAGCTTGAAAAACACTCCAGGCACATGTGTGTGAGTGCCAAAAATCTCAAGGGGAAAATGGAAGACAAGAGATTTATGGTGTGTCCAACCCCCCTGGGGTGTGACTTTTCACTTTTCCTCTCTGTGTCTTTCTTTGTCTCTCTTCCAATGAGTGCATGTGCCCCATGGCAAAAACGTAGATAAACAGATGACAAATACATGAAAAGACATTCAACAGCATTAGTCATTAGGTAAATACAATTAAAATCTCAAGAAGATAGCATTATACACCCACCGGAACTGTTCAAATTAAAATGACCAACTAAACCAAGAGTCTGCAAGGATGACGAGGAACTTGAATTCTCATATGCTGTTGGTAGCAGCTTTATTTGTAATAGCCCCAAACAGAAATGACTCAAATGTTCTTCAACAGATGTGTGCTTAAAAAAATTGTATTATATCTATACAATGGAAAACTACTCAGCCATAGAAAGAGTGAACTGTAGATACACAACATCATATATGAATGTCAATTATTTTGCTGAGTATAAACCTAGCAAGAAAGATTACATACTGAATGATTCCATCTATATAAAATTATAGAAAATGCCAAGAAATATATAGTGACATGAAGTAGATGAGTAGTTGCCTGAAGATGGAGGACTGGAGAGGTATGGAAGGTAGAATTACAAAGAGATATGAGGAGATGTTTTGGAATGATGATTATATGTGGGTTTGTTTTTTTTTTGGAGAGATTTTCGCTATAGGGCGTGTGCGCTCGCCAGACAGACAGAGAGAGACATAGAGACAGAAAGCGAGAAATCACCCTCCAGGGGGGATGGTCATGCCACAATCCCTTCTCCTCCACTCTCCTCTCGGGATCTTGGACATGCACGCACACGCGCCCGGCGTGAGTTTTAAGCCACCGGGTCCGGGACGCAAACGGTGGTCGACTATGTGGGAGTCCAGCGACATAGCCATTACGCTAACTGCTGGTTCCCTATATGTGTTTTTATCATGGTTTCATGAGTATACATATCGTACCTCATACTCATACCATATATCAATACATAAATTGTATCCTTAAATATATGCAATTTATTGTACCCTACCAAAGATACTTGTTTATTTAGAAGGTTGCATTATGTTCAATTCCATTAATATGACATGCTTGCAAAAGCAATATTATTGGGACAGGCCATATATCAGAGGTTGGTAGAAGCCGGGGATTAGCCACAAAGTGGCATGGGGGACATTGTGGGGATGATGGAAGTGTTCTATATTTTTGTTGTAATGGTGGCTATATAATTCTACTTGTAAAAATTCATAGGACTGTACACTAAAGATAGTAAATTTTACTGTATATAAATTATATCTTAATTTTTAATGGAAGTAGCAATTCTATGAAGACTGGAGTTGTTTTTATTAAATTTCTACATAATAGTGCACATATAAAGTCAAGTATATTTTTAATTACAAGTCTTTATTTTTACTTACAAGTCTTTATAGTTAAAACCAAAATACATCTACAAAGTTTAACTACAAATTCAATACCATTCAAATAAGCAACTTCCATTGAATGAGATGGACAAATGTAATTTTGCTGAAAAAACAATGGAGGGTCATTCTCCAGGACGACCTCTTAGCTGCCCCAATACTTAGCACAAAGTATGACTCTCTCTCAAGTCCTCCTAGATGGTCCTTCCCTTCTAACTCCTCCCCTTCTCCTCACTGCTACCCCCCAATCCTATGGTTCCAGCTCTCATGTGTCTTAGCCTTAGGTATCATTACCACTCATTTTTTGCTGATAGGTCTCCTGTCAGATAGGAAAAGGAGGAGCTTCTGGGTCCTGAACCTGGAAAAGGAAGATAGAAAGCCACCACGTGAATCTGACCTGATAGTGGAATATGTAAATGACAAACAAGAAGTTTACATGCTTACTGACACCAATCTTTTTCCTTATGTTGAGAATCTACAACACTTCTAAAGGACCCCTTCTAGTTTCCTAGCCTTGGAGTAAACTAGGAGGGGCTGTGAAGCCAGAAAGGGGGAAAACGTCCCACCCTACCAAACATATTGTCCCATTTAGGCTCTGAACCAAGACAGTCTCATGAATCTTTGTATCCTCAGTGCCTTGCAGTACTTGGCATATGTCAGCAAATGAATGAATGAACCAATCAATCAATCAAATTTATTAAGTTGTGCTGCAATGGTGGAGACCATATGGGAAGGCTCTGGATTCTCATCCCATGCCTGCCTCAACATGTACACAATTACTGTCCTGGCTGGATGCAGGGCTGCAGGGAGGATTGCCGTATGAGCACTGTCAAGGATGCGCCCTCTTTCTTGTGAAAGAAACAAACTTTAACAAAAAAAATATAGTCCAACGATTAAACGGTGCAACAAAATGCAACTTAATTTTTTTCTTCACTAATTTATCAGTAGGTGTGATCGCCATCTGGTTCATGCACCAACTCTCAATAACACCCAATAGATGTTTGTCTTTTCCAGATGTTCTGTTAACTGGAAGAGAGGTGTTTTGCTTGCCAGAGAAACAGAGCAAGATTATGCATATTTGAAACTCCATTTTAATGCCATGAGAATAAAATGTGTGTTGTGCCAGGAGGTAAGCCACTTGCTCTGGTATCCAAAGCAAGAACTGCCTCCCACCCACACTTCACTCATTTGCCCTTATCTCCTGTTACTGTGAGTTCCTGAGTCAGAGGAACAAAAGGGCAATTGGTGCCAAGTCGCCCAGCCCTCTTCTTTGCTCTTAGGAAGCAATCTGGGTGGTGGATTCTGAATCATTCTGCAGAGTTCCCAAAGGCATCGATAGGGATTTGTAAGCAGGAAAGAGTTTTGAATGTTTAAGGGAGAATTAATTCTGCAGTGCTGATCCAAGAACCCAACCCGTGGCTTAGAGTGAATTTTTTTTAACACTTTTGACTTCTCCAGAAAATGAAGACTATCTGGCAGTAATATTTGGTTGGACACCCACAACTTAACAAAAGGTTTGGAAATCTTGGTGAGAGATTTACAAAACAGGTGAGGAAGGTAAAGGGTTCTTTGGGCTGTTTCCCCAGAGTTAGTGACGCTGCTTAGTGAAATGTCAGCTGCTGTTTGACAACAAACAGACATACACATGAAAGCACAACTGCTCTTTTCAGACTGCATTAATAGAAAAATCTGGTAAACAAGAAAGATTAGTATAAGAATGTTCCACCAAGTAGATTCAATTACCTTAAGGAATTGTGGATCCCTACTCACCACAGGCTTTCATGTTAAAAAGAAAGTGAGTCATCATTGTATCACTGATTATTTTAAGAGATTTTATAGGGGTTAATGGGTGTTAGAATCAAATGAGTCTTCTCAATTCTTTTTTTTTTCTCCCTTCAAATGTTTGTAAAGATTATTACAGATACACTCTTAAAGAAGTAGAACATTAATTAATTAATTAAAGATTCTTATATACCTCCCCCTAGTTTTATTGGAATATTTTTTCTGTAAGTTAAACTACATTATTATTTCTCAGTTTCATGTATGTTTTCTTTTTTAAGAATTATTTTATTTAACTTTATTTATTCATTTACTTATTTTAATTTGACCAGAGAGGGACAGAGAGAGAGAGAAAGTGAGAAAGCAAGCTACCAGGTCCAGGACTTGAACCATGTGGGAGTCCAGTGCCATTAACCACCATGCCACCTGCTTGCCCCTTCATGTTTGTTTTCTGCTTGCTATATATGTGTGTATCCAAAGATGAAGTACAATACTGGCCTTTGCATACTTTAAATTTGAAAGAAATGGCAACTACTGCTAACTTTATTTATTCATTTACTTATTTTAATTTGACCAGAGAGGGACAGAGAGAGAGAGAAAGTGAGAAAGCAAGCTACCAGGTCCAGGACTTGAACCATGTGGGAGTCCAGTGCCATTAACCACCATGCCACCTGCTTGCCCCTTCATGTTTGTTTTCTGCTTGCTATATATGTGTGTATCCAAAGATGAAGTACAATACTGGCCTTTGCATACTTTAAATTTGAAAGAAATGGCAACTACTGCTAATAGTTTGTGTATCCTTCTAGAAGTTTCTATGGATGTACAAGCATATATTTATGTAAAAAGTTACATGCACTTTTCTACACTTTGTGTTTTTCACTTAGTAAGCCTGAGATCTCTTTTTCTTATGCATCCTATAGATCTGCCTCATTTGTTTTAACAGATATGTATAGTTATATTAGATATGCCCTAATTTACTACAATTTCTTATTGATGGTTCATTTAAGTTGTTTACTTTTCCCTAGTGCAGTCCTTTCTCTATTACAAGTATCATTGAAGTTATTTCTGTGCACTCATAAAAGTGTATTTATGAACTAAATTACTAAAAATGAAATTGCTAGGTCAACAGAAGGGTTTGGTTTATAGTTTGGAAGACATAACTAAATTGCTCCTTAAAAAGTTCAACTGTTTCCTCATGTCATAGGTATGATCTAATGGATTAATACCAACCTATCAACCAAGCATCAGTGCAAAATAGCATTTACTGTTTGAATTTGCTTTTCTTTCGTTATGTATAACAATTGTTTGTTTATTGTCCCAGTTATTTTTTTTTCTTTTGAAGTATCTATTCATAGCTTCTTCTTACTTTTAAAAAAAAGTTTAATTTCTTTTTCAAATTAGCATTTGTATAAGTTCTTTTCTATTGGGTCATTGGAAAAGTCATGACATATTTTGCTGTTTTTCTATCTAAAAATACATCATGACTTTTCCAACAACCCAATATATTAGGGAATTTAACCTCATTCTTATATGTATTACAATTTTCTTTTACTTGTTTCTTTTCACTTTATGATAATTTTAATGCAAAACATTTTAAACAAATTTAGCAATCTTCTTTATGATTTCTGGGCTGCATCCAATTTAAGAAGGAATTGGGCCAGCCTGTGGCATGGTGGCGATCCTACATGGCTAACTGTACAGTTCAAATCCCAGACCCACCACCTTGGGAAACATGCCAGGCATGTGTGCATACATACCCAAAATCCCGAAAGGAAGGAGAAATGGAGGAGAGGGATTGTAGCATGACCATCCCCTGTGCAGGGTGCTGTCTCACATTACCCCTCTGTATCTCTGTCTCTGGGGAGCACATGTGCTTGCTGTCAATTTTCTTAAAATTATTTAATTTTTATTTATTGTTGTTTAATTTGATGAAAGAGGGAGAAAGAGAGAGTAAGTGAGAAAGCAAACCACCAGGTCTGGGACTTTAACCGTGGTTGGCCATGCAGGAGTCCAGCACCTCAACCACCGTGCCACCTGCCAACTCCACTGTCAATTTAAAAATAAATAAATGAATATGAATTTCCTCACCCCGAAAATATTCCCTTAAAGTACTTGTATGGCTTCATTATATTGTACTTACATCTTCGATTTATCTGGAATTAGTTTTCACATAAGAAACAACAAGGGACTCTAACTTTAGTAAGTCCTGATACCACTTATTGAAACATCCTTCTTTCTTGCCTTAACGAGAAATGCCTCTTTCATTATTTCTGTTTCATTCTCTAGTCTGACCTAATTATCTTCTTAGGCATCTTATACTATCACAAACTATATTAAATTTCGATATTTTAATAATATGGTTTAGTATCTAATATAGCTTGTTTCATCAGACTTGCGTTTTTTTAGACAGTAGCCAAAACTTTCAAATAACGGTAGCGTTTAAAGGACAATTGACGCTCACTGGGTCAGTACTAGTCAACTCTGGTGCATCACCAAACACAGTATGGCAGTGCTTGATGAATATTCATAGGCCATGACAGGAATAGTCACTAATGTCTGGAGGAGGGAGATGGTAGAGGTAGCTTCGTGAAGAGGATTTCTGATGTTTGAGGATTTTATTTAGGGACCAGGGATGTACTCTCTTTTGTAGAACATGGGGCCTCTGATTCTGGTTCCATTCTTGGACAGATGAGAAGTGTGTATTGAGAAGTACAGGCTTCATCCCCTCAATAGCAAAATAATTCACAAAGTTCCCCAGGTGATTCTAAGGTGCTACCAGACATAGAACCAGGGAACTCTCCTACCAAAATAACCTTGGATGGCTTCCTATTGTTTGTTACAAGATTGCAGAATCTGATTTGTTCTTACTGTTCTTCCTTATTCTAGTCTAAATCCTCACCACTCAAAGATTTCTTATTCAACAATAATAGATTTAAACTAGGACATGGCTAATAAACTTGCCTCACAGAATAAGGAAATCCCAGACACTTGGATGGTACTAAAAATGATCTGATAGCAATGTAACTTGGAAAACATAGAATTGGATTAGAAGATATGAGAGTTCTTTCTGCTGCTCAACAAACTCAGTGATACTACGAAGAGTCACTAGAGTTGGTTTTTAGTCTTTTAGAATGAACAGTGTGGAGGCCCCACAATGTTCTGTAGTTCATTGTCCTTTTTGTAAGTGAGGTTTTGCCTTGGTGAGATTTATGCGCGTGTGGCCCTCTGAAAAGGAAAGAGATTTAAGAGATGTGGCTTGGAGGCTGTGCCAGTACCACTTCCCTCATACTCCTCTGCCTCTCGAAGGTACCAGCACCCTCCATGGTCTAGGTGGGAATGAGGAGCAGGTTGTGTGACATGTGAAACCTCCACGGCCTGTTGGTATGCCACAATGTAGTGTGTCCCTCTTCCCAACACACGGACAGTGTGCTTTGATAGCTTCCTCTGAAAGATGGATGCATTCCCTATTCTGTTTACACCATAAGTACTCAATAAGTGGCATATGTTGGTTATTATACTAATGCGTGGTTGCATCAAAAACAAGCAAACTCTTGAGTAAAACAGGCATCTGTGGCCTTCAAACAACTGTCATGTCTTAGGCACCTCAGAGCAAGCTTGCTATCTGGTAGCCAATGACCTTTCAGTGTGAGCTGACTCCTCTGTGTTACCCAAGGAGAACCAACTGCTTTCCCAGAGTGCACAGGGAGGCCCTGCACAGCTGTGTTTTCTGAACTGTTTAATGTCATCTCTTTATTTAGTCCATGGACTAGGTCTGAGAAAAGAGAAAACAAAACAATGGCAAGTTGTAAATGTGAACACGATATGGCAATGAAAATGGTCAATTGGCCTAGATGCTGGGAATGTGCCACGGCATCAAGGCTATAGGCAGGAGAGAAGGCTAAGCCAAGATTGGAAGTTCCCATTTCTAAGACCACGAGAAGTCTGGATAACTTTAGCATGTAAATCCTCAGCTCTAGGCTTGCTCATTTGGAAAGTCTGTCTGCCTGTTGACAAGTAGCAGAGGCTAGTAAAGACAGCCACTGAGTAGTAGAATGGTCCAATAGAATGATGCTTCCAATATCTTCAGAAAAGAGAACAAAGATCCGCTAACATGAAATGTGCTGCAGTGCTGAAAGACCTGGAGTGTCTTGGAAATAGCCTCCTAGTTCTCCTAGTTCTGCCTTTTTTTTTTTTTCTATAGAATGTGTGAAAGAGAAGAGAGAGATGGTAAGAAAGAACCACCTAGAAGGGATGACCACTGTGCAATCCTTTCTCCTCTAGAGATTTCAGGAACACATGCACACATGCCTGATGTATTTTTCAAGCTGCTGGGTCTGGGACTCGAGTCGTGCTGTGTGCCATGTGGGATCTCGCTGCTTTAACTGTCATGCTACCGGCTGGCCCTCCTTGTTCTGCTTCTAACTTGGCCAAGAAGATCTAGCTAGGCTCAGGTTTTCCTCATTTTGCCCATGTGTGTAAAGAAGGGTGGTGAGACTTCATTGAATGGGTGGATGTGCTGGCATAGGCAGTGGCACACACACCACTGCACAATACTGGAGCCATATGGAAAGGCAGAAGAGAGAGATGGTAAGAAAGAACCACCTAGAAGGGATGACCACTGTGCAATCCTTTCTCCTCTAGAGATTTCAGGAACACATGCACACATGCCTGATGTATTTTTCAAGCTGCTGGGTCTGGGACTCGAGTCGTGCTGTGTGCCATGTGGGATCTCGCTGCTTTAACTGTCATGCTACCGGCTGGCCCCCCCTGTTTCTCTGTCAAGAAGATCTAGCTAGGCTCAGGTTTTCCTCATTTTGCCCATGTGTGTAAAGAAGGGTGGTGAGACTTCATTGAATGGGTGGATGTGCTGGCATAGGCAGTGGCACACACACCACTGCACAATACTGGAGCCATATGGAAAGGCCCAAGGTTCAGATCCTTGGGTCAACCTCACATACCCTGTGCCCACGGGAGATCCTGGCTGGCTGGAGGGGTGGAGGGAGGATCACAGAGCAAGACACTGTCGGGAATTTCTCTCTCTCTTTCTCTCTCTCTTTTTCTCTCATAAAATAAGTAAACTTTAAAAAGAAAAAAACTATTACATGGTCCTCAAGATTTTTTTCCAGCCTCTAAGAGCTTCAGTAACTTTTTGAAAGTTAAACAGAGATCAAAAACTACCCAGGAGATCCTGATTCGATTCACAGCAGGATGTATAAACATTTTTAAAAATGTTCTCTATGAAGTTTGTATGAATTTTGCCACTCTCTACATTTTTTCCATATTCTTTCAAAATTAGTTAACAGCATCTTGGACTATCAGTACTCCAAAGAAGGAGTAAGTTTCATGATTTTTCTCATAGGAGCAGACAGTTTGAGAAGCTGAAATAATGACCCAAACTTTTAAAGTCCAGCTTCTTTTTGCCATTGTCATTGATAACAAAATCTAATATACATGAAATATTCACAGGAAGCAAGACACTTCCTGTGCCCAAAACTTGGTTAAAAGCACAATCAGTCCTAGGCCAGACGAGCTCATGCTGTCGCTTTGGAGGTAAATTTTTAAGAAGGTATAATACACAAGGAGTGGTAGTTTCTGGAAAGTGAGCTATGCTGCTGTGTGGTGAAGGAGAGTGCTAACAGGAGCCTGGAAGGAGCAGTCCTGTGAGTAGTGAAGAGAAACGTGAAGCCCCCCATGCCAGACAACGGGTGAGCCTTGCTGTAGATACTGAGCAGATGAACCTCTGTAGGATAAAGTGGATGAAAGTAAGTGTACGATGCATTCAACTGGAAGCAGGGCTCGAGATTTTGGCATACACCCCTAGGTGCCTACCCCAGTACTTTTTCTTCTTTTCCTTTTTAGTAACCCATCACTGATTTTTAGCTGGGCTTTTTGCTGTTCATAATTATGAATAAAAATTTCCAACGTCCTTTGTAGGTAAACGATCACATGGCTGAGTTCTTGCCAGTGAAGTACAGGCAGAAATATCTTGGGAGACTCTTGGAAGGAGTATTTCCTCCTTTCTTCCTGCTACTTGGAATACAGATGGGTGGTTAGAGTTCTAGCAACCATCTTGGAGTGGAAGGTGATTTGAGAATGGGTATATAGGGAAGAAAATGAGGAATGCAGGACATTAATAATGTTTAGAAGTAGACCGAGACTGTTTATCTTTTTTTTCTAGAGAGAGAGAGAAAAAAAAAGATTTTTGCTATAGGGTGCATGCACTCTTCAGAGAGAGAGAGAGAGACAGAAAGCCAGAAATCATCTCCCAGGAGGGATGGCTATGCTGCAATCCCTTTTCCTCCATTCTCTTCTTGGGATTTTTGGACACACACACACACATGCACCTGGCATGTGTCCGGGACTCGAACAACAGTTGACTACATGGGAGTCCAGCAATGTAACCACTATGCCGTCTGTTGGTCCCAAGACTACTTCTCTTGTTTTACATGTGAGAGAATTTTAAGACACAGGTATTTAGTATTTTTCTGTTATTACGATTGACTTCAAAAAGTTTATGGAAAAAATGAAATTAAATATAAGTTTCTTTGGGTGCAAAATAATTGGAAATCTGTGCATAATTTCTTTACAATATGCATTGTCTATGAAGTTTTGAAAACCCTCCTCATATGTGTCCTATCTAAAGAAGAAACAGATGTGGTAGGCTTAGAATGCTAGGATAAATTATTTGGGTACTATTTTTTAGAGACTAGGAAACTCTAAATTTTAAATTAGTGTGTCATATTTGGGGCATCTGGGACGTTAAATTCATTTTCTGAAGACCACAATACAGAGATGCTTTTGTGGTTCATCTGAATTCAAGTACAGGCTTCCTATATAGAGAAGATAACCATTTTAATTTGACTCATCGCATTCATTAGAAAAACAGCCTTGATTTTTGCATTCATAGCCTAAGAGCACCTAACATATGCAAATTCATAAGAATGTTTGGCTGAGGTTAGAAAGCTGGAGATTTGTTTGTTTTTTAAAAGGTTTTTGACACAAGGAGTGTACACTCATTGGAGAGAGTCAATGAGAGAAAAAGTGAAACATCACCCCTAGAATAACCCCCCTTCATTAGAAAAACAGCCTTGATTTTTGCATTCATAGCCTAAGAGCACCTAACATATGCAAATTCATAAGAATGTTTGGCTGAGGTTAGAAAGCTGGAGATTTGTTTGTTTTTTAAAAGGTTTTTGACACAAATCTAGTGCCCTAACCATCATCTGCTGGCCTCTGGAAACTTTTTTTTTTTTCTTTACCTTGGGGCATTAAAAATTTTTTTTTTCTTTATCTGTGAGTGTTCATACACATGCATGAGCATGTGTATGTGAGAGAGAAGCACCCTTTTGAGGGTCTGGTCATGCTTTGACATCCTTCCTTCAGTCCTGCAGTCCATCAGGATTCACATGCATGCCTAGAATACTTTAGGCTGATCTGGCCAGGGATTCAAACCATGGTCACTGTATGAGTTCTAGCTTCTCTTGAGTAGTACATTACTGTAGCACCATGAAGTCAGTCCTTTCTGAAGCATTTTAAAGGGGAAACTTAATATCTCTAATGCCCACTTCAAAAATAAGCCTGTAACAAATGTCATAACTGCCCTTACCTTCCTCCACCACGCGCGACCCTGAATCAAAGGTAGGGCTGCTCCTCCAAGCTGGTTTTCTAAACATGCCCTAGGTAAGGTTGATGCTGATGTTCCACTGACAACACTTTGAATAGCAAGAGTGCAAAGTGTTACCTGTCTCAGGAAGTGGCTTTTGTTTTTGTTTTTGTTTTTGTTTTAAGAACTTTTGCCATAGGGCTCATGCACTAAATGGAGAGTGACAGAGACAGAGAGGGGAAGTGAAAAATCACCCCCCAGGAAGTGATGACCATACTGCAATTCTTTCTCCTCCATTATACTTCTGGGATTTGGGACAGGCACGCACGCACTTGTGCCAGGAATGATTTTGTTGCCACCAGGTCTGGGGCTAGAACAACAGTCAGTTGCGTGAGAATCTACTACTTAACCACCATGCCAACTGCTTGCCCCTCAGAAGGTGTTTTTAGTTAGTTTCTCATGAATCCAGTGCTAGAGCAAGAAAATATTAGTGGGGACCAGCAGTTAGCATAATGGCTATGTCGCTGGACTCCCATGTAGTTGACCATGGCTTGTGTCCCGGACCCGATGGCTTAAACTCATGCCATGTGTGCGTGCTCAAGATCCCGAGAGGAGAATGGAGAAGGGATTGTGGTGTGGCCATCACCCCGGAGGGTGATTTTTTGCTTTCTGTCTCTTTGTCTCTCTCTGTCTGTCTGGCGAGCGCAGGCGCCCTATAGCAAAAACCTCTAAAAACAAACAAACAAACAAAAACAAATTAAAAAAAAAAAGAAATATTAGTGCCCATGGAAAGTTTGTGCTATTCCAATGTGAAGAATGTGGTACATCTAGAATGAAGATTCCATTCTATTCCTAAGTATCTCTTCACAGTACAAATTTCTAATAAAAAATCACGATGAAGATGAAGCGAATGGAACCAGCCTCTTGGCCTAGTGGTGAAGGGAGCTACATCCCACATGGCTAATGGTGGTTCAAATCCTAGCCAGAGCAGCTTAGAAAACATTCTGGACACCTTGCCACATGTGCCCCTAATCTGACAGGATGGAGAAATGAAGAAGGGATTACAACATGATCACACCCTATTGGTGAGTGTCTTTCTTCTTTTCTCTCTATCTCTCTCTGACAAGTGAACGTGCCCTCCAGCCATTAAAAAATAAAAGCTGATGCTAATAATGTCAATAACAGCAATGGTAGCTAATCTTCTGTGAGTATTTATCATGTTAGGATATTGTGGTAAGTACATTGCAAGCATTATTTAATTTAACGCTAACAGTAACTCTGCACAGTAGGTACTATTCTGATTTCCATACTTCACATGAAGAAACTGAAGCTTGGAGAAGCTAAGTAACTTTCCAAAGGTCAGAGGGCAGGCTCACAATAGTACTGGAAAACATTTCCCTGCTCCTTCGAGAACGTTAGCAATCCTCCTGATTGCTCCCAGCCAGAGCAGCTGAGTCAAGGTGCTGAGCTGAGACATTCAGACCAATGGAAGATTTATCTGGCTTTTTCAGGATTCAGGACTTTAACTTAAAGTCCCTGCTCTTTGAGGACATTTAGACAATGCCCTCCAAGAATACTACCTGTAAAGATGTGCTTTTAAATTATATCATAGGAGAAGAGATAAAAGATGAGAAATACATGTAAGTTATCTTTGAAAGGCAAATGTAAACTCCCTATTTACAAGTTTATCTTAAAAAATTCAAAGTGAGTACATTTGGGGATATGGAGATAAAAGTTGTCCTCACAAATCATGAGTCATATGACTTTAGGAAATGATGATTCAGCAAAATGATTCACCAGAAGGTGACACTGAACTGTTCTAAGATGTCTTAGAGCTGGGAGGAGGCCGTCCCCTCCCCATTCTAATCAAAGCCTGCGCAGTCCGCTCCTTCCAGCCACAGCAATGACTGCCTCCAACAGGCTGTCCTTTTCCAGATAGCTCTGGTTGTTAGAGAGCCTCTTTTCTAGAGATGCTGATTAACGGACACACAATTAGACAAGAAGAACACTCTCTAATAATATAAAGTACAGTAGGAAGACGATAGTTAATAGCAACATGCTCAGAGTAGATATAAAAAGAGAATTTTTGAATGTTCATAATACAGTGACAAATGGTCAGGATGATGGGTATACTGATTACCCTGATTTAGCCACCACACACTGCGTTCCTGCCCCGAAATGTCACATTGCACCCCTGCAGATATGAACAAGTGTTATGTGTCAATCGCTCAATCAATGGCCACAAAAGAAAGCCTCTCTATTCATGTCCCCTCTAATTCCCTTGCCATCCCTTGAGCCCCATCCTGTTCTTGGAGCTGCTCAGATCCTGTCTAACATGCCCTTTGTGGGATACTAACACATATCTGTTTTCAAGTTCCCACTCTAAGGTTGCCTGCTTCTAACCAAAAAATGAAACTGAGTGTGAGTGAGTGTGAGTCGTGTGTGTGTATGTGTGTGTATGTGTGCGTGTGGTGTTGGGGGAAAGCAAGAGGATGAGGGGCAGACAGGACAAATGAGCATCCTGTGAAGAATCAGACACTGTGGGAACCAACAGTTAGCGTAATGGCTATGTCGCTGGACTCCCACGTAGTCGACCGAGGTTCACGTCCCGGACCCGGTGGCTTCAAACTCACGCTGGGCGCGTGTGTGTGCGTGC